>NC_135749.1:29445000-30045000 GCF_041903045.1 Epinephelus lanceolatus | reverse complement strand
TGAATAAATCCCCAACAGTGTCACCAGCAAAACACCCCCACACCATCACACCTCCTCCTCCATGCTTCACAGTGAGAACCAGGCATGTGGAATCCATCCGTTCACCTTTTCTGTGTCTCACAAAGACACGGCGGTTGGAACCAAAGATCTCAAATTTGGACTCATCAGACCAAAGCACAGATTTCCACTGGTCTAATGTCCATTCCTTGTGTTTCTTGGCCCAAACAAATCTCTTCTGCTTGTTGCCTCTCCTTAGCAGTGGTTTCCTAGCAGCTATTTGACCATGAAGGCCTGATTGGCGCAGTCTCCTCTTAACAGTTGTTCTAGAGATGGGTCTGCTGCTAGAACTCTGTGTGGCATTCATCTGGTCTCTGATCTGAGCTGCTGTTAACTTGCCATTTCTGAGGCTGGTGACTCGGATGAACTTATCCTCAGAAGCAGAGGTGACTCTTGGTCTTCCTTTCCTGGGTCGGTCCTCATGTGTGCCAGTTTCGTTGTAGCGCTTGATGGTTTTTGCGACTCCACTTGGGGACACATTTAAAGTTTTTGCAATTTTCCGGACTGACTGACCTTCATTTCTTAAAGTAATGATGGCCACTCGTTTTTCTTTAGTTAGCTGATTGGTTCTTGCCATAATATGAATTTTAACAGTTGTCCAATAGGGCTGTCGGCTGTGTATTAACCTGACTTCTGCACAACACAACTGATGGTCCCAACCCCATTGATAAAGTAAGAAATTCCACTAATTAACCCTGATAAGGCACACCTGTGAAGTGGAAACCATTTCAGGTGACTACCTCTTGAAGCTCATCGAGAGAATGCCAAGAGTGTGCAAAGCAGTAATCAGAGCAAAGGGTGGCTATTTTGAAGAAACTAGAATATAAAACATGTTTTCAGTTATTTCACCTTTTTTTGTTAAGTACATAACTCCACATGTGTTCATTCATAGTTTTGATGCCTTCAGTGAGAATCTACAATGTAAATAGTTATGAAAATAAAGAAAACGCATTGAATGAGAAGGTGTGTCCAAACTGTGTGTGTGTGTGTGTGTGTGTGTGTGTATATATATGTATGTATATATATATATATATATATATATATATATATATATATATATATATATATATATATATATATATATATATATACACACATACACATACATACAGTATCTCACATAAGTGAGTACACCCCTCCCATTTTTGGAAATATTTTATTATATCTTGTCATGGGACAACACTATAGAAATGACACTTTGATATAACTTAAAGTCAGTGTACAGCTTGTATAGTAGTGTAGATTTACCTTCCTCTGAAAATTACTCAAAACACAGCCATCAACATCTTAACAGCTGGCAACATAAGTGAGTACACCCCACAGTGAACATGTCCAAATTGTGGCTAAAGTGTCAATATCTGTAATATGTAATAACAGATATAATATACAATAATCTGTATATGTGTGGACAGGGTCTTTATTTCACCAAACCTCAGTCACTTTTCTATTTTTGTACAATAAACAAAACACTTAATATTTTCTAACCATTACCATAATACTAAAAAACAACAAACTGTTGCAGATGCACAATGACTATGGACTAAACATTGAATCGCTGCGCCTGAAGGATGTTGATGACGAACACTGGGACCCATCAGTATTCATGGACAGCATGTTGGGATGCAGGGAGGGGGTGGATGTGTGTATGTGCTGTGTATGTACATGTATGTTTGTGTAAGAGGAAACAATAACAACGGGGCAAAAGTACACCAGCACCCCACTTTTATATTTATTATGTAAAACTACCTTGCTATTTCACACGGGGGAGGGGACCTGCAAGATTGCCTGCTAACACTGAATTCAATGATCTTGTGATGAATTACTGGGAGATGTTATGAGTCTGAAAACGCTACAGTGGGTATGGAAAAAAAACGACATATATCTGAATATGTGGCTTGATAGGAATAGATGGCACATAAAAGACCCTGACCCTGTAAAATCACTCATCTGCAATGGATGTGGCACTGCTGTTGGGTTTTAATCTTGTAACGCCAATCATGTATTTTCATTCGGGCAGAGAGTATTTGAAAAATGAGTTTTCGTCACCATTGGCCTCTAAAAATGACTACAATCATATTGTGTAAGCTCAGTATTTTTTTGATAATGGCAAGTGCAGAATATTAGCTCCTCCAAACTTTTTTCTTAGGTTCAACAAGAAAGACAGACTCGACAGCTTTGCCTCCTCTGTGCTGCTGCTCCACAGGTGTCCACACTCAGTAACACCTTACAACAGTACCTCACATTAAACCACACAGCAAATCTCATCGTATGTCCTATTTTTCCCAAAATTCTTCTTCTCATTTTTAAAGTCGTTCTTCTCAGGCATGTCTTGGCAATAACACCATCTTTGTCCCACTTCAGTTTAACCAGGACACGATTTGCTCTGTGCACATGTATGCTTTAAGCAGTTGGCAGATTGGTTGTTCATTATTTCCAAGGATTCATTATACTCCAAGAATTGAATTAGATTTACAGTAAAGAAATTAATTCATTAACTGCCAGAATGATTGATCCCTGTTTTATTTTTTCTTTTTAGGTTCTTAATATATTCACTAGCAGGCAAAAACCTCACTAATTTGCTTTCACTGTACTTCTTTTTTTTACCCTTTTCAATAAATTGAACAATGTATTTAATGTGACTGGTCTCCTCAGCTGATTATGTGTACATGACAACATGAAAGATGTGATTAGTTACATTTTCAGCAGTTAATGGTGTTGATGTAAATCATAATTTCTGAAAGTGTACAGAGATTTATTATGACATACTATACTAAAACATTCTTTGTGACATACAATATGACCTACATCGATCGGCCAAAACATTAAAATCACTGACAGGTGAAGTGAGTAACTTTGATTATTTTGTTCCAGTGCATTGTTCTGCTGGGAGACCTTTGGTTCTGGTATTCGTGTGGATACCAACTGACATGTTCTACCCACCCAAACACCGTTGCAGACAAAGTACCCCCCCCCCCCCCCCCCCATGGCAACAGTACTCCCCAATGGCAGTGACGCCCCAGCAGGATAATGCACCATGCCACACTGCATACGTCGCTCAGGAATGGCCCAAGGAACGTGACAAAGACCTCAAAGGGTCAACCTGGCCTCCAAATTCCCCAGATCCCAATCTGAATGAGCACCTGTGGCAGGTGCCATTAACCTACCTCACAACCCACTGGACTAAATGGATCTGCCACCAATGCACTGGTGCCAGACACCGCAGGACACTCCATCCAAGTCCGATCCAAGGAGGCCCAACCTTAGTTTAGGGGGTACATCTGGGGTACCGGCGCACACAAGAATTGTTGAGCGGATTGGGACCTGGGAAATTTAAAAAGTTTTTGTAGTGAGGCATGCTGCTTTTTTTCTGCTGGGGGGCCACTGTCATTGGGGAGTACTGTTGCCATGAGGGGGCGTACTTGGTCCACGACGGTGTTTGAGTGGGTGGAACATGTCAGGTAGTATCCACATGAATGCCAGACCCAAAGGTTTCCCAGCAGAACAATGCACTGGGACCAAATAATCAAACTTCAACTGTCAGTGGTTTTAATGTTTTGGCTTTTTGATGACATTTTCATGACCAGTCCTTTGGTTTATAAAATGTCAGATAATTGTGAAAAAAAGTCTGTGACAGAACTTTAAACCCAACAGAACCCAATGTTCTGTTAAGTCCAACAGTCCAAAACTCACATTTACTTCACTGATTTGACATTTGATGTATCATTTACACTAAGCCACTAGAATTCTTCAGCCCATTTCAGCCATTTTGAATTACAACCATAAGCCAAGAGAGTGTAAGTAATTTTTTATTAATTTCAATACAATTTTACATTTTCTCTCTATATAGCCTTTGTGTTGCAACAATAATAGTGCTTTCATTTAATTTCTTTCTTGTTAAAAATAAAACAGGCATCTCTAAAGGTATGTACTGCCGTGTAATCTGCCATTTAAACCTGTCTATGGAGATGACATCTGAATTAATTTGCTGTTAAGAAAGGCAGAAAAAGGTTGTTTCCCAGTTTGGGGAAAAGTTGGCTAATTTGGACATAGATACCAAAGACCCAGAAAATACTGCAATTAACTCCTAAATCAGAACTTTGACACATAATCACAAACCTGTTAAATTAGATTTCTGCTACCTTTGTCAATCAACCTATTAGCCAGCGTTAAAGGTTTCTGCAGAGTTCATGACTGTTGGGGTGGAAAAAAATCATCCATGTACATTTTTGATTGGCTTTGGACTCTTCAGTGTCCAACTGGAACCTTACTGATTCTCATAGACACCCACAGGTCTTAACCACCATGTTACGGTGTTTTTTGAGGATGACGTTGTTGTTGTCGTCATAGAAGAGGACAGAGATGGGGCTTAGCTTAGTGGGGGCGCAGCACGCCTTAGGAACCTCGTCAGGTTTCAGGAGGTGGACCTGCAGCAGCAGAGAGGAATGCAGTTAATATTGATAATTAAGGTATTAAACTAAAGCCCATTTACTACACTGAAAGGAGTAATCAGATCCTTTACTAGGAAGTAAAAGTACCAGTACAACTATGTAGAATTACTCCATTAAACACAAAAGTCCTGCATGCAAAATGTACATAAAGTATCAAAGGCAAAATTACTCATTCTGGAGACACATGTCCACCTAATACTGACGTTAGATCGTTAATACTGACGCTGGTTTTACATACTCCGTATGTGGTAAGATACACTGCCTGGCCAAAAAAAAAGTCGCCACCTGGATTTAACTAAGCAAATAGGTACGAGCCTCCTATTGGATAATTACTGCATGGGCGATTATCTTTTAGCTGGCAACAAGTTATTTAACCCCATCTGGTGCAATGAGTTGCTTCTCATTTCCTAAACAACCATGTCGAAAGACACATCCCATGGTCGTGGAAAAGATGTTAGTCTGTTTGAGAATGGTCAAATCATTGGCATGCATCAAGCAGAGAAAACATCTAAGGAGATTGCAGAAACTACTAAAATTGGGTTAAGAACTGTCCAACGCATTATTAAAAACTGGAAGGATAGTGGGGACCCATCGTCTTTGAGGAAGAAATGTGGCCGGAAAAAAATCCTCAATGATCGTGATCGGCGGTCACTTAAACGTTTGGTGAGATCAAATCGAAGAACAGCTGAACAGCTGTGTAGCCTTAAGAAAACCACTAATCAGTGAGGCTAACCGGAAAAAAAGGCTTCAATTTGCTAGGGGGCATAAAGATTGGACTCTGGAGCAATGGAAGAAGGTCATGTGGTCTGATGAGTCCAGATTTACCCTGTTCCAGAGTGATGGGCGCATCAGGGTAAGAAGAGAGGCAGATGAAGTGATGCACCCATCATGCCTAGTGCCTACTGTACAAGCCTGTGGGGGCAGTGTTATGATCTGGGGTTGCTGCAGTTGGTCAGGTCTAGGTTCAGCAACAGTATGTGCTCAAAGAATGAGGTCAGCTGACTACCTGAATATACTGAATGACCAGGTTATTCCATCAATGGATTTTTTCTTCCCTGATGGCACGGGCATACTCCAAGATGACAATGCCAGGATTCATCGGGCTCAAATTGTGAAAGACTGGTTCAGGGAGCATGAGACATCATTTTCACACATGAAAGGCCACCACAGAGTCCAGACCTTAACACCATTGAGAATCTTTGGGATGTGCTGGAGAAGGCTTTGTGCAGCAGTCAGACTCTACCATCATCAATGCAAGATCTTGGTGAAAAATGAATGCAACACTGGATGGAAATAAATCTTGTGACATTGCAGAAGCTTATCGAAACAATGCCACAGCGAATGCGTGCCGTAATCAAAGCTAAAGGCAGTCCAACGAATTATTAGAGTGTATGACCTTTTTTTTTGGTGGTGACTTTTTTTTTGGCCAGGCAGTGTAGTTAAGTCCAGTGGTTCCCAACCTAGGGGTTGGACCCCTCCAAATGTCACAAGAAAAATCTGAGGGGTTGTGAGATGATCAGTGGGAGAAGAAAGAAGAAAACCAAAGTTCTGCCACACAAATTGTGAATCTTTTCTGCTTTGGTCGTATTTGAGAGTTGCCATAGATGCAAAAGGAAATTATAAAAGGAGAATAAATGCTAACTAACCCCAGGGGAATTGCTAACAAAGCTGAATTTTAAAATGTGACAAGGGGTCTTCACTAGACTGTCACAAGCCAAAAGGGTTGTGAACCGCTGGTTTTATATATATCATTGTATTGTATTTCTAAAGCCAATCATATGTTGTTTTGTCTAGAAATTAACCAGGAACTATAGCTGTCAAATAAATGTAGTGGAGTAAAAGGTACAATAATTCCCTCTGAAGGTATAAAGTAGCATTAAATGGAAATACTCAAATATTTAAATACAGCACTTGAATAACTGTACTTGCTCAATACTGGACCAATTTGAGGACATAAAAAAATAAACAAGTTACCCTTTAGGTAAAGAAATAACTGTACGTAAAGCACCATAGCCCCACACAGGAAAAGGGGCAGTATTGCAGCATGTGTTAGTATTCTACTTTCTGTTCACTTGTCTAATGTCAGGATGAAGCAACAGTGTGTTAGATGTGCGTCGTCACTGTACTGACCACTTGCTGGATGAGGGCGTGGTTAGTGGCGTTCATGCAGGAGCCCAGAGGATAAAAACACTCTCCGTCACAGTAGTAAGCTGAGTATCCAGTGGGGGCCAGAACCCAGTCCTGAGCAGAACCACAGAAATTTAGTTGCAGTCAGGAAATTCAAGAAACGTTATATATTAAGAAATATATCATTATAATAATAATATGACAGAAAATAAGGAAGGATCAATATTGCCTGCATTTATCAAACTGCTGAAATGTAAAAGATAAGATTAAAAATCCTTCACATTTACTGCTACTTAAACTTAAAGTCGGAGCTGACCTTCCATCCCAGGTCACTGAAGCTGACATAGAGTTCATGTTTTTTACAGGGCTGACCTCCGTTGTTCGCAGGGCTTCGATCTGAGCAGAGAAGACGAAACATTTAGAAATACTGTCAGACACAAACAAAAGATGAGAGTATTCAAGTAACATGAAAGCATCAGATTCAGAGCTGTACTCCAACACAGCCTGGAGCCTCACTATGGATGCTGGGGACTGGGAGGTCATATTTAGGTTTCTTCTTGCGGGGATGTGGCTTGACAGCTCGTGGCGGCCGACACGGCACCTGACTCTCCCTGAAGAAGGTCACCATGAAGGGCTGTTTGGAGCGAGGGCCCCTGCGTCCCACCAGCCCGATCCAGCCTGCAGACAGGGAGCGGTCTGGGAGAAGAAACAGAGCAGCAATTCTACGACTTCAAAATAAACCTTTTTAAAATAATTAGGTGTAAATCGCCCATTAAGTACATTAAAAAAAAAAAAAGATTATGACGGTTCAGCGGTACACCCACCCTCCTCTGTCTCCACATAGAGACGTATGCCCAGGTTGCTGCGGGGGTGGAGGAGCCAGTGGTTGGAGGCTGATGTGACGTCGAAGGCCAGCCAGCCCTCCTGTCCTGCAGGCACCGACTGCATGTCCAGCAGCACCAGCTCTGGTTCTCTGAGCACACAGACAGAAAATAATGTACATCTAATCAGTTAATAAAAGCACGCACCTGAAAAATGTTTTTAGCTGCACATCTGACAGCGTGTTTTTCAAAATCAAAGCTGGCATTAGTTTTGTTTTCTCTCAGTCTCCACAGGAAATTCTTTTGTCATACTTTAACCCAGAATTTACAGGGAGATGTCAAAGGTCAGACTCGGCTACAGATAAGCACCTCAGATCTTTTGGGGGATTCATACTTTTGCTCAAGTATATTTTATGAGGATAAATATTAACAAACGCAGGGCTTGAACCTTGTTAGTCTGTTTGAAGAATGGAGCTCAATTACTGGGCCACACCCGAACCCAATCCCCAAACATTAAAAAACTAAAGAAGAAACAGGATTTCCCCAGTGTTGGGATCTACAACACTGTAATAAAGGTTAAATCTTCCATCTGGAAGAATAAAAACTGTCTTGCATCTAATCTTATTTGTGCGTCAGACTATATTTAGATCACAGTCAGTGGGAGGGTTATGAAAGTACTGGTTTGTTTGCAAGTGAGCAGATGTCATCAGAAAGACTAGAAGTGGAAACCATAAGATGAGTGTAACACTGGGTAGTGCGAGAAAATGTCCCGGTGTATTTGTCTACAGTCTCAAATCATAATTATTCAGCATGTAATTAATAAAAATGTGACAGTAACTACATACATTTGAGGCACAGTTATAGTTCAGATTAAACTTCCAATGGTCTCTCAATATTAAATTATTCTACACAAAGTTATAAAGTGTTTTATAGAGAGAGGGGACAAAAGAAATGGGGAAAGAAAATGTAAACTGTAGGTAACCTGTGTCTGTTCTCTCGTTGGATCTCATAAACGGAGATGTGCAGTGTTCGGTTGGCCCTCTGGCCCATCGTCAGGGTCTTATAGATTCGAAACTCTGCTGCCGTCACCGTCTCACCCTGAGGGAGGGGCGTCAGATCGAAACGAAACTCCTTCCAGTACGGACGAGGCTGCAGGAGGTCACGCTCCTGCTCCACTGCAAAGAGAGAGATGTCTGTGTTACACACTTCAGTGAGAAAAGATACAAACACATAACTGACAGAGATCAAATATGTTAAACCCTGGTATTTACATGAGGCTTACTGGATTGATAGATATTTGATTATTTAATATAAAGTTCTGTCATCTTTAAAATCGACATAAATCAGAGATAAACACAAGTCACAAAGATCAGCTGTGCAATTTAGAGTCTGATACAGTGTGTCAGATAACGAGGCGTGAGAGGAATCAGAGGGGGAAAGTTTTAGTTTAAAGCAGATGTAAGAGGAGAAAATGATGTAACTGTGAAAATGGAGCAAGAAAAGTAACAGTGTGAAGGTGTGGAGGAGATGAGATCACTGGGAGATGAGTCAAGGACACAAAGGAAGGAGAACAGTGGTGGGAGAAGTTTTCACTCCTTTACTCCTATGATGATCCAGTAAAGAAATTAAATAGGCTTTCAAAAACATTAACAAAAATAAAATGTACAGCATTTCTATCTTAAGTACTAAGTACCATCAAGTGGAAATATTAAAATAAATAACACCCTCGAGACTTTACAGTAAATATAAAACTACAGCGGGGCGGCACGGTGGTGTGGTGGTTAGCACTGTTGCCTCACAGCAAGAGGGTTCCCGGTTCGATCCCAGGTGTGGGAGCCCTTCTGTGCGGAGTTTGCATGTTCTTCCCGTGTCAGCGTGGGTTCTCTCCAGGCACTCCAACTTCCTCCCACAGTCCAAAGACATGCAGATTGGGGATTAGGTTAATTGGTGACTCTAAATTGTCCGTAGGTGTGAATGTGAGCGTGAATGGTTGTCTGTCTCTATGTGTCAGCCCTGTGATAGTCTGGTGACCTGTCCAGATTGTACCCTGCCTCTCGCCCAATGTCAGCTGGGATAGGCTCCAGCCCCCCCGCGACCCTCAAGAGGATGAAGCGGTTAGAAGATGAATGAATGGATGGATGGATAAAACTACAGCCAGTTAGCTTAGCTTAGCATAAAGACTGGAAACAGACAGCTAGACTGACAGCATCTCTACACAGAGTTGTAGATTTTCTGGCCACTGTGCCAAGCCAAGAAGTAATGCATTGTTACATTGTTTTCCAACAGAGATATACCATTTAAAGTATTGATTTTTTTAGGTACTTGTGCTCAGTGAAATTTGTCGGCTTCACACAGAGCCAGGCTTGTTGTTTCTACTATCTCCAGTCTTTGTGCTAAGCTAACCAGTTGCTAGCTTCATATCTATTTTTCAGACACTATTTAGTTTGCCTGAGGAAGATTACGTTTGGCCCAATAAATAGTATGTCAAATGCAGTACGACAAAAATACCAGGATGTTATACTACATCAATTGCATTTTGCAGTATTCATAACAGAAATATGAATAGTTTAAATGAATGAAATAATCATAGAGATCACCAACAACAAAATGACATCACTATGAAAATAACAATGACAGAGAAAGGTGTATGTAATTTCAATGAACGGTTCAGATACAAACAGAACCAAGGTGACAGATATAAGAGAAACAGGGTCAAAGTTCAGGGTGTAATGTAATGAGGAAGTAGTATGTCTCAGTTGTGTGCATACTTCATCCAACAGTATGTACCATTTAAAGGACAGCTGCAGCATCTACTTAAAGTAAAAAGAAAAAGTATACGATTTGGAGCGCACCCTGTGTGTGTATTCCCAAAATGTCAAACTGTTCCTTTAAGTAAAATACAAGTCACTCAAATGATTTAACAACAGCGCTTTACTCGGTTCCAGTGGTATAATGTAACCAGGTACATTTAGAATAGAACAGAAAGCTTTATTGTTATTATATGTTAAATATAATGAGATTACTGGTGCCACTTTTAAAAAGCACTAATGGAGTGGCACTGAGGTACTTCAGTATCATTCTGAGGTATTTGTACTTTACTTGAGTATTTTCATGTTATGCTACTTTATACTTCTACTCCTCCACATTTTGGAGGCAAATGTTACACTGTTTACTGCACTACATTTATTTGGCAGCTTAGGTTACTGGTTATTTTGCCAATTTAGATAATTAATAATTGAATGCAGGGCTTTTAATTATAACTGAGTGTTTTTACACTGAAGTAATGCTTATTCTCTCAGTAAAAGATGTAAATACTTTTCCCACCTCTGTTACATTCAACCACTGAAGAGATATATTCTTTAACTCCTTGTCTCAGCACAGTTTTAACACAGTAGGTAAAACTGGGAACAAGAGAGGAGGAGTTATTTTTACCACCACCAGGTTTTACACTGCACCAGTTCTGAGATTTATTTACCCAATTTTTCTTTGCCAAAATCTTGCACTCCGCTCCACTGACAAGGATGACAGTTTAGTGCTTTGCTTAAAGGCACCTCATCAGCTGAGTGAGAGCGCTACAGCTGTGAACTACAGCAACAATAGGCAACAATAATCCTGAGGACAATTGTGCACCGTCAATGCACTTCCACTTAAGTGCTTGGTTTTTTTTTGCCACTGATCGACTCAGATTGTTATCAAAAGTGTCACATTTGCTGCTGCCAACTGCAGTGCTCTCTCTCTCAACAATAGACCAATTTCAAAAACTCTTGTTCCCATGAGTCACTCAGACACAAAACATGAGAAAATAAAGTCTAGGTTTAAAAAAAACACTGGAGTCTCCTATTAACTACACCAAACTTTAAAAACCAGTGACTGAAACACATTGTGATGTGGACTTCCTGTTAAAGAACAATATACAGACCAAGAGGTGAGCTGGCGAACACACACCGTCCTACACTAAATCCAAATATGAAACCGAAACACTGTGGCAGTGTGTGTGTGTGTGTGTGTGTGTGTGTGTCCTTGTGGAACCCCACAGGGACACGAAACAGCTCTGGTCACTGGGGTTTGGCACACATGCGCACACACACACACACACACACACACACACGCACACACATACACACTGCATGGTAAATAGAGATACTTAGGACAGGACACCCCTGATGGTTTGGGCGTGCTCATATCAGCACACACACACACGCAGCAGTAATTAGAGACACTTAGTGCCCTGAACCACAGCAGCTGCTCAGCACACACACCACTAATTGCAGCCCTGCCTGGTATTTTTAGAGTCGCTCCCTCCACAGCAGTATTTTCATCTTGGTTCGGACGTTTGCTTTTTTTTTTCTCGGTGTGTGTCAGTGGGGCCTTTAATTCTAACCAGCTGTGTCTTCCCATTACATATGCGTAGGAACACACACCCATGCTTGTTTGATTCAACTTACATGAACTACACATACTGATTAGATTAGTCACAGAAATAGAAGCTCAGTATAGCATCTCTGCAGAGGATCAGGTGGCAAACGCAAAACATGTATGGAAAAATACTGTAACCAACGTATAAGCAGTGGTGGAATGTAACTAAGTATGTTTTCCTGAGACAGTTTTGTGATGTTTCTGCTTTACTTGAGTGTTTCCATTTTATGTTACTTTATACTAATAGTCTACTTATTTTAAAGCTTTAGTTACTTTGCAGATTTAGGTTATTTGTAAGAAATATAATTCAACTAATAAATTAATATATATTATTATATAAACAGCAGAGTAATTCAGATGAGCTGCAACATTACAGTGATGTGCATATTAATACATCAGTAAATATAATGCAGCGTAAAAATATATGACTCTGAAATGGGCCATTCTGCAGACAAGTACTTTGGTGACAGTTGCTCTTATACTGCATATAAGCATAGAGAAATTATAAGGAAACAAAAAGAAGTGTGTAAAAACGAAGTGCAATATGCAACAATATATAACATAATACATGCATACCACACACATTGTACACATATATATACAAAATATAAAAAATATATACAGATTTGTGAATCAGACTAGTGTATTTAGTATAAATGCAAGAATAGAATAAGAATTAAATAAGAAAGAGTACTGCACAAATGAAGTAGGCTATATTTTAGATAAGAGAGAATAGAGAGAGAGAGAGATAAGATAGGACTGTATTTAATCCACACTGGGGAAATTTACACATAAAAGCAGCTCAAGATTCAAGACAAGAGAAAAAAAATGCAAAAAAAAAAAAAAATTAAATAAAATGAAATACTATATAATTTATAGTCACTAAGTATATTTTGATATAATACTTATGTACTTTTACTTAAGATTTTGAATGCAGGACTTTTCAAGGACCCACAACAACACTTTTTTTCCCTTGCCCTACTTACCCAGTGTTTTTCAAACATATCAGATTCAAACTGTATACAAACATAATTTCAGTCTGCAGGCAAACATTAAGGGAGACACAGAGTGTGGGGAGAAAATGAAGAAACATGCGTTATGGTAAATAAAACATCACACATCGGTGAAAATATTGTAAACATTGAAAAGAAATTTGCCGTACGTGAAGGTTATCATAACAGAAGATTATCGTAACAATTTCACAACACACAACAAAATTCCATGACTTTTCCACGCCTGGAAAATGTAATTGTGGAATCCAGGTTTATCATGAGCAACAAGTATGTTGAATGACTGTGATTCTTTGTGTTGCATGCAAGACACATTCAAAAACACAGTTAGCCTGTGGTTATTTACTTTCTGCTAGATTTATCTCGTGTCCTCTTGGTCTATGTGATGTGTTCAGCGAGATTTGATGAGGTTTAAAGGTTTTCACGACAAAATAAAAGCTTCCCCATATAAAAGGAAACACTGGCATGCACTGTGGGTCACTATTAAAGGCGTGAGTCACGTTTGAGTCACCTTTGTTTACAAGATTGTGGCGTTTTTGGAGGTTGAAATGCTGTGTTTTTGCAGCGTTGACTGATAAATTTCAGGGTGCACGTCTCTCTCCAAAACAGAGGAGAATTTAGAAAAAGAAACCTGTCTTTTGATGTGAGTTCATTAGAGACCCCGAGCACTGAGGAGATGATGTTTCCCACGGTAAACTGGGTGCAGATCATCATCCCATTCCAGAGGAGCTCGAGGAAGGAAGCCATTGAGAGGAGGATGTTTAATTTTTATCCCTTTCATAGATAGGCATCAGTCAGGCTGCTCTGTGGTTTGGACGGAAGCAGAAACACTCACACAGGATCTGGGTGGCAGTGTTTAACAGTATTTCTTAAGTATTTAGGGACGCAAATAACAATTATTCTCATTATCAACTAATCTTCTGTTTATTTAAAGATTACTCATCAATAATTTCGCCCATCACAAGTTTCCAAAGGCTTCAATTGTTACTTTTGTCAGTCAAACTGTCGAAAACCCCAAGAGTACTTTCATATACGTCAGCAAAGTGGGAAATCAGCTCATTTTTTTTGCTTGAAAAATGAGATAATAAATTAATGGACCATCAAAATTGGCAAATAATTTTCTGTCGATAGACGAATGGACTTGTCAACTAGTAGTTTTAGCTCTGTATAAACTACTGAGTCCCTGCTTGGAAGTATTACCAATTATATCCAGTTACGTATAAACCACATCATTAAAATTTGGGTAATTTATTCAAATTTAGAGCCTCAGTTTCTCCCTCATGTCGTATTCTTTATTTTTCCTCCTTCCATTTTTCCTTTTTGCAATTGTCTCATCCATCCATTTTCATCAGCTTTTCCCCGGGGCTGGGCTGCAGGGGCACCAGGCCGAGCAAAGTACTTCAGACGTCCCTCTCCTCAGCGATGCTTTCCAGCTCCACCTGGGGGATCCCGAGGTGTTCCCAGGCCATTTGATATATATATACATATATATGTATTTCCTCCGTCATGTTCTGGGTCTGCCCCAGGGCCTTTTACCAGTTGGACATGCCTGGAACACCTCTAATAGGAAGCATCCAGGAGGATTCTGATCAGATTCCCAAACCACCTCAACTGGCCCCTTTCAGGCGAAGGAGCAGCAGATCTACTCCAAGCTCCCTCTGGATGTCTAAGCCCTTCACCCTTTCGACTCCCCGAGACTCTCCCACCACCCTAGCCATTAAGAAGATCAAGAAGACCAAGATGATTCAGCATATTGGGGCCACAAGTACCTCGCCCAATATGGGGACACTGGGTGCCCCCAGAGCTAGACCTGGAGGAGAAACTCACCAGCAAGCATTTGGTGGCCAGGCCTTGGGTCATGGGGCCCAGTCAGGCTCAGCCCAAATAAATAACATGAAGTTGCTGCCCTGTGGGGCCGCCACCCAGAGGGACAAGGCCCCGGGCATGCTGGCCCCTGGTGTTGCAGGCTAGCTCTGTCTCAATTCTTATGTTTTATGTAAAGCACTTTCAATTGTCTTGATGCTGAATTGCGATACATAAATAAACTTGTAGAAACATCTCCAGAAGAAGATCTGAGCTGTTCCAGTTGTGTTTATTAATCAGAATTTGTACCTCATGCATTTATCATCAGCCCCTGTCCTTTATCAGTCATCCTACCAGAGATCCACTCAGAGCTGGAGCCACGCTCAGCCCACTTTGGCTGCAGCAGCAGTGGAGCGAGGCTGGTGGATTTAGGAATGCTGGCTTGAAATGGAAACCTACCAATATAGTTCAGCCGTACTGACATTGGTTTTAATCCTCTCTGTGGGGGTGAATGTTTGTGGAAATTTGCAGAGCGGAGAAACTAAAACGGTAGCACCGACATGTCAGTGTCAGTGTCATCAAGTTCACACACGGTGTAATTTAATCCTCTCAGAGTTTACATTTTGTAGCCAAACCGCCAAATGAAAAACTGCACTGTCATTCGAAACTGATGGTAAAAATGTTCTCCACTTAAGGTTAAGGGAATAACCTGACATTTTGTATAATACACTTAATCACTTATTCGCTAAAAGTTAGCTGATACCACTCTCACGTCTGTATGTTAAATATTAAGCTACAGCCAGCTAGCATAGCTTAGCATAAAGACTGGAAACAGGGGGAAACACCTAACCTGGCTTTTTCCAAAGGTAACAAAATCCACCTGCCAGCACTGCTAAAGCTAATTAACATGATTTTTATAGTTTGTTTTGTCTCTACAAAGACAGAAATGAAAAAAACGACTGTGTGGTTTTACTTGGGGCTAACATATATCTCAAGGACGTCACTGCAGCTGCCTATGAAACATCCAGGCACACAGGCCCTCTACAACTACAATGTGTACTTTTACATTGATTTTTGTACAGATGCAGAGGGATACTTTGTTGATTGTCAATCAGCTTTAGATCATTGCAACATGGGTAGTATGAGTAAATGAACTATGGTACCATGTGACTTCCCTCCATCTTACCAGAGGCCAGATGTCTCTGCTCATCTCTCAATTCAAATCCACTGGATGAAGCCGTTTTTTGCTGGCTGTAATGACTGTCGCTCGAACCACAGATCTTACTTCCACTGTCTTGCTCTTTCGAACTCAGACCAACTCAACTCAACTCTGATTAAACTGTAAAAATAGGCAGCGATCTAAAAAGGTTCCTTGCCTAAAACCTGAAAATAAGTTAGCATTTTTTGCATTTTTGCACAGATGGTTCCCTTGCCTTGAAGTCAATGGGACTGAATTTTGCTTAGCTGCCTGAAACAAGGTCTGTGGTTAACACAAGCTTGAAAGACTTTGATGTTTTATGACATAAAGTTCGTCAGTAAATACCCCCCTGATGAATTTTGAAGCTTTTATATGTCTTTAAAAAGCCGGATGATAACAAGTAGATAAATGAGACTACAAAACGTCATAATGCCAAACACGGCTCTGCGGCTGTATGGATGTTAAATGATGGGATGGGGGTGTAGTTTATGTATAGCCTATTAGTAATATTAGCTTTTTACTTTTAGCGATAGCATTTAGGCTTCAAAACTCATAGAAGAATTTCTTGCTGAGTACAACGTGTAAGTACATTATACTATTGTAATACTATTGTTTGCCACAGAGCTTACTTTCTGCAATAATGCAAAATCCAATCGAAAAATCCCATAGACTTTTGATGAGAGAACCAGGGCAAAGCTAACTTCCTTGTCGGCCTACAGAAAAACCCTGGGGAACTCTATTAACAAGCTTTAGAGGTGTTTGTAGGTGGATCTTATCACCTTTAGAGCCAGGCTAGCTGTGTCCCCCTGTTTCCAGTCTTTATGCTAAGATACTGCCTGCTGGCTCTAGCTTCATGAAACATAGACACATGAGAGTGGTATCAGTCCTTTTAGCTACCTATAAGAAAGCTTACACTCCCACAATGTCAAACTATTCCTTTAAGATGGTAGTGTGTGACGTCCCTGCTGCATGCTTTTATTTTGGTGACACCTTTGCTGCCCAGTTTTCCCTCCTTTTTTTCACTTAAAAAGGTAAATGGAACAAAGTCAGACACAGATTTCACATTTTGTCACTAAAGTACAAATGATAGACTAAAATTAGGGACATTTTTTTAAAAAGGAGAGAGTAATTTTAAAATGATGTAGTAGATAGATCACCAAATAGCTGGTTATAATGATGCATGAGTGATACACTTTTCTTTGTATTTACATGTTCCAGAGACTGTATTAAATAATCTGTCAAAAAAAAAAGATTAAAGAGGAAGATGACTTCGATTTTTGTACATGAAATTTACCCAGCAGGATCACAAGATTATCGTAAATTAATTGAATTTACATCACTTTCGAGATAAAGAATAACACCTTTAAAATTTATTTTAGTAGAGTCACCAGTATTATTTTCCAATCTGTCCAAAATGTACATTGTATCATCCAAATCAGTAAATCTAGACACTATTATATTAGAAGGGTAGAAACTGTGCAGAATTTGAAAATGAATCTGTTATCTTGTCAGAAATACAGAATTTGAGAGACAAACCCTTCTGCTATTTCCAGTATGATTTCCAATTCAGTGAGATTTTTTTTAATGTTTATTAGTACATGTTGGATTCTTAATTTCAGTCCCATTGATAAGTTAACACAGCCAGTTTACCCTCATCCAAACGCACCAGAAATGTATACTGCATCACTTCCTGTGTGCCTCTGTCCCCATGGATCATCCACCTCATGGCAGGTGTTAAGTAACTTGTTTACTCACCCAGGTTGACGAAGCTCATCACCGTGTCAGCCTCACTGACCACCGTGCCCAGCGGTGGAGTGTGTGTGCTGAGGGTCGGCACTGCATGGCTGACCTGAGCCAACCTTTCTGCCCCTCCAAACTTCCCCATGCCTGGTCCATTCACAATAATTTCATTCCCGTCATCCTCTCCATCGGCCGACATGGCATGGTACAGGTCCAGCATGAAGAGCGGTGCAGAGGAGGGCGGTCGCAGCGGCGGGTGGGGTCTGGGTCGCCCTGGCAGACCCAAGATGGACAGGATCTCCTTCTGCATCTCCTTCTTCTCGCGGCCGCTGAGCCGTCTGAAGCTGGAGTGAACCAGGGCCTCGGCCTGCTGGCTCCACAGGGAGAGACAGAGCAGGAGCAGCAAGGGCAGCAGGAGCAGGGTCCTGGGGTGGAGGAGAGGCTGGTGGGGTCTGGAGGTGGATCTGGTTTGGAAGGCACTGCTGCTACTTTTGCTCATGTGCTTCTGTTTCATCTTGCAAAGACAAGAGAAGCTGTGGGAGACATCCATGACTGTGGCTTGCTCTTGTTTTTCGTCTCTGCTGGAAAATTGAGAAGTTTAATCTGACTAATAATCAGCTTTTTCAGTTTATCTCTCCTCCAGTGTTTCCAGACTGACAACCACAGTGTTTTCTATGTGCTCCGGTTTGTCCTCCTGTTTCAGAGTCACCACAGACAGATGCTGATTTATGGCTGATGTGTTTAGAGGAGAGCTGGCTCTGGACGGGACGTGTTTACCGCCTCAAACTGTCTGTTTATCTCTCCCTCCCCCCTTTGCCTTCCTCTCTCCCTCTTCTACCTTCTCTAATCTTGATGAAAAAAAGCTCCTCACCCTCTGATCCACTTCTCCCTCACCTCTCAGTCGTGCAGCAGAAGAAACAGAGATAATGAGAGTGAAGGCATAATTATAAGCCTTTTCCAATGTGTTTTGAATACAGACAGACTATGTCCCTGTGGAAGATTGCTCTATGCTTTGAAGTTGTAAACTTGGAGGATGGAAAGCAATTTCAGTGATGAGCAGGTGCCCCAGAGATTGGAGTCAAAATCCGAGAGCTGTGTCTTAAACTTTGCTCCCAATCCTTCATGGCCTCACGAGGAACTGAAGTTCACACCTGCAGTGAGTCAACGTTTGACCAGATACCTCATGAGAATCATCTGCTGTGGAGCAATCGCTGCTGGAAGCTCTTATCCAGTCATCCTTGAGTACTTAATCATCCATTCAAGACTGCTCCCCACCCACACATCCCAGGGGTTCCAGATGTCTTTCTTAATCCAATTTATAAAAACGATAACTCCAGGAAATTGTTTCCTGATTGTAATCCTCAACAGACGCGAGACGTTTCTTCAAATCTGTGGCAGCTCTTGTGCACACTCTCTGTGCAGCAGCGAGAGTATCCTGCATATGAAGCTCAGAGAGTGTTACAGTTGTTCTTGACCAGGAGGGAGTTTCCCTCCCAGCCTCCGCCTCTCTCCCTCTTTCAAGTCTTTAAACTTCTCTCTCCTGCTTACATCCCATCATCACCCCTCCCAGTGGTCTCTTTGGGAGACCTCATCTCTCTCTCTCTCTCCGTCTTACCTCCACCCATCTATCTTTTCATCTCCTCATGACTGCTTCCTTTCATAACTACTCAACGCTGAGTCTCAGGCAGTTTGGCGGGAAGCAAGCCAAGTGGCCTGATGCCCCCTTTATTAGCTGCAGTTTTCTACTTGCATAGTGCAATAGATTCAAATTGGATTTGATTTCTCTACAGAGTCAAACTGTGTATGGAGCAACAAAAACAAAAGGCAATCACAAGGTATCAGACAAGTCCATAATATAACTGAATGCATTAGCCGAATAAATAATACTGTTTATTTTTATGAAGAGTAAACACAAATATAGGCGAAATCTTTATGTTTCCATAAACTCTCAGTCAATTGTTAAAAAAATGCTTTCTTAAATTTAGACCAATCAGCTGCTAAATGTTAAGGTTGACACCATAAAATCAAAACTTTGAGTTTGGATAATGTTAAGAACGTATTAAAATAGCCTCTGTGAACCTCTAATTAGCATTAACTAGCTAACTTTGTTTTAGTGTTAGCTTGCTAGCTTTGTTTCATTTTCACTCAATGTTAATTGAACTTACCCTGTATTTAGTATTTCTATATAATCATTAATTGAACTAAATGTTATATAATTATTTATTGATGTATTCAGGTATATTTTTACTTGTCTGACAACCTTTTACTGTTTGGTCAGTTTCAGGGCAGGTGCTACATGTAGGCTACAATTTTAAGTTATTTGTACTCCATTTTATGCATCTTTAGACTCCTACTCCACAAAGATACGTTTCAAGTTACAGATAAACTATTATTACAAAATATACTTGATGAATTATCATTAGAAATGAATTATGACCTATTAATATAGATGAAGGAAACCAGTTAAAATTAGCTCCACCTTTATTAGAAATGTTTACACATAATACAGCCTATATTATTCTGAAGTGAGCCAGTATTGCTATTTGGTAATTTGGTATTACTATTTTACTTTTGGAACTTTAATTGTATTTAAATTCTAATACCTTTTTACTCTTTAAGTAAAATTTTGAATGCATGGCTTCTACTGATGTTATAGAGTAACCTATTTCTACACTGTTATTACTTTTACTAAAGTAACAGATATGAATACTTCTTCCACCACTCGTCAAAGCTCTGCAATCTTAAAAATAGCTGTCATGCCAAACCAAAAAGCAATGCGCCAAATTTTAACTCCAAAATAAGTCCACTTCAGGCTAACATTCAAGGCTTTGTGCAACCTTTGAGCACATTTTGTCTGAAGTGGCGGGTTTTGCTTTGCACTGTAACGCCATTTCCTGTTGAGCCGTTCATTAGCTTTGCCCTGCAGCAGAGCCTAATGCAAACACACTGGGTGCATGTGTGTGTGTTTCAACCAAAAGGACTTGGAGGGAAAAAATGACTCAAATATAGTAGTGAGGTTCAGCCCTGTGCCAGCCCGTGTTTGTGTACTCTTTTCTTCAAAGCGGCATGGTACTTGTGGTCACTTTGAAAGGCATGAATAACACTGACCAAACCAAACTGACCGCGGTTCATTTTGTCCTGGCCGAAAGGGCGAGTCCCAAATGCCAGGAATTAACGCTCTGCCCATTTTGTTTTTCTTTCCTCTGCACGTCTGCAACTTCAGGAGGTTTTGTCTGATAATGGTGAGAACGGTGAGAGGAACGGGAGAAGATGAAGAGGAGGAGGTGAAAGAAAGGAGAGGGTGTGAGTCAATGAGGAGTGACAAAGCGGGAATGAAGGAGGAGCTGAGTGCCCTTGAAACCATATAAACCCAACTGAAAATGAAAAATGACATTCCTGAGAGACAGAAGTGGTGGAACAGAGCGAGGACTGTCATCAGAGAGGGAAGTCTGGGATGACAGATGGACTGCAGGGAGGACGGGCGTAGATGGATTGAGAGTGGACAGAAAATGAGAGGAGTGTGTACACACAGCTGCAGAGGGTGGACTCAGACCTCACCATCTCCGGTGGAACCACCAAATAAACAGGACAAAGTTATTTTCAAATACTCTCTCTGTCTCACACAGACACATAAACTGGGATTGTCAGACAGAGCTGGAGGAGAAACAGACATTAGAAATGAAAAATTTCTAAAGTCACTTTCAATCACCACCACCACCACCACTTCCCCCCGTGTTTAAGTGAAGCTCCAATGGGATGTGTCCTTATCTGTTACAGGATAATTACCCAGAAATGTCCGGTCACTGCCTCTGAGTCTGTGGTCTGCTGTCAGGCATAAGTGGCTGTAGGCTGTAAACACAATTACAACCATTTAGCTCCTTTAAATCTGTATAAACACTATAAACATATGCACATGTACACATAAGCCCTGCATATAGAAAAAGAACTATGTCAGAATCATGAAGATGCAACACTAAAAATAACAAACTTAATTAACATCATATGATTTTGGAGTAGAATCATGCATAAATATATATACATTGGAATATAATTTATGTCAGCAGTGATGCATGCACACAAACACCCACTACCAATTACAATGAACATGCTGAAAATCAATACATAAACATCTTTCTTAACATGAAAAATGTATGTGTATATATGAACAATGTGGAAAAATGACAAACCAGGCACACTTCCAAAATAGACACACTAACTAACGCACTAGCACTACTGGCGACTGTGGCTCAGAGGTAGACCGGGTCGTCCACTAATCGGAAGATCAGTTCGGTTCAAACCCCGGCTCCTCCAGTCCGCATGTTGAAATATCCTTAAGCAAGATACCAAGCCCCAAATTGCTCCTGATGGCTGTTCCATCGGTGTGTAAGTGTGCCAAAAACGGAATAGCAGGTGGCACCTCGGACACCAGCGTATGAATGTGTGTGAGAATGTGTGAATGGCAGTCATAGTGTAAAAACCGCTTTGAAAAAAGGCGCTATACAAATGCAGGTCAAATTGCCAGGTATTTAAAAAGCCAAATTGAGCATCACACACAAAGATAGAAAAGATTCTATGAAGAAACATCGACACAAAGGATGGCCACATACTCTTACAGATTATGTAGAGTAATCACTATTAATAATCTGACAATTTTCTCAATTAATTATTTACTCTATAAAATGTCTAAATAACTGGGAGAATCACAGTTTATTCAGAGCCCAGCATGAAATAACTAAACAAATAATTAATGTAGTTTCAAAGAGGAAGAGGAAAATCAACATGTTAACATCAGAGATGTATTTGGTACTTTAACTTTGTCAAAATAGTTAATTAAACAATTGAACAGTTGATGAATATTCTGTCAATTGACTACTCAGTTGATTGTCTGATGATTTCAGCTCTAATATTATTTAATAATGATTTGTTGTCAACAAGAAAATTAATCACCCGCTAATTTGATACTGGATTAATCCGTCAAAAAAAGGTCAAAATTTTCTGATTCCAGCTTCTTAAATGTGAATATTTTGTTGCTTCTTTGCTCCTCTGTGACAAAAGAAGTGGACAAAACAAGACATTTGAGGACGTCATCTCTGGCTTTGGAAAACACTGATCAATATTTTTCACCATTTTCAGACAATTTATAGACATAACTTAGCGTTTCATCGTGAAAATGATCAAAAGATTAACCGACAATGACAATAATCGTTGGGTGCAGCCCTAACACCCACATTGACATACAGCAAACATATGGTCACACACAAAGACAGATACAGTCAGATTTATTGTCCATGAATAATCCAAAAATAATTAAAAACAAGAGACAGTTTTACTGCAAGCATATTTTAATACAAAAACAGAACAAAAAATTGTTTATAATTTTAGTTTTTTGTTTTACTTTTACACAACTGACTCCTAGTAACACCCCACCCTCCCTCCATGTTGTCATCATCACACTGAGAGTAGCACAGCATCAAAAAGTGGAGGACTCGTCTCCTGCGCCCCAAATCCCCCTCCCCTCAGAGAGACAATAAATAAATAAAAATCACCTTAAGATGTCTTCTTCTTTCTTACTGTAATTTCATTAGTTTTTCATAAACTTCCTCTCTTACACTGAGATAACACAGAGACAACTCAGCCACGTCAATGACGGGACATTTGAAAAAAAGCCTAGAAGAAGAGACGCTGGGAGGGACATGAGGGAGGACACCCGCTCTCATTGGTCCACTCTGCCCGCGTCTCCTGTCATTCATATTTGTAGTTCTCTCTACACATGAAGGGCAAACCCCTTTGGTCGTGGTCTGGGAATTGTAGTCATTAGCAAAGAAAGAACAAATGACCAAACAAGGCTGCCACTAGAATCAGAGACCTAGTGAATAATGTCATGTTACAATGAAGTAGAAACACACAGATAATGTCAAAGAGCGGAGCGGACATTTCCTTGGTACAAAAAAAACACAATTTCTTTAACCATAATACTAAATCACTCTCCGCCAATGGTGATATGACATGAAACTGAAAAATAAATAGATTTTCCTTTCAAGCTAGATAACAAAAATACAACTGGATTATAAATTAACCAGAAAACAAGAAGAAGAAGAAAAAAAGACATTCGCAAATTAAAATTTTTGCATACAGTGACTCAAGTCAAAGACCTCTTATCATTTCGTAACAATGACACACATAATACACACCACCTTGTGTGCGTGAGAGTGTGTGTGTGTGTGTGTGTGTGTGCTGCTGGGTTGCTATGGGCAACGCAGCGTAGACATTAAGGTGGAACTGCAGAGGAAGAGACAATTAGTGCATGCTGGTTGTCGGACTCTGCAAACACGGTCATTAACATGGGGTTAGGTTACACATGTCGTATATTGTCAGTAATGTGCTGTTAGTTGAGTGTGTTGCCATAAAAATAGTCCTTTCTATTGCCGGTTTGTGATTTTTGTGTGTTGGGATTGTTACGCCGGCATGTGACAAAACCACACCGCCCTTTGCTGAAATGCACACACAAGGCCGATCTTAACGTTCCAGCGGTCGGGAGGAGTCTGCTCTGCGGTGTTTGTGTGTGTGAGTGTTTGCCCTCAGCTGCAGCAGCACCGCCACCGCCACCGTCACCACCACCGACCCTCTGAGTCTGAGGTTAGCCAGTGTGTGTGCGTGTGTGTCGGACAGCGTTTCCCGCCTCCCGAGCTCTCCACACGTGGTGTCTGCTTCTGCAGATCTGCTGAGGTGACTGTTTTTCTTGCCAACCAGTCCAGAGGAAGCGACATGGCAGTTGTTGCATATTTTCTTTTGAAACTCATCGTTGAGGCATCTGGCCCACAAGCCAAAATAATGACCCACAATTCTTTTTCTTTTTTTTTCCTGAATGTCATTTGGGCTTTTTTTTGTTTTTGTAGTCGTGGTGGTGGTGGTGGTGTGTCCCACTCCCTACCGCGCCTCTGTGTTAAAATGTGTGTATTTGTGTGTCAGCGTGGTACAAAGCAGTTTAAAGACTTTCTCTGTTGTTCTGTCTGATTGGGACAGAAGTGTGTCAGTAAGGCAGCATCTCGTCAAGTCAGTTGGTGTTCGGTTCCACGCTGGTGAGGAACTACTGAAAGACAAAGCAGGAGACTGAAAGGCAAAATGGGGTCACGTCTTAAAGGGGAAAAGTCGGTGTTGACCCCACAGATTCTGGCCTGGGGCTGCCAGACCAGAACTCTCCTCCTCTTGTGCAGGTTTTCAGTCCGTTTATGAGACCAGGGAAAGAGTGAGAAGGAGATTCACCCATCTTGCCCATCTCCTTCTTTCCCCTCGATCTGTCAGTCACTGTGCACAAACTCCACTCAGGCCCAGTTAGATGGACTTCAGACTGAAGAGCTGGTGCACCCAAAAAGGCCGATGATAGCAGTCCACCCTCTGTGAAACGGAGGAGGAACGGCTCTGCTCCACCTTCTCTTTGATTGGAGTTATTTCTTCGCAGACCCTGGGGTCTTTGGGCTGGGGGCCTTTTTGGAGATGGTGGGAATCTTGGAGGGTTTGGCCCCGGGTCGTCGTGGGGTGTCTGAGGCGTCAGAGCAGACGGAGCGAGCGTCCTGTAGCTCTGATGCGTCTGAGGCATCGCTGCCGCGGCGACTGCTGGCTCTGCTGCCTGCACGGCTGCCGGCTCGGCTGGTTGGCCCGCTGGCTGTGGATGCCCCTCGTTTTGGATCTAACAGGAAGACAGAACAGAGAGTTGCAGAAGAGGGAGAGAAAAAACATTTGTGGTTTTAAGTAAAATGTCTTGACAAATACAGGACGGACTGCCATGGAATTTGAGTTGAGATAAGATTGATGATTGTTTAACTTTTCATCTAACACCATCGTGTAATACTTTGGTTCATGATGAAAAACCTGAAAACTAATTACAGCCCCATCCGCCTGTACTTTATGTGCAGTAATAAAGTTAACATTCTAACATGCTAATCTAAGATGGTGAAGATGGTTAACATTATACCTGCTAAACAAGAATAAATCAACTTTATAAATATGGAAGATTCAAAAGGACTGAGATATCTGCTCATATTTGAAGAATACGAATTAGCCAGTTATCTGGAGAAAGTGTGGTGGGCTCTTTATCGAGATAATTTCCTTTTGAGCTGCTAGCATGACCTCAGACACTTAGTCTGACATAAAATGAGTCTACAGTACAAATGTGACCGTCGTCTCACCAGTCCTTGATGGTTTGCCGGAAGGTGTTGTTCCTCCGTTCTCTCCGGTCAGCGAGCCTCGGCTCGAGTGGAACGTCGGCCTCTTTAGTTTGGAACCAGACGTTGCCCCCTGCAGGAGAACACGGGAAACATCAGCTGAGGATAACTTGACGGTGGAGGTCATGTGACTGATGAGAATCACATCCGATACACACTAATAACTGTTACATGATCAAATGACTCCAAAACAAACAACACATTACGTACACATGGACACAACAAATATCTAACAACAAATGAAAACTACATGCAAAGACTTGTACCACACATACTAATACAAATAATGACTACCACTGTTTAACTGTTACAGGTTTGTGCCATATTAATTTTATAATAAAACTATATAAAAGAACGAATCACTGACCTAGGGCTGCATAAAAATATTATTTTCATGACTAAATTAATATATCTGCTGATTATTTTCTTGTTGTAATCCTTGTTCTATAAATATTAAAATTTGCTTGTTTTATGTGTTTACTAGAATTAAATCCAAACATATTCAGTTTACTCTGACATGAGACACAGACAAGCAGCAAATTAATTGAGAAGTTATATGTATACATTGTAATTTACTCAGTTCATATCATTAAAAATATCAATTACAGGCATTTTAAATGATTAGTTAACATTAAAATGAAAATGGCAATCAATCAATCAATTCATCAACTAACAGTTTCATTACTACATTAAACAGGTGATCACACCATGTGACAAAATTTGAAAACTTAATAATTGTCAAAAAACTGAATGTTAATCGTGCTCAAACTGCATTAAGGATTTTCCCACATTAAACTTTCTTTATAGTCAAAATTGTTCTATAACATCATCAATAATGTCTTTAATACACAGTTTACTATATTGTCCTTGTCGATTCAAAACCTCTATCTTCATAATGTCATCTTTCAGTTTTTAGTTCGACCACATCGTGTTTATTCTCAAAGGTCAGAACATTTTCACAGCCCTGAGGAGATGATGTAATCTTTAATTCAAACATGAAAGCCACTGAAACTGCAGGTTCAAAGTTCTCACATCAGAGCAGCAGAACTTTCTACGTGGCGGCGTGCCAGCACCCGGGAGTGTGCGTTAGTGCAACAGCGCGTTCAGTGGGGGTGGGGTCGGGTGGGACAGGGAGGTGGGTGGGTGGGTGGGGTGAGTGCGTTACCTCGTGCCCAGGAGTGGTGTGGCTGTGACCGAGATCTGGGCAGCAGTGGCACTTGGTTGGCGTTGGAGTTTTACTGTGTGCCAGCCAGGGCTTGGCATAGTCACGCGAGTGAGTATGGGAGGACTGAAGGGAGGAAGGGAGCAAGGAAGGATGGAAGGAAGGAAGGGTGGAGGAGCGGTACAGCAAAGCAGCAAAGGAGAGAAGCGAATGAAGGAGGGAGGGAGTTACAGAGGGACGGGGAGGAGCGGGGAGGTGCAGCGCAGTGTATTTGTGTGTAAGAGCAGATGATTTTATTTTTTTTGCAAAGAACCCAACAATGCAGGGAGGACATTTTTGAAGGCAGGTTAGCAGGTATGACAGGAACGAGGGGAGAAGGCAAAAAGATGAAAGACAAAACAAAGAAACAAGAACAAAAAATAAAATTTCACAGTTAAGGATGTGGTGATTTTTGACAACAACAACAGGAGGATGACAACAACTGAACAATGTGCAACATAAACCCATAAACACATTCAAACACACATATGAAGTCACCAACGTGAAATCAGTCGCTCTCATACACACAAACTTAATAGTAATGACACTGACAGTTATGCTTTTACAAACAGTGCTGACAAATGAAAAACATCATTAACATCAGATGATGACGACACTAATGACTACACCTAGTCTGGTTGACTGATAACAATGAGCTACATGATCAGAAGATGAGTATGACACCAGAGACAGAGGAGGTTGTTCAGGTTTGTGTGGCTGTGTGCAGTAACTGTGTGCTGTGCTAGTTTTCCCCTTTAATGTGGCTGAAAGATGAATTTGATAAATTAATGGAAGATTGTTCAAGTGATCTTTAGTGTTAAATAATGCTGTGTAAAATGTCCTGTGGCTCATTATCTATGATTTTGTTGGATTTGTCTTTAACCATGCTGTCCTCTGTGATTTATCTCAGTATGAACACAAGGTGCCTGCAAGTTTTAGAAATCCAAATCTTCTTTTAAAGGCACAGTGTGTAAGATTAAGGGGAATTTATGGCACATAGCGGTGAGGACTGCAGATTGCAACCAGCTGTAAATTCTCCTGGTTAGATTTCCTTCAGTGTTCATTGTTCAGAAGGTTTTTACTGAGAATCGTATTATCCACAGAGGTCACCTTCTCTCCAAAATAAATGGACCTGGTGATTAAAAGCAGTAAAAACACTGAATAAAGCAGTTTCATCTGACAAGACCATGTTTCTCCTACACTGTTTGGCACATCACAGACAGGTCACTAGCCCAGCACCTCTAATGTGTGATCATCTTATTTCTGATCCAGATGTTCAGGAGGTTTTTAGCAGGGGCCAAATCAGGTCTCTACTAGAGGTCTCTTCCTCAAGAAAAAAAGCAAATGACCCTATCTAGAGCCAGTGTTTCAATTGTCTGTTCTGGGCTACTGTAGAAACACGTCTGTGCAACATCTGACTCTGTGGATGAGGACCTGCTCCCTATGTAGATATTAACAGCTCATTCTCAGATAACAAAAACACAATTCTAATTTTCAGGAGATTATAAACTAAAGGAAACATACTTATTATATTCCATTTCAGCCAATATATGCCCCTGAATCCTACACACTGGACCTTTAAATTATAGAAGGTTGGTTGTGTTTTGTAAAACTGCTATGATTCATACAGTGCTACCATTTCTGTTCTGTCATTAATGTTGTGTAATGAGTGGACATGAAGCAGAGAAACCTGTCATTGCATGATGAAAAAAAAAATCAACCTAAAATAACTGGATTCGAGACATCTGACTCCTTTTAGGTGAATAAAATTAGATCCTGCCTAAATTCTAAAATCAGACACCGGCTCTTACCCTGGATGATGCTGAGGCTGTCGGTGTGGCGGGGGCGGAGGGAGCAGAGGGCAGGGAGGCACCGCTGTGGGAGGCCGAGGAGGAGGAGCGGGTGGGCGAGGCGTTGCGGGAGCCTGGTTTGGAGCGTCGACCTCGGGAGCGGAAGGCAGCCAGACCCTGAGATGCTCCTTCGGGAAGGATGAACTTCTCCCTCAACTCCAGGTTGGTGCGACCACGAGCTGAGGAGAAACAGAGAGAGGAGAGACAAGTGAGTCGGGCTGTTTGTGTCGGCTCACAGATTTCCTCCAGCGGGGGGCAGCAGAGGCAGCGAGCAGAGTGAGGGAGAGAGTCAGTGCTTCCTTGGCTGCAGACATCAGAGTCCGTGCATGTTTCATTTGAGAGTGCAGGTGGGCAGGGTGGGTGTTTGGAGGGGTGGGGTTCAGGGGTTCAGGGAGCTGTAAGTGCACTTTGGTTGAGTTGTTTTTAAGGGGAGAGGTGAGTGAGTGTGTTTGAGTGCAGAAGTAGGAGTAAATATATCAATTCAATACGCAACGAAAGTCAGCAAGTCGTCCACACGCTTAGGAGACACACTGTCATGGCTGCAGACAAATCCATCAACCAGCTCCACAGCTCATTGCTCTCTTTTCACATATTCCCTTGTTCATCGCCAGAGAAAACACTTTCTGCACTACAGAGATTATTTCCTCACAGAGACAGAGAGAAATAAAAAGCTGCTAACAGAGTGCTGATTATATCTTTAAAGGAACAGTTCAACATTTTGGAAAATATGCTCATTTGTTTTCTTCCATAGAATTAAAGCTCACTCACACATTGTTACTGTGACTAGCCAAGAAATAGTCCAGCACATAATCCATCATGAAACCACAACTTTTTCCACTTTGGTTTTTGTACAAATTAAACAAACAAGATATCAGATGTTAATTATTAAGCTTTTGAGTTGCTGAGAGAGCGAGGTTAGCAAATGGATAGACATGAAATTGACATCAATCTTCTAATCTAATTCTTGGCGAGAAAGTGAACAGAGCCAAAGTGAAACCAGAATGTTCCAGAAGTAAGAAAACCTCGTTCATATCACGTTAACATCTGTGAAAACCTCAGCATTTGAACAGAGCCTTTCTCAACAGTATGTCCCGTCTTCATATGTTTTTTATTGGTCTTTGACAAACTGCATTTCACACAAGCCCAAGAGCTGTGCAGACTTAAAGTCACGGCTCGACAGACCAGTCCATGGGTGAGTTGTGAGGCCGAGATCAGTTGAGACATGTAAAAAAAATTTTTTTAGACAGGAGAGATTGAAGCTAAAAAATAAATAAATCAATAACTAAATAAAATGGAAAAAATATTTTTTAATTTAGAAGTGGTCATTTTTTGGAAATGGAGGAAACAAGTTTACCCACACTGGTACATTTTTATGGGAGCTGTATTTTTTTGTGCTAATTACGTAATTGTTGTATACTTTGTTAAAATCACAGAGCTTTTAAATTCTGGTAAGTGTTGTTGTGTATGGGGATGTTCCTAGCAACTAATTTCCCTGATGTTTAAACAGAGGTTTAAACTTAGACTAGTCGACTAGTCTTAAAGTTCAGAAAACACTCGGAAAGCAGTCAAAATTGAGCACTAGTTAATCTATTGGTTTTAACATTGTAAAAAAAAAAAGAAGTGTATATTATAAGAGCCATCTGAAATACCGGATTTTTCCGGTAACTATAGGAGGCAGAGTGTGTATTAAGCCTTAAGTTTTGCTGGTGCCGAGTCCTAAGGGTAGAACCATTTGGTCAACTAGTCGACTGATTGTGATGGATGCCAGTTTGTTTAAGAGGATGGAAAGGAAACTCCTGTAACATGATTAAAGAAATGCTGAATGAGAGATTGCATTGAGTCATAGAAGCCACTCGCCCACACGTGACGTCATGACTTCAGGTCTCTAGAACTGTATTTCCAAAATGTCGAACCATTCCTTTAAGCAATGGCAAGTGTCTCCAGTTTTGTGATAAAATGTTGCACACACTTTCATTGCGTATTTGCTTAAAAACATCTGAGGGCGGTGGGAGCAAAAAGCACAGCCTCTCTTCTCTCGTTTCTCAACAAAGCTCTCCCATTTTGATTTTCATTTTTTGCTGCGCGGGAGCATCTCAGCTCTGCTGTGTTTATACACAGCATGTGTATAAATATATGTGGAGGTCATGCCTGGTTTATGCTTAGCGGGAGAGAGAGAGCCCAGACATTCAGGGTTTCTCCCTTCTTCAAAAAGACTCAGCAGCATTCTTGGACAGAAAGTAGTGCAGCAGCCCCAGCAGACAACAACAAGCCTGGAGAAGCCAGCCACGAAGAGAAGAAGAGAGAGTGAGAGGAGAGTGGTTGAAAAAGGAACCAAAAATAGGGACAGGATAGACAGATTCAGAGAGGGAGCATGAAAGAGAAACAAAATGAGAGGAGTGAGAAATAATGTCAAATAAAAAATTAAAGAGAGAAGGAGGGAGGAGAGGGGGGCTGCAGCTAGCTGTAGCAGCAGTGCAACTTCTAGCCTCACGGCCATTGTCCCTAGCAACCGAACAGCAAGGCCGGTCAATTAAACGGGTGCACCCTGCAATTACGTCCCCCCTCAACGCCAGCCAGCCAGGTGCACCCTGTAATTGTGTCTCCCTCCAACCAGCCATCACATTTAAAGGAGCCGCGTTGGAAGCCAGCGATATTAGAAACCCAGGCTGGCCACGCCCAGGTCTTACACACTCACTGTCTCTCTGTGAAGCATGTGTGACAATTTCAACTGTTTCTATTTGGGCTTACACTAGAAAAATAACTAAAAAGAAGATGTAAGCAGTGTTCATTTTAACATGAAAACACGACAATAGTTTTCTGCTGAGCATCTGCATTCAGGTTTCTTTTACTGTAAAATTCAGACATCTTAAATTGAGAATTTAAGAAAGTATCAAAAAAATAAAATAAAATATCCAGACCAGGGGTTGGCCAAATCCTGCTTTGTAGTGAGTGAGGGAAGCATGACGCAAACATGTGGCACACAGACAAGACTGACATCAATGCCTAAACACACACAATCCTGACCACAGTTAGAAACGGTACAAACACACATATACACACATATATATATATGGAAACAGAGAGCAGCTGTGGTTAAAGATGGAGACTGACAGCTGGAGCGACTGATGGATGACGAATGGATGGAGAGTCAAAGAAATGTAGTGACAGAGGAGCAGAGAGAGGAAGTGTAGATACCTCGGCAGCAGAAATAGCCAGGAGTGACTGTCACTAAGAGACACAAGAGACAATGTGAAATAACAGCATGCGCATGGTGGAATGAAGAGTCTCTCTCTCTCACACACACACACACACACACACACACACACACACACACACACACACACACACAGACAGACAGATATCACTTCTTGGAAACACACGGGAACTGCTTTTGGAGTCGAGACTGTCAAAAATCACTCCTTCATGGACACACTCACACAGACTATAAACACACACACACACACACACACACACACACACACACACAGCAGACCAATGGGGGTCCAGAGGAGCATCAGAGACCCCTGAAGCTTTTTAAGAAAACAGGTCAGGATTTCAGAGCTTGCATGAGTGGCAACAGCCGGGGGGAGGGAGGAGGTCAGGAGAGAGGAGGAGCAGAACAGTGGGGAGACATAACGTTAGTCAGGTGATCACAGTCAGCAAGGCACAGCAACAAGGCCAAACCAGAAGAATATGGGACAGAGAACAAGAGCAGAGGAAGAGAAAAATAAATCCAGGAGAGAAAGAAATCAAAACAGACGGGGCGGCAGTTAGGAGAGAGTGAAAGCACAAGAGATAGAGGAGAAGTCCAACCTATACGAGATGAGATGGAGCTACTGGAATCGGAGCGGAGAATCTTAAGTCCTGGATGTTGCACTGGGGAAAGAGAAAAAAGGAGGGAGGGAGGGAGGGAGGGAGGGAGGAAGAGAGAGGGGGAGGAAGAGGGAGAGAACCATGCATCATGCAAAACTACTGTTATTTTAAAGAGAATGAGATCAAACTAAGACAGGACAGAGGCCGAGGAGAGAGGATCGGCCGTGCATATACAGAAATAGAACGTGTGACAGGATAAGATGATGAACTCCTTGAGGACGGGCTCAGAGAGATGGGGGAGAAACAAAGACACCGAATGTAGATGGCACTGGAAGGAAACACCGGAGAGAGAGAAGTGAGAGGAGGCAGTGTTTCACTGCGTCACCTGCTGACAGACAACTTGTCAGTTTTGTCGGTGTGTTTTCCTTCAGCTCAATCCACTGTTCTGTTTGTCGCCACTCACTGTTGCTCAGTGGTGCAAATATGTCAAGAGCTCTGTGCGGGAAGTGTGTTTGGTTTTGTAAAGAGTAGTAGTATGTTTGTGTTAGAGCCCGACCGGTATTATCTGACATCTAACCGATATCCACCTTCCAAAGTGGCACCCCACACATCCCAAATAAAACTGCTCCCAGGCATACATACACTGGAAAGGCCTGTCAGGCTTGTGCATTTTTCATTGTACATTTCTGCAAACTATGGATATGTTTCATATGTATTCTTATCAATGTTTCTTTAGTGTACAAAAAAATATTGGCTGCCTTTGTCATTGGGAGGATGAGGGGATGGGGGATGGTGTAACACCTAGGCAAGATGCCTGCCAAGCTGCAGACCACTACACTTTTTTGGCAACCCCTCGCTTAGTTTCCAGCTGGGATTGTGCCACCAAAAGCACAATCTTTTCCTAACCATAACCAATTTTTTTGTGCCTAAACATAACCACACATTAACCACAGCATTGTTGCATATATTCACTACATAACATACAAATGTATCATATCCAAGGTTTGCAAAAACACACAATGCAAACAATTAAGCTGGTGACTGGGTTGGCATTTTGATGCATCTAAAAGTAAAGTTAGTGATTCCCTGCACACATTAATTGGTTAAAATTTTTACAGATTTTTTTTGCACTTTTTTTGGAATTGATGGGTCAAATTTGAATAACACAGTCATTATAGTTACATATATTAAATGTTTTATCACTGTTTCTTTTGGAATGATCGTGTATGGAAAAAAGTATTTTTGGGCTAATCAGATGGCTGATACTGCAGTACAAAAATGTCAAATATAAGGACAACAATAACTACATAACAACTGGTACATTAAAGATAAAATTAACAAATAAAGATTATTTCAGTGATGATCAGTGGTTATTTTTAAGAAAAATGTATGTAATGTTCAGAAAACAGTCTTGCTCACACTACGCTACTTCATATTTTGTTTTTCGTATTTCTTTTCAAAAGGTTTTGTGGACAGCATTTTTCATATATGAAATTACACATATGAAACATATTCTAATATGTTGGAGTTTATAGTTCTTGTTGAAAACACTTTAATTTCCAGTGAAATTTACTGTTTAAAAAGTACTGTTATATTTGTTGTTGGTTTATTTTTCCAACTGCAAAATGTCAAAAATTCATAAATTAACTGCATTTAAGAGATTATTTTCAAAAATGTTTATGTTAAAGGAAATGTGCTACAGAAATTGGTCGGGCTCTAGTAAATGCATGTGAATGACAGAAAGTGAGACAGAGGAGGAGGAAGATATGATTGTGTGTGCGTGTGTGTGTGTGTGTGTGTGTGTGTGTGTGTGTGTGTGTGTGTTGGGAAATCTGTGCCTGTGCATTTGAGGGATAGATGATCTGGGGCCGTGTGTGTGTGTGTGTGTGTGTGTGTGTGTGTGTGTGTGAGAGAAAGAGAGTAAACATCACTCACCTCTGCATGGATCATTTTTGACAAGGAACTCGTCCAGAGCCATCCAACCACCTCCAACTCTCACCATCACTGTGCTGCGCAGGATCCTCACCAGACGCAGCTGCTGAGAGTCACCGAACTGAGGGAGTATAAAAAAAAAGGGGGAGGAAGGGGCGAAGAGAAATGAGGAGAAAAGAGGGCAAGAGATTCGTGAGCAGAGTAATAAACAGAAGAGAGGAGGATGAGGGAAAATCAAATGAGTAAAAAAGAAGAAAAGTAAGACGAAGAGAAGAGGGAAGGAATCAAGAAAAGAAGGAGACAAAGTTAGTGAGTAAAATAATAGTTGATAAACTGATTGGTGAGTTTTAATTGATTCACAGCATCACACCAAGCAACCCATGTACCACGTCTGAACAGGCGATGTCCCTACTCCATGCAATAACAGAAAAAAAACATGCACTGACATAACTAAAGAGTCAATCTGATGATTCTCAGCCCGGTTCACCCAGCCACCCAAATATAACCATTATCATGAACAGTAGAAATCACGTATTCAGTCTGAAAATATTATCCAAACCACCGAGCAAAGCAGAGTTCAAGCACAGAGGGAATTTTCTGTATCTCTCTCCAAGCAGCTTGATTTGCTTCCCAGCTTCAGTCCACAGCACACACTATATATCACCTCACCACTAATTACCACTGAAGCCATGTCACTGTCGCCTGCTTCACGTTGTGCAATTTGTCACGCTCAACACCAAACAAATCACAGCAGGAACACAAGTAGATGGTGAAACCTGCTTACACGTTGCACAGCCACAATGGAGTGCTTTTTAGAAAAATAATTATTTAATATGGAATTAAAGCTACAAAAACAAAAAAGATAACTGAAAACAGAAAGGACAGCACTCCATTGGTGGGGGAATACAGGAAGCAGATTTCACACATCCAGTCACGGCAGCGGCAGCGTCACTTTACCTGGTTTCCGAGGAAGAACTACAATAAATCCAGAAGACACGGAGCACGGGAACACAAGGAGAAAGAAACAGAGCAGGAGTGAAACAACACATACTGATCACTGAGGTCTGTAATGTATGTGGTGTGTGTACAAGATCTTCTAAAAACTGGCTCTAATAAATGGTTACATTTCAATGTCTTTCTGTTATTTTAGTTTAGAGTTAGTTGTGTAAGCGAGAAGATGCAGCGGACATGAATGCCTACGGTTATGAATCATGACAGTGCTTTTTAAATCTGCCAGCTGATGACGGTGAGATGGAGGAGAAGACAGTGACAGTGAAGAAAAGTGAAGCCAGACACAAACACAGGACAGACAAAAACAAACTGGTGTAGTATTAGTATCCCCAGTGTCCTGCAGTCAGACGCTGGATATCATTACCCAGTGGATAATGATGGAGTGGACACACACACTGTAGCAGTGGTGGGGGTGGGCAATCCTGTTAAGTGCTGCTGAAGACAGTCAAGAACCGCTGTAAAATGCTGCATAGATACACACAGACTGCTGGGAGAACCGTTATAGTCACTGTAGCTAGTGTAGGTTTTAAACAACTTCCATAACCGTACAAAATGGAAGCCTAAACCCACTTGGGGCTAAAGTTGCAATGATTAGTCACACATGGTGATAAACTGTAAAGCCTTGGATGTCTGGAGTGTTAGTCAGATAAAACACGACATAAGTCTACCAAATTGTCTTCTATTTGGGGCTCAGGGCATATAGCAGGTCATCCACTGATCAGAAGATCAGTGATTTGATCCCTGGCCCCTCCAGTCTGCATGTCAACGTATCCTTGGGCAAGATACCCCAAATTGCAATGGCTATTCCATTGGTGTGTGAGTATGTCTATGAGTAGTAGTGGCACCTTGTATAATAGCCTTGGCCACCATGGTGTGAATTTGATATGTAGTGTTAAAGGGCTTTGAGTGGTCCAAATATTAGAAAGGCACTATACAAGCGCAGATCCATTTACCATTCCATTTAATCTCTTTATAATCAGGCAAAGGACGCAAAAGTAGTAACATTACTCGGCAGATTTTGGCACCCTGTCAGTTTGCCGTTAATTATCATGTCGGTATTTAAAAAAAGGAAAATATCAGTGAAAATTTTTAGTACCCAGCAGTCCAGTGTGTGTTTATACAGCCACATTTACATGGTTTTGTTAATGTTTAGGTGATGATAAAGAAGACTCAGCTGACACTCCTGGAGGGCTGTGAGATATTATTAACACATTACATCAATGTTATCATGACATGGAATGGTATGTTATAATACAGACACTTATTAATACACCATGAGGTCATGATGTGAGGTGGACACGTGAGAGAAAATGCTGTGAAGTTATGTTGAGAAGTTAATGGTGCCTGCTGGATGAGTGAAGACACAGCCAGTTAATAATAAACTGTCCATTAATCAGACCTGGGTCAAACAGCATTCGCAGAGTAACTCTTGGCATTTTTTTTTTTTTTTATCTATTAAAGTTTATTCTTTTTATTAGTAAAGCAGAATTTAGCTGTTACTTCAATTTTCAATTTTAGCAACAAGATGCTGTCAAAATAAATCTGACTCTAGACTTTAGTGCATGTAAACGTACCCAACTAAATTCACCTGTCTGCTAATCTAGCATTAAGAAAACACCTAAAAATTGCTTGCAAACCCCCTTTGACCCAGATCTGTTAACAATTACAAATAGACAAACTGCAATAAACATTAACATTTCCTCTTATACAGTATCTTAAGTATACATTACAGTGTGTTACTTGTTCTAATAATGATGAAATAATAATGTTAAACTGAGCCAGAGCTGAACTTACCCGATATTTGTTCTCTCCTATCTGCTCCACTTGGAACCTTTTAGCACATTTACACTGGGCCACCTGCCGAGTCACCTGCACAACAACAAATAATGTTAGAGATTGCATTTAGACTGCTAACCATGCATTAGGCCATTCCTGGGCCTGTCTAATCGCTGACTGGTAGCTTACTGTATGAATACTTTGCCCTGATATTGCACCATTCACATCTTTATCTTTGCATCACATATTTTCTTTAGATTTTTCTTACCTCATCCTCGATCTTATCAGCGTCAGTGGTGGGTCTGTATGCATCCTTGTTGGGATGCAGAGCAGCAACAAACTCGTAGTAGTCGATGTAACCGTCTCCATCTCTGTCAAAGATGTCTGCCACAGCTGTCATCTCCAGCTTACTGGTGGGAAACTCTGCACAGATGCACAACAGGAATTCATTTACTTCACGTCTTTGTAACTGTAAATAAAAAGTCATCCCTACAACCAAACAAGCCATCACCCATAACCTACTTGATGCCAGGATGCCGTCAATAAACTCCTGCCGTGTGATCTTTCCATCCTGGTCCTTGTCGATGCGTCTGAAGAAGTCCATGACGCGAGACTTTTTATGGTTCATCCAGCGCATGTACTTTTTCCTCCACACGTCGAAGTCAAAGTTGGCGAACTCTTTGAGCTGAAAATGGATAAAGAAGACAGTGCTGTGATACTTATCATGTCATAGTGACAGACAGAATGTGAGTCTGAATGTTAAAGAATGTTTCACTGACCAGGAAACCGTCTATATTAAGATTTAACTTTTATTATATTGTTACATATCTAATTGTTGGCTTAAAGAAAGATACCTCCTCCAGTCTGTCCAGACCGTCGTTGAGCTTGCGCTGGCGGTCCAGAGCCAGCAGCCAAACTTGCTGCCACCTGGCACAGAGCTGGTTGAGTCGTGGGTTTCCGCTGGCGAGCTGCATGGCTGCCTGCTGTTGCTGCTGCTGTTGTTGCTGGTGTTTGCCTGCAGAGGAAGCAGGGAGTTAATGAATCCTCTTTGTCCCCTCTGATGAACTTTCTATGATGCATGCACTCATGTTATCGTCTAAGAGTGGGAGATGCTAATATTTGTGCATCAAAGGGTAAACACAGGTGACTTACGAGCTCCTCTCCTGTCGGCCAGGCTGCTGGGAGGCTCAGCTGGTTTTCTTTTGTAGGTCTTCGTCACTTTGTCAACGTCTGGCTGCTTCCTCGTCATCTCCTCCATAAACATCTGGGAACAACAAACCCCAGCAGTGAGTAATGGACAGTACAAACACAGGCAGTTTAAAGGGATGCATTTAAAACTATGTTTGGGCGTTCAGTTGCCCACAAACAACTACAGTGAGTCAGTGAAACCCACCTGGTGTTCTGTGATGAGTGTTTTGAGCTGTGGGATGTCCTGAGGAAGCGGCTCGGTGTCTCTCTGGACCAGTGTGGTCTCGGCCCACTGTAGCCATGACAACAGCTCCTCCAGCAGGTTGGCATTGTTGAGCACCTCAGTCAGAGCTGTCTCCAGCCGCTGCTCGTGCTGTTTGGCCCACGTCAGCACCTGCAGAGCAAAATGTGTCGATTCGTATAAGACATTTCAAACTTGTTCTCATCATTTTATTTGTCATATGTCCCTTTATAATAGAGAAACGTGAAAGGTGAATAAATTTCAGTTCTCCCAAATATCTAACCCTGAAGCTAAATTGTAGAGACAGTCTTCAAAACAATACTTAACCTAGGATATTATTCAAGCAAGTATCTAATGAATGCATAACAATATCTGGGAGATAAATGTGAGTCTATTGTCTATAAAAATGACACTACTAAAAGGAAACCTCAGTCCCAGCCTCCCTTTCTCACCTCCTCAAAGCGTGCCCTTATGATAGTGATCCAGTGTTTGATGGTGGTGATGGAGTCAGGGTGACAAACAGTCAGGATGCCCTCTCCCATGCCAGCAGCCTTGTTGACATCCGTCCTCTTCTCCTCCACGGTGCCCATGAAGTCACGATGTGTGTGCAGCAGCGCCTGTAATGTCTCTGCCTCTTCTGGAAGGACACCGCGGAAACGAAGCGTCTGCTCGGCCTCAGAGAGCCACTCCAGAAGCACCTGTATCGCCGTACGAAACTCTTCCGCCTGAGAGAGAAAAAGGTAGTTGTAAAGAAGACAGTTAGAGGTCTTTAACAAGGTTTGATGTTAAAATAAAGTTTTAAATGAGCTATGCAGCTTCCTCTCTGACCTGTTTGAGGGCCTGCTGGAGGCGGGTTTGCTTTGTGACTGACAGAGCGCACACCGTATCCCAGCGGTTGCTGAGCTCCTGAAGCTGAACTTTGACCCACGCCGTGTCATCGCGACCAGTGTCCATCAGCTCCCGAGCTGAGCGCTTCAGAGCCTGAACACTGCTGGTTCTCTTGCCTAGCTCTTTTTGGAAAGCCTGCAGGTTTAGACATCAGTGCTGTCAGACTCAGAACGTTCAGTAATATTATCATCTTGCACATATTTAATGAGTACAGTACTCTTCACACACCTTATGTGAGTCCATGAGGTTGGACACCAGATCCAGATCTCCATGGACTGGCTGGTCTTCAGCCAGCTGGGGCTCTACCCGGTACAACCAGTCCACCAGGGCCTGGAGAGCCTCGGCAAACTGGCCTGAGAACAGCAGAGCCTCCTCCAGCTTGTGTTGTCTGAATGAAGAAGACAAACAGCTGTTTATTATTGTATTCCATATGAAAATTCACATTTGTAATGGGAGAAAAGGGGAAAAGCCACTTTTATTGCCCGTCTATCATCCTCTTTACCTCTCTACACTCTTGCCACAGACCGTGTCCCACTTGTCGCGGACCTCTCCCACCAGGTGGTCCAGTTTCTGGGTGTCTGCAGGCAGCTGAGCCTTGTCCCTCATGGCTCTTCCAGACCTCACTGTGGTGTCATAGACTGGCTGCTTTGACCCCAACGCTTTCTGAAACTCCTGGACAGGAAGACAGAGGAACGGAAAAAGAGATTTGTAGTCTCAAGCAAATTGCACTCAGCTGCAAAACTTTGTGTGTGTTTGCCCTGTAATATCATTAGTGCAATATCTTTTTCGGACCTTTAGACAGGACAGATGGCGGTTGCAAGTGATGCGCAATTCATGGTGCTATCAGTAGCCACAAACTAATCTGAAATCGCCCCTCAGTGTGCATAATGGTTGCCATGCAGTACCTTGTGTTTGGCCAGTTGTACTTTGATCTTGTCTGGCTCGTTGGAGATCTCCAGCTCTGAGTCCAGTCTTTTCTCGGCTTCTTCTAGCCAGTCTGTCAGCTTCCTCCAGGCCTCGTGGAACTGAAAGAAGAAAGTTACAGCGTCAGTTTGATATTCTAATTCAGATGGGTTTTTTTCTGACTGAAGAAGTCAATATTGATACAGTCCTTTCCTAAAAAACATGAAAGGAGACTAACATCTGGAATGACCTACAATGAGTTCAATTGCAGAGGCAGTATAACTTTATACTTCCAAAACATATCTGTTGTCAACCAAGCTCTAAAGCCACATTGTCCATACAGAGATTGCATTTAGTGTAAATCCAGACATGTTTTCATGTTGTCTTCACAGTGTGCTGCTGGTCTTCAGTAGCCTGCAGTTTAATTATCAGTATAGTACCTGTTTGGCACGTTTGCGGGCCTCATCAAGGTGTCGGCCGCGGTCCAGTGACCTCTGGACCAGCTTGTCCCAGCGTGCTTGGACGCTGAGCAGCAAGTTTTTGATGAGGACGACATCCTGCTTCAGACTGGCAAAGCGAAGCTGAGAGCCGGCCTTCTCCAGAGCCAGGACCTGCTCTCTGTGGGTGTTCACCTCATTCACAAATACCTGAGTAGACACAGATGTGAATGCAGAATGAGTTAGGGGAAATAATGTAGCAATGGTTAAAGCCTCTTAACCATGTTTCCAGTAGGTGGTATGTTCAGTACCTTGTGCTCATCGATCTGGAAGAGGACAGTGTCCAGGATGAGGCTGGGGGGCTGGGCCATGTTCAGGGTCTGTTCAGCCTGGGTCAGCCAGTTGATGGTATCCTGCAGAGAGGTCTGGAAACCTGTTGCCAAGGAAACGGCCTCATCCAGCTTTGCCTGGAAATTCAGGGTAAAAACTTTAAAAACCAACCCATACATCGTGGAAAACTAGAAAGATAATATATGTAAAGAACAGAATAGGATAGAGTGATGAAACATTCTCCTCATGTTGCAGTCTTACCCTGCGGTCGTCCATCTTGGTGTTGAGACTGCCCCACTTGTTCTGCAGCATTGCCAGGTTCTGCTGTGTCTGGGTGGTACCGGGTCCTGCTTCCTCTCCTCCACGAGCCAGCAACATGGACTCTCCTTGATCCAGCAGGCGGTGGTACTGGTCTGCTCGCTGAGTCAGCTGGGTCTGAAGCTCCTGTGGACAAAAGAAGAGGCAAATGTGAGTCGACACTCCAGCTACAAGGTGAGTGCTGTTTTGTCTCACTGGTTAATTGAGAACAATGGAAGCTACTAAAGTTTCATGGTCGCCCTTTATCAAATGTCTCTCTGTGTGTGAATAGAACAGCGTGTGTAAGATAACACTCTGAGCATCTGCCTCTTGTGCCTGAACATCATTACTGTGGGATTATGGGAACTATTTCTCTTGCACCTTCAATGCCAAATAAAGTAGGAAAGACATGAATGGCATTAAAAGTTAACATTAGAAACTGTCAGGTGTATCTGTGTGTATTGCGGATGATATTCTGTGCATAAAGGTGTAATGAGATTCTCTGTTACCATGTGTTGCTGTAGCTGCTCTCTGGCTGTTTCAGGGAGACCACCTGTCGGCTTGGCGGCAGACAGCTGGCTCTCCGTCCTCCTCAGCCATTGGAGGAACTCCTCTAGCTCGCCATGGAAACCTTCAGCCTACACAGTGACAGGTGAGGGAGGGGGAGAAATATTTAAATATTAATTATTTTAGCCACATATTAAAATATCATGAAAGCATCACCTGCCTGTATCATGAAGATATTAGCTGTGAAAATGCATTGTCACAAAGCTGAAAACAGGGCTTCTCTTCTGACACCATGAAAAGTTGACTTTTTAAAGTACATTTTGATGATAGTTTAAGTTCATTAAAGCTAATATCTCTGTACTTTTACTTGAGTAGAATACAGGACTTCTACTTGTAGTGGAATATTGTCACAGTGTGGTATTAATACTTTTACTTCAGTAAAGAATCTGAATACTTCTTCCACCACTACTGCAACCATTGCGCTTACTTGTACAGGTGTAATTTTCATAATAACTTACACCAACTGTAAAACTGCGCTGACACTTCACAAGGTGACAAAACAATCCCACCAGAAGGTCCATTTAGTAGCTGTTCTGGAGCTTTGACCTGTTTCAACTGACTGTCTTAAGCAGACAGAGACTGCAACTCCATCTGCTGCTAAACTTCTGGCTGTTTCCAAGGTCAAGAATGAACCTTTAATTTCAGTTTCACATCCAGAGAAGCACCACTAAAGTCAAAAACTCTCAGTATGAAACACATAAACTGTTTTGATCAGTTACAGTGTGTTTTCTTTTGTCCTCATTGCAAAGACTGGGCTCGAATTTCGATTAAGCAGTGCTAAGATCTTGACTTCTTCACAGTACCTGCTGCAGGGCAGCTTCCAGTAGCTTCTGCCGCTCCTGGGTCTTGAGCAGCAGACTCTGCCAGCTTTTGTTGAGCTGATCCAGCTGGTCCCTCAGGTGGCTGGCCTCGTCACCGGGAGACGACTCTAGCAGTTCAGCGCCAGCACCGTTCACATTCTCCACAGTGGCATGATGGGATAGTACATCATTACGCAACACCTAGGACAGAGAGGAGGGAGGAAGACATTAATCACACAGAAATCGATTTGAATGTTGAGATGAGAAGAAAAGAAACCACATTAGGGCTACAGGACATGGAGACAAAATGCAGCCTCTCTTCAAACAGGTTCATTTACAATTTCAATCTGACCGAGAGGAAGAGGTCACAAGGTAAGTAAACAGATGAGAAGTCTGAGAACTTTTTTTTTCTCAGAACAGGGACATACGTGGTGTTTAGCCAACTCGATCTCGATGGCCTTGGGGTCAGAGCTGACTGGTCGCTGTGTGTCCAGCGTGGTGTGTGTGTGGTTTAGCCAAGCCTGCAGCTCAGACAGGGCATGCTGGAACTGACCCAGGGCCAGCAGGGCAGCCTCAAGTTTGTGCTGTGGTGGAGGAGAGACATACAGAAGTTCAGGCTTAAAAATAGGAACTCAAATATTTGGACTGTAATGAAAAGCTGCTGTCAAATACGAGAAATCCTCCAAAATGCCAAAAAAAGACCAACTTCGTCAACTCCCATGGGAAATTGTGGGGTGAGAGCTGGAGGTCAGCAACAGAATAATGTCTTCCTGAAACAGTTTTCATTTCAGTGTTTTACTTGGTGATGTGGATTCTAACTTTTTGACCGAACTGCAGCCACATGTGGTTTCATTACCTGTCTGTGGGTGATTTTATCCCCCAGGTTGTCCCAGAGGTGTCGGAGCTCGGTCAGCGGCTCCTGGATCATGTCCCTGTCTGTTTGGTCCGACACCTTCTTCAACAGCAGCTCCCCCTGGTGGCACAGCTTCTCCATGTCAATCTGCTGCTGGTAAACGTCCACCTTGTACTGCTGCTCGGGGTTAATGGAGGGATGAGAGGAGAAGAGAAGAGTAGCATTTTGTAAGTTCTGCAAACTTCACACGAGAACTAATAATAAGGATCATACAAGAGATCAAGATGATATAAAAATGTACTTTGAAAAAAGCTTGAGCATAAAATGTATTCTGATTTGTTCAACATTGAGGAGCAAAAAATGAGACACTGTTGCCAACCTTGAGCTCTTCAATCTGCTGTTTGACAGTTCCCAGATCAGTTCCCACAGTCGACATGTCACACAGCTTGATCACTGCGTTGTCCAGGTAGTCAAACATAGACTGGAAATGATGCAAAAACAAATTAGCATACATCAACATCAGCAGGATGACAGTACGTATTGCCATGTGCAATACATTAAGATGTTTTGATATTAAGTTGATGCAGCTTACACTAAAACACTAGCTCAAAAACATTATGATATGGCAGACTAACAGACTAACTCTGATGCACAAACCTGCAGTGCGTCCTGATACTGCACAGACGCTGTCATGGCCTCCTCCAGCCTCTCCATCCGCTCTCTCCACGTCCGGTTCAGGCCCTCCCAGGCAGCGTTCATCTGGGAGAAAGACAGGAAGACAGAGGAAACATGTTAGTGGGTCAACATGTAGCAGAGATCTACAAAATAAAAATATTTTAATGCTTTCAGAGGCAAATGATGGGCAACAAGTATTGAGGTCTTTTACTCAAGAAAAAGCATTAAAGGTAAAGGTACTTCCTTATGTGAAATGAACCCACTCAAAGTGTTACATAAACTCTATACATAAATTATTGACATATTATTATTGATGCATTTATGCAAGCAGCATTTTAATGTTGCCATGTGAGAGATAATTTTAACTACTTTGTATACTGTTGTGTAGGTTAGTTTCAAAGAATGCATAATATTTTTAAACTGATCATATGTTTTACCTGTAAAATCTTTGCCTGAGATGTAGTGACATAGAAGTAAAAAGTGTAAAATTCTCAATTAAAGTAGATTTATCTCAAAACTGTACTTAAGCACAGCGCTTGAGTAAATATACTTAGTTAATAGTGTGTTGATTTTTCACCTCATCAATGGTCTTCTTGACTTCAGGTTTCTCAGTTTCTCCACAAGCAAAGATGAGGTCAGCTCCGAGGGTCCTGACAAACTCCAGCTCCTCCCTCAGACCGTCCGTCTCTGCCTTAATGGCCTGATAGAAGAGTAGAGAGACATCTTACACTTCAGACTGTGGATTTCTGCTTACTGTTTATCACTATTAACCCCCTCCCTGATGTCCTTCATACCTCAGCAGCCTCAATCTGTTGTTTGATGAGTGAGGGGTCCACGCCAGGGTCCTCCAGTTCTTTCACAATATCTTGGGAGTCTCGGAGTGTGCTCAGTAGCGCCGCCACGTCGGCCCAGAACTTTCCGGCCAGATCCAAGACGTCATTCAGTTTCCCCTCCCTCTCCTCTGCCCGCTGCCGGATTTCATCCCACAGAGAGCGCAGGCGCAGGAGGCGAGTACGAACGGCTAGAGGAGAGAGGGGAGAGGAGTTAGAGTTTCAACAAGCTTGTAGAGAGTAGTTGGTGGGATCTCACTGGGCATACTGGGAAATAATTCTATTATGCAGAGTAGAAGAGTAACAATAATATCGTCTTTGTCTGAATTTTGACATCTAGTGTCCAGAACAGCTACGTTAAGTCTCTCATCAGTCCACTCCCACTATCGCTGCACAGTGAGGCCTTTCATTTTCATGAAGCATGGAGGGTGCCAAAGCACAAAGTTCTTCAGAGGGCAATACAACAAAGATATGTGTGTGTGTGTATTCTCACCATGTGGTGGTGTTGGAAGAAATATGCAGAGCTTAACTGAGCTGAATCTGCTCTGTTTCAAGATTTGACAAGGTCTGCCTGCTGGCTCTGCGCCAGTAAAACAGTGACTTACTTTGGCCAATTAATTATGAACTAGTTGGACTGCTGCCCAAAAAAAAAGAAAAAAGATCTGTAATATTTTTTTTTACACAAACCACATAAGTGTTATGTTTGTCTCTCTGTTCTGTCTTTTTGTCTTGATTGTGTAATGTTTTGTTCCAGTTATGGTCAGTATTATTCATTATAAATAAAATCATAGGCACACACTGAATGCCTACAACAAGAGTTGGCAACACTGGTTAAGTTGTTTAGCTGTTCACGTGGTAGCCATTTCAGCCAAGTTTTCCTTAAACTGCTGGCTTCATGTAGAGCAGCTTATCAGTGAATGAAACAATAGCAATAAGGGTGATGTTATAATTAATGAATATAAACTATAGTCTTTGAAATATTGTAACATGGAGATTATTCATTATGGTGTAAATCCCCGACCCTGTTTAACACATTGACTGTGTGTCCTGTCTGCCTGCATGTCATTTTGAATGTTTTTTGTCTGTCATTCACTGTCAGACACATCCCTGCCACTCACCCTGAGCAGCAGGATCGTCGTGAGCAGCTCGTCCGATGAGCTCCTCTCCGCGGGCGCAGAGGGCGGAGAAGCTCGGCAGCAGTTTGTCCAGCTCCAGCCCCTGGGCTCGGTGCTCCGCCAGCTGCTCCCTGATCTTCTCCACCTCTGCTGCCACTGGGGGAGGCTGCCGCAGCCGCTGGACTGCCCCCTCCAGGGTCTCCAGTAGGGGGTCCATCTTGTCGTGGAACTAAGGACGGAAGTAGAGTTGGAAGAAAGTATTATGAGGAGGAGGAGAGAGTGTGTGTTGAGGGGGCTGGGGTTGGGTTTTTGATTGCTGGGTGACATTTTGAAAGTGGGAAAATACTGAGATATCATGTGGGTGTTCAGCCATCTGTGGCATTAACTTTTAGGCTTTTTCATTATTAATTTCATATCATTTCAACAGGAGATGCAGAACAGACGTACTGTTCTTCTACAGTATTTAATATCTCAATATTACACCTTCAGCATGTCACACAGATTGTATAACAAAGTTCAGTCGACTCTAAAGGACTCAGGAGACATTATAGACAAGAGAGAAAACACTGTACAGTTTTTACTGAGGTGATCTTTTTATGCGTCCAAGGGAAATCAAACTGCTTAATCACTACATAACACACCAAATCAGATCTAACCACAAGGGAAAGATTGTTGTGATACAAAAGGAGGGCTTAATCAAGCCTAGCCTGAGACTTAACAACCATTACTGGAAGGCATGTCTCTGTTTTAGGCTGGAGATATACTCGCTTTTTAACCACCTGTTTACGTAGACAACCAGCTGCGTCATGAAAGGAATTGTTCACGCTGACTTGCCTGTGTAATATGTGTGTTTCTGGAGGATTAAAGTAGAGGGCACACCAGAGAGCTCAGACAGTGCAGAACTTATGGATTTGCATGATGTAAACAGTAAACATGGTGACATTCAAGGAGGTTACTATATTGTTTATTCTGAGATCACAGCGGATCACGGCAGAAAAAGCAGTAGAGGAGCCACCGTAGATAATAGTAACAAATAATAACAACAATCTTTATCTAAAAAGCACTCAAACATAACAACATGCTTCACAAGGCAGTAAAATATCACAGATAAGTAAGAAAGTAGGCCAAAGGAGAGGCCATGAATCTTAAGATCTATTCTAAAACATACTGGGAGCCAGTGTAAAGTAGCTAAAACTGGAGTGATGCATTCCCTTCTCTTGATTCTGGTTTAAAGCCTGGCAGGTGAGTTGGGACGGCTGTGACAATGGCGCATATGTTTCTTTCATTCTGCCAGTGCACAACATCACACTGCCCCTACTGTTCATGTGAGTATTACATCTTGTGGACACGCCACATTAATTTCTGAGGACGTGCACAACCAGTGCTGCAAAGGGACGCAGGATATGTGGGGCAGCTATCATGTGAATGCAAACACGCAGTTAAAAGCAAGTTTATCTCCAGCCTTAGACTGGGCTTAACTCAGGTCTACAAGCCTACACAAAAGGGACATTTCCTACCAGATTGATTTCAGTTTCATTGTCACTCAGAGCTGGCAGACACATGGTTTGAACCATTATGTAGATCATACATTTGATTGAAAATCTCAAGCTGTGGTTCTTTCAGTTATTTCTAATCAGTAACAAACCAGACAGCCTTAACCGTTTGAGATGAACTGACTGGTGGGATTAGTACTTGATTAGTATATATACTAATATTAGTATTAATATCGATTCATATTTTATAAATCGACCAAATCATGTGTTGAGACCGGCGCCTGAGTGCCAGTTTGATGTTGTCAGTCAGTGGTCTTACCTCTACCAGCTGGGTGATTGCAGTGAGCAGTGATGATGGAGAAAATGATGGTGGGGTGGGGCAACACACACAGCACATCCACAATGAACGAGGGGTGGGATGGTGGAGGGTTGCAGGGACGAGGGGTTGGACACAGTGATGGGGGAGATTAAGGTTAAGTTTAAAGGGTGAGGGAGGAGAGACAAGGAGGTGGGATGGTTTAGGGTGGAGTGAGGGATGAGGACAGTGCGGAAGTGCAGGTGGAGAAAGAGAAGGAGCAGTACATGGATTGGTTTGATGGTGAGGGGGGGCGGAGGGTGGAGAAACAATACAATGAGTTAAATCAGAGACATGCATACAGTACAAACTGTCAGGCAATATCGACGGCAGCAACACTCTCACAGTCTGCCACTCAGGTGAGTCAATGATGTCTCATGAGATGGTGTCCAAAGAGTGATAAAAATATCAGTAAAGAAAACTAACACTAAAAGAAGATGTGTGATGTGATGAAAGAAAAGTCTAAATGATTCTGTTTCATGTACATACGGTATGTATGAGCTGATGCTAGTGATGTATAAACATTTTAAAAACTAAAACATATAAAACACAAAGTAAAGAAAACAAGACAGCAGACTAGAATTAAACTCTCACTGAACTCATGACTCTGCACGATAATTCCTTATTATCATTTAGTTTAGAGCAGCAGACACAAACAAGCACACACACACACACACACACACACACACACACACACAGACCTCATGCTGCTTTGTAATCACATCAGCCTGTTTTGTCTGGGGCTGCAGACACCGTCTAACAAGCTGTAAACAGACCTGGGCCAAACAGCATTTACAAATTTTCACCTATCTACACAAGGTCTCCACTCTGCACTGAGAGGTAAAAGCGTGAGTTTAGTTTAACAAATTAGGTCAATTCACACACAAAATGGCACGTCAAAGCCCTCCGACATTCTGGTTCCCAAGTTGAATGAATAATAAACCTATCAGACCCAGGTCTGCAGCTAAAACACAGTTTCTTAAATCAAGCATTAAACAGTTAACGATCTGTCCTCTGTGACGTACCTGTGCAGACTGGGACACTGCCTCGTCGAGGGTTGTTGCACGACCCTTGACGCCCTCTTTAATAGCCAGGTAGCGTCTCTCGGCCTCGGTGTAGCGCTGTGTTATCGTCTCCCCCTCCTGGAGGCTGAGCTCGGCCAGCTGAGGTCCGATCTTTAGCAGCTTGTCGATGTGGGGCTTGTGCTCTGCGATAGACTCCCTGAGCAGCTGGAGAGGCAGTGGCAGGACAGAGAGAAAAAATTAAGAATGTGTAAAAATATACACATTTAAGTTGGAAAGCTGAAAACAAAATATCCTTTCTTACCCTCATCTGGTCCTGTTGCAGTCGGAGAGCATCAGTGTCGATGGCTGGTGGTGGCAGCTGGGTGATGAGGGTTTCAGTCTCGCCCAACCATGGCTCCAGTTCCTCAAAGGTCTCCCAGAACCGAGTGACCAAAACCTGGGCCTGCTCGAGAGCCGAGAACCGCTCGCTGTGGCTCTGGCTCACTGTATCATAACGAGCACTGAGAGAATCTGTCTTCACCTGAAGAAGAAAGATGAAACGTGTAAAGACATTAGTGTTGTTATACTTTCCACGCATGATTCAACAGTTAGGCATCATGTCCCTCACTTTCCACTCTCACTCAGTTCATCCCTGACTTGCTACCAGTGTGCAATTCTCGATCAGTGACTCACTATCAGTGCGTCCTTCTGGGCGTCGCTGCAGGTTTCCAGGATGTCGTCTCTGGTGCTGAGCAGCTGATCCACAGTGTCTTTGTGTCGGATGATGTCAATGTTGAAGGCCCTCTGCACTTGCATCTGGGCCACTGTCACATCAGGCTCCAGACTCAGGGGCCCCAGAGAAGCCAATTTACGCTCGGTCTCTCCGACCCAGTCCAGCTCTGCATCCACTGCCTCCTCATACTGAAGGAAGGAGTTAGCGTTTAGCATGTTTAAGTGCTCACAGTAAAATAGACACATCTAATGGAACTGATTTGCTCAACATTAAAGTTTACACCAAGGGTAAGACAGATTGTAGTACCTGTTGTGACCTCTGGATGGCAGCTTGAACCAGCTGCACCCGCTGAGTGATGGTTTCATCAGACTGTCGGTATCGCTGGTTGGCATCGGCAACCAGGCGGTCCAGACCCTCGCGGGCTCGCCACGGCACCAGATCCAGCAGGGCGCTGCCCACCTCGTTCACTGTGTCCAACACCAGACGCTTCTCTGCTGACACTTTCTTCAGCTCCTGCAAAAGTCAGAGCGATGGATTAGTCTTAGCTGCAACCAAGTGGAAACATTTGCTTAAATATAGATTTATATACAAATAAACAGCTGAAATTAACTAAATGGCTTCCACTGTATCACAGATTTTTTGCTGCCTGGCGTCAATCTACTTTCAAGAACACAAGTGGTGAAGCTTTAATAAATGGTAAAACCTGAAAATGTCATTGTAGAGTGAAAAACAGATGGCAGCAACAAATTAAATGACAAAAAAAAAAATCAATAGCTTTTACAAACTGTTATTGGGTTGCAGTAAATCAGTGTTACTATGGTAACTGTGGGTGGGTTGATATTGGAACAGCTGAAATGTCATTACAGACAGGAGCTGTCGTTGAATTAGATATTCTTTTCATATAATGTTTATTTTTGCTCTCATGGGAAAAATCATCTTTAAAAATCAAATACAACTGGTAAAATGTGGATGACTGTAAATCTTGATCAACTAAACACCTCAGTTACAGTCACCCAAGTGCCCCATTGATTGATTTGTAAAGCAGGAGACACTTGTTACAAATGGCTGAAACTAAAAATAAATAATGCAAAAGCAGAACTGGATCTCGGCCAGTTTAATAATAAAAGCAAACAGCCCATGACAACTCCTTTATATCACCTATCCATGAAACCGATTGACGTTGCATCAAGAGAACGGATGCAACGTATAGATGTTGATTCTCATGTTGTTCCGAATATTCATTTTAAATCAAGTGACTCACAGCCAGAGTTAATAATATACCAGGAAGCAGTGACTGTTGTGTCAGAAAGTGAATCACAGACACCATCACAGTGCTGTTGTATTAAACTAACCTCCTGCTGCTGCTGCATCAGAATCTTAGTTTAACTAATCAATATGTTTCTAACTAAAATGTTTTCACAGTGGAGTTTATAGGAAAAAAGTCTAATCTCTTATAAATCATTGCAGAAATAAATGGATATCGATGTCATACTCCACCCACCTTCTGTCTTTCCTGGTATGCAGGTGTGGCGTCGGGCTCCACATTGTTGAGCTCCGTCTCCACACCGTCCAGCCACTGGTTGAGGTCATCGTGGGCACTGGCGAATCGTGTGGCCAGCTGCAGGGCCTGCTCCAGGGTGCGGAGGGCCTTACTGCTGCCGGCCGTCATCTCAGCATAGCGAGACTTAATGCCATCCAGCTTCTCCTGGATCAGGAGAACTTCCTCACCTGCAGGAGGACACACATATGAATCTTATCAGTCTGGATCCAACAGTACATCATGTGCTGAGTGTATAGAAAAAGACCTACTTCTTAGATTTAGAGTTTTTTGTTTTCCTGATTTTTTGTGGTATTTTCTAACTTGCATATCCAATTTTTTGGGTCTCAACTCTTAAACTATCTTATAAAATTCACCACATGTTCTGTAAAATCTCACAGCACACTGGAGTTGACAGTTCCGCATACCGCTCATGGCCACACCATTCATCTTACCATCTAAATATAAGAGTACACACCCAAAATGTGTTCACGGGGTAAACCGACAATCATCCAACTAATAGTGCGAGCAGTCAGCATGGCTAATATCAAGAGAAGAGAGACATGAACCAGATGTTACAGTTTGGTTCACCGCTGATGTAAAAATGTGTGGTTTGGATAAAGATCTACAACAACAGAAGGAAAACACTGTTTTAGTTTCTCTTTTGGAGTGATTTTCTCACTAATCTTCACAACATAAGATTCATAACACACAGACTGCTTTACTGATTTTAGTTCCCAGGGTTTCTGTTAGAAAAAAATGGTGCCACATATTCTGAAGATTTCAACGTCTAGGAGAAAAGGGAGAAATTCCGGTCACATATCATATGTGATTATTGAGTTTAAAAACAATCGATAGTCAGGCTTTACTAGGAATGACATCATCAAGGCGTGTAGATTTATAATACTTTTTTATTGAAAAGCAGACTACTTTTGCTTGTATTTTATATTTCAAATAAAATAATTTCTGTCAATAGCCTCACATGCATAATAAGGTTATTTTAAAAATAAAGAAATATCATGGCAGCCTATGTTCCCTGGGGAAACATGCAATCACCTGTCCTAACATCGGATGCTCTCTGTCCACACTGAATCTGCTAAATATTCACTTCAGTTATGTCATGTAAACATAAAATGTGGGCTGCCTATCAGTTTTTTATGGTCAGAGTGGAGGCGTAACGACCAAAGATGGGCGAATACTTGCTAGCTTCCTATGTTTGTAATTTATAACATTTTATATCGTGATATTGACTGAAAATGACACAAATTTACAAGAAACTTTCAGCTTCTAGTGATCTCCCTCCAGCCAGGACGTTTTGGGTTTTGTCCGAAAATGAAGAGGTACTGTATAGATCCTATTTCAACGTCACAAATCAGCTGTTTCTTGTCTATTGTGGAACTTTTAACGCGAGCGACAGGAAGAATAGCAACAGGGCCTCAAAACAGCAGTGCTGAGTCGCCTGCAACTAGTTAGGAGATTTCAATAGAAAACAATGCAATCAAACTGATTTTGTCACTGCTGCTCGCTTATGTTGCAGTCAGTTAGAACACAGAGTCAGAGGGAAGTATTTCCACTGTACATTGTGAACCCAAATATGTCGAAGACCAACAGATTTTCCTGGTCAAAAATGGTAATTACTGGATAATGGAAACCATGTCAGCTACTAATCATCACAATGTGTGACAGATGATGACACCAGTCAGACATCTTCCAGTACAAATTGAAAAATGACAAAGAAAAACAATTAAATCGTACATAATATCTTTTTAGGAGATAGAAAAAGTCAGGTTAGCAAAATATGAAGATTAGATTAAGAGTCTGAGATTACCTGTCGTCTGTTTTAGTAATGCTTGTCCATTCTTGATGGCCTGGTCCACTGTCTTCTTCCTGCTCAAAATCTCTTCATTCAGAGACTGAGGGGAAAGAGAGATTAAAGTTAAACTCTAGTAGATTAAAACACATTTTGCTCATTGGCTCCAAGGCCTTAACTACAGTATACATCCTTTATGTAACTGTTCACAATAAAGTTTAATCAAACTAAACCAGTTATCTAGTCATCCATATATCATATACAGCTACTATACTGTATAAAATGTCATACATGAATATTTCAGTGATACTTAGCTATGTATATGTATATATGTATAGTAGTATATAAAATCCATATAAATAAATTGAAATTAGCATTCTACATTAGGAGTAATTTTACTTTTGGTCGTTTAAGTATATTTTGATGCTAAGAGTCTTGCACTTTTACTTCACTAAGACTTTTAAGAGGGCATTTCTGCAGTGTTGGAATTACTACTTTTACTTTAGTAAAGGATCTGAGCACTTCTTCCTCCGCTGATTATTACAATTATAAATGTATACTGAAACCCTTTGTTAAATGCACTGCCTACTGTTCACATGTTTCAGAAGGAATAACTGGGTTGTCATTCAGCGTGTTCATGAAGTCGTACCAGAGTGTGTTTGTGCTGCTCGGCCAGTAGCTGGTGCTGGTAGCTCTGGACAGAGACCTGACTCAGCCTCTGAGCCACCTCTGCCAGCCAGTTCAGCACCTCTACCTCCTCCTCCCCAAACAGCTGAGCGTTAGCCAGCGCTTGCTCCAGCATGCCCGCCCGCCTGGAGCACCAATCGGCAAGCTCCGAGTGACCTGACCTCACCGCCCCCACGCGCTCGCTTAGCCAATCCCGATCGGCTGCGCAGCTGAGTGGGGTCAGCGATTGGCTGAGGGACTCGAGGTTGTCGACCTCTGCTTCACGTGAGGACACGTCCTCTTGGACCGCCTGGGAGGTGTGTGTGTGTGTGTGTGTGTGTGTGTGTGTGTTTTAGGTGAAAGGAAGTGAGGAAAGAACAGCAAAACAACAGAAAAACAGATGGATAAAAACTCAAAATATGAGCATGCAAATGACAAATTATATTGACAGGAAATCATAAACATCTATGAATGAATGAATAAATGAATAAATGTGTAGAATAACATAAAAAGAACTTAAAACAACTTGACACAACTGATATGAAAACTAAAAACTCAACTTAGCATGCATAAAGCGAGATATCAACTTGTAAAAAGGGTATGCTTGGGTTGTAAATGTTTATTTAGTACGCTATGTACCTTTGTCTGTGTGCTACATAAAGTCATTATTATTAAATGGGACTGTCAAAATAACTGCAATATTGCAATAATGTGGTATTGACAGGCCAGCTGCAGGAGATGGCAAGCAAAGTGCTGAGTCTCTATTTTTTTTTGGTCACAGTTGAGCCGCAGCAGTTGAACACTACTGCGGCTTGTCACTGTCACTTTTTACCCAGCAGTCTCATCACCATGGAGAAGGGGCAGGACAAATAGTCTGCCATTAAGACCAACTGTGACATTGTTGAAGAACAAGGATGGAGGAGAAAGGAATACTGAACTCAGATAGGCTGGTGGATTCATCCTTCCTCCCTACATACTTCACTCCTTCCCTTCATCCAGAACAAGTACTGTATCCTACCTTGTGACAATTTTTTATTCCACAGATATATCATAGCAACCAGACGCAACCAAAGTGGCTCAGCTTAAAAGTGCTGCATCCCTTATCCCGCCTCATTGCCCTACTGTGTTTAATTTGTTTTTAAACAGTGTATTTTTTTGTCATTTAAAAAGCAACAATATATCCAATAATAGCCTAAAACTGAAGCTATTTTCAAAGCACTAAAATCAGGATAAATCAAGTAATTTGCAAAGACAACCAAAAAATGGCAGTCAAACCACAAATCGCGCAGTTGAGCCACCTTTAATCACTGCAGGGAAATTCTTTCACCGCGGCAGCACTGGTTGTAAATGACTGCTTTGTGGATTTTGTGCCTCGTGCTTCCCTCCAGCATCTTTCCATTGAGTTACACTAGACTTATCAAGACAGCTGACTGTGTTTGATATTATGAATTATTCTCCATGTTACTTGTCAGTTCAAATGGGGACTGTAAAACTGGAATGCTAACAATATTTAAAGGTATGTCACCAAGTGTTGTCTTATCTGGAGCAACTGTAAACCTAGCCTTTATTTTGCCAAGCATGCCAACAATTAGGAGCAGCTCCCTGTAAATTCAGCCTCCATTCTACAGCTACAATCTATGAAAAGATGGGAGTGAGAATTTTATGTGTGCAGTTTTAACCTTTTTTGATATTTAGAGAACACAACCCAAAAACTACTCAAGCAGGCTCACTGACAGACATAGAATCGCCCTTTGTGACCTTTTTATTCGGTGAGGGTCTCTGTAACGATGGGGGCCAAACGATACCTTGTGCTTAACGATCTGCTGCGTGATCTTAGCCGTCTGGGTTCCCATGGGCTCAGCGGAGCTCAGGCGTCTCTCGGTGGTGCTCAGCCATTCTCCCAGCGGCTCCAGAGCTTCGTGGAACTCAAGAGCCAAAACCTGCAGCTCCTCCAACTGCCTCTGCCTGAAGGACGAGAGACGAAGAGATGAGGAGGAGGAGGAGGAGGGGAGCTTTTATTGGTATTTTATTGCTTTCACAGATTCTGAGCTCAACTGAAGCTGACTTTGTGTCATACAGCTGTTGTCCTTTTAATAAACACAGCTTATTAAATGGTCATGATTTTTTTATGATATATTATTAAATTCCAAAGACTTTCATAAACAGATAAAATGCTTTATTGTGGTGTGTTTGAAACCGATGGAGAGAGGGAGGTTTTGTGAAGTGGTGAGAAAACACATGTCTGTCTTTGTGTGCGTGTGTGTGTTAGTGTCAACACAAGCATCTCGCAGTGTGCTTATAAAGAAAGCAACAGTGTGTTTGTGTGTGTGTAGATTTACAATATTTATGTTGTTAGTGTTCATACAGACAGTGTATTACATTCCAGGGACGTTTACATCACGCCTTACAGAAAGTTGTCAGGCATGAATGTTTTATGAACATTATATATGATCACACTACGTTTTATAAGAGGTCATCCCAAATATCAAACCTCTTCACTGAGCCTTGTGAGTGTGTACCCATTTTCTCTGAAGAATCATTTCTTTCCCCAGTGAATGGAAGAGCCGCTGTGATGACTTCAGACCACAGAAACCACAAGTAATGATACTATTCTTTCTTTAAGTACAGTGGAGCTCAACGGAGCCACACACAGATGAAACGAGAAAACAGGAAATAACCACAAGATAACATGCTGTTGAGGAACACCACCAATTATTTCCCAAACCACATATTTACAGCAAGACAAATCTGTAACTTTTAGCTTTCTGAGATATTATCTGTGTTGCCTTTTTAAAGGACAGAAATTATCATTTTGAAGTGTCAACAATCCCAAGAAAGTCAGAGGCATCTACGAGTGCCAAGATGATCTTAAGAGAGTAATATGATATTTGCTTCAGGGAAATTCCCTTTTTCTTTTCTCACTCCACGGGTAAGTCAGAGATGCAGGAGGCTGGAGCTTATACCCAAACTGTCCCCATCCTGAAGCCCCCCTGTACTGTAAAGAGACTTACCTGCCGCTGGCCTTGTCCATCAGGTCAGTCCATCTCTCTGCCAGACTCTGGAGCTGGGTCTGAATCTTCTCTCGGTCCTGAGTGTCCGCTGTGGCTGCGATCCTTTCTCCTTCAGCGCGGATCATCTCCACTGTCGGCCGGCGGTCATCTAACAGTCTCTGTAGCAGCTGGAGGAAGAGAAACACACAGTCATGAGTACAAATTACTTCTATGAGAGTTCTCTTTAGAGCAGGCATTAGGTTCCACTGTGGGCCTTTTTTAGCATTGTTCTCTGTTTATTTTGATTAATTTAAATTGTTCTTATATTTTCATGACTTTATGGGACTACAGTAAAGACCAATTCACCACGATGTTGCACCAACACCATTCATCACTCTAGGGTCGAAAACTGTCAATTGATTTGAATTGCAGAGATGTGTGAAATTGGTGAACTTGTTTTTGTCTAAACACTATGATCCGATCTCTCTGATGTTTGCAATGTGCTTATTTTGTGTACCGAGTTGATTTGCTTGGATCTTTGATAAACCAAATCTACCGGAATGGGAGCTAAACAATGTACTGCTGCAGCAAAACGTCTTTTAGCCACCTTACACACTAACTAATCGAGGCAGCGGTAGACCAGCAACTCCCATGTTCTGTGAAATACAATTACTGTTGTTGTCAATGGATTCTGGTAGCTTTGAGCTAACGCCTTCAGTTCCCTGTCTGAAAGGGCTGCTTGACAGCAAGGTAAAGACGTGAACATTTTCTAAATATAGTGTACATTTAAACTGATGTTGATGTTTTAAGGTGGTCCTTTTTAGGTGGCTAAAAACTAACCAGAAGGGGCAGCATTTGCTCAGCATCATGGACTTTATGTACGCGACACAAGCATTTTCTACCTGGAAGTTATTGTAAACAAACATTGTAATTTTGTCTGTTAGATATTACATCAGCATTGTTATCGACAGATGATGTGTGAAAAACTTAAAGTCTGATGTAAACAATGATGGTGAAAACTTAAGCTTTGTCAGAGGGGTGAATATTTTTGCTCAGGCTGCTATTACTGATTTACAGTACTTCTGTAAGCTGAGAGGGTGCTTACATTCTTACATTCACCATAATACTAGAAACACAAAAAAACACAAATTTGTTTAACACCACAACAAGCTATAGCTTCCAAAAATGACCATTAGGTTAAATCAAAGCCGCCTGTACTCAATTTTTCTTTCCTTAGGAGTGTAACGGCATGACCCACCCTACTCTCCCTCTAATCTGCGGTTAGGTTTGGGCAAGTCTTAGGCATGAAATAAATTGTGTGGGAGAATTTATCTTTTTTGTCTGCAACAGATTGTGACATGTGTTCCATTGTTACCAAAACCTACACTTTGAAACATTACCAACACTTGCCATTTTTTGGAGGAGAGCCTCGTACAAAGCTCATCAATCATTCCCTCTTTAACACTGTTATCAATGTTTCATTAAAGGGCTCATGTCATCTCTAGATGAATTATTAAACATTTAATTAGTGTAGGTGCTACTTTTTAAAAGGTAGATATAAAAAAAAACTTTATTCACTTTACTAGTGATCCAACTGTTAATATTAGAAAACAAAATACACGAAGGAACTTCCTGTCTGCTCAGATAGCAGCCTCTCAGTCTGCTTTGAACCAGCAGCTCGGTTCAGCCCCTGGAATGCACTCTACAGTTTACGCTCTCTTTCTCAGCCAAACAGTGACACCACTCGCCGTCACGGATGTAAACACGTGTGATTGATCGCTGGTTGAGACTGCAGCACACTCATGTGCACAAACACAGGAAGTGTATGTTGGATAAACAGGGGAAAAATGTGTGTGTGTGTGTGTGTGTGTGTGTCTAAAAACAATACAAATCCACCATGCATATGTGTGTGTGTGTGTGTGTGTGTGTGTGTCTGTTTTTTTGCCAGTCTGACTGGCAGACGGTCAACTGGGGCCGTTTGGATGCCAGGCAGACGGATCATTGACTGTGTGTTTGTGTGTGTGCTTGTCATTCAAATATCTATTGTTTGTAGTTGAAGGACATTAAGGACATCTGAATATCAATAATGTCTCCATTCAACACATCTGATAAAGAGAAGAACTGTTTCTCACAGTAATGTTTAAAAAAAATTAACAAATAATTCAGAAAAATTTAAAGTGAAAATTAAAATGCACAGCCAGAAGCTGGCAGGATACTTCAAAGGAAGAAGAGGAGGATGTGGGTGGCAGAAGCTTAAAACTGTGCTTGATGATCGCCGCATCAAATCCACAAAAATGGTAAATTGGACCAGACACAGAATAAAAAACACTTCTCATCAAAATGTACTCTTGATGACCTTAAGAAAGCTGCTTTAAAGGTCCAGTGCGCAGGTTTAGGGGGATGTATTGGCAAAAATGGAATATAATATAATAAGTATGTTTTCTTTAGTATTTAGTCACTTGAAAAAAAAGAATTGTTGTGTTTTCGTTACCATAAAATGAGCCATTTATATCTACATAGGGAGCAGGTCCTCAGCTATGGAGATTGCCATGTTGGACCACCATGTTTCTACAGTAGCCCAGAACAGACAAACCAAACACTGGAACATTCACGTTTTGGCCACCATAGTTAGCAGCTGCTTCTTTTTTAATTTTTATGTGAAACTGCTTTATTCTGTGTTTAAATCACTGGGTCTGTTTGTTTTGGAGAGGAAGACACCTCTGTGGTTAATTTGGCTCCCATTGAAAACCTCCTGAATGCCTTCATCTTAAGTTATCAAAGAAAGTAGTTGAGCACACATTAGCAGGTGTTGGGTTCGTCTCCGACATGCCAAACAGCATCAGAAAGACACAGATTTATGATGTTAAACTGCCTTTTTCAGTGTTTTTACCAGTTTGAATCAACTGAACCATTTGTTTTGGAGAGGAGGAGATCTCTGAGGATAATTCAGCTCACAGTAAAAACCCTCTGAACAATGAACACTGAAAGAATACTAACCAGGAGAAGTTTCAGCTGTTTGCAAACTGAAATTCACACTGGTAGATGCCTTATTCCCCCTAAATCTAACACACTGGACCCTTTAATCTCTCAGTTATGTTTTAATGTCTACAATCATCACTTGTGTTATTAGATGTGAAAAGATGGTTTTATTTTATCTCTCCTGTACCTTTTGTTCTTGGATCTGGGCCTTGACCACGCGGTACTCAGCAGACGGGGGCTTCTGATTGGCCACCAGCTCCTCTGTATCACTTAGCCAGCTCAGCAGAGGCTCCAGAGCATCCTGGAATTTCCCACAATGCAACAGAGCCTCCTGCAGCTGGGCGATCCGCTCTGCCACCTGAGGACAGGAGAGGCAAAATCGATATGATAAACTGTAAGTCTATTTAAGACCAAAAAGCACACGTCAGAGGCCCATAGAGTGGAGCCGTACCCGCTTGTTGAGTGAGTTCCATCTGAGGTTGGTTGTTTCCAGGTCGTGCTCCAGCGCCTGGGTGTCGGTGTGTTTGGCGGCGCTCTGGATCAGACCCTGACCAACTGCGTTGATGTGCTGCAGCTTCGGTTGAATGCTGTCCACCTGCTCTCTCTCCACAGCCTGTAAGAGGAAGCCAGAAAATCATTAACTGATTTATTGAACGATGCAGACAAAAAAAGACGGCCCAACAGTTTATTGGAAAGCAAAAGGCAGTAGTCAAAAATACACCGTGCATTCAATCTGCGTGACAACAAATGGAAGTGAACTTCACCACATTATACACCTATATATAGAAGCGAGTGGATATTAGGAGACGAGAGACAGACAGAGGGATGTGCAGAGATAACAGAGGAGTGGGAGACAGGAAGGGAACAGGAGAAATGAAAGTGGAGGGAGGAGAAAAAAAGAGGAGGGGGGAGAAGAGGATTATGGGGATTAGAGGGTTAGGCGAGTAAGGGGCTAGCTGGAAAAGGCTGAGTCGGCAACACACACACACACACACACACCATAGAGTACACTAACACACTTGCATGGGTGCACACACAACCTTCACTTAATCACACACGCAAGCAGACACACAGAGAGACTGACACTCACACACACATTTATAGCAAATACACACAGGCACAAGTTCGCCTGTCTGGACACATTACTCATACACACACGTCACAGTGGAGGGCTGGAGCCATCTTGTGATGACAATAGAGGCAGCCACCCGACACTAAAGACAACCAGACTTGACTTCCCTGGCCCAAAAAAGACAACAGCCAGTACAGCTCCTCTGTCGTAGTGAATGTGTGTCACTATAGTATCCAAACCCATATGTACAGTATAGGTTCTCTGATTCAGTCCAGGATAGTGCTGGGTACTGTTACTATATCAGTACATTTAAATTGATTCAAATACCAGCAGAGTACTTCATTTGATACCTTTTTTTTCTACTCCATTCAATACCTGTCATGAGAATGGAAGCATTCGGCTGCATAAAATGTCACCACACTTTTGCATGTTTTGGTGGCACCTCAGCACTCTGACCTGCTATATTTGGCATATACAACACGCTCAAATTCATCAAATTTTTGGAGACTATATGGGCTGTAGCTGCTGCGGTAGTGGGCCAATCACATGTCGCATTAAATCGAAGAATGCTTGCTGTGATTAGCTGCAAACAAAACCATACAAATAGTCTGGGTACACAAAAGGTCAAATGCAGGCATCATTTGACTGGAGAAGTTGTGATATGATTTGGTACTGGGTTATTTCGGTCAATACCTTAAAGGTATTGAATACCAATATCTAGCCCTACACTGTAGTCCAGGGTCCCATTTGGGGATGTTGGAGACATTGCAGAGGTCCCAAGCAGTTAAGACTAATAGATTTAATTGTATTTCCACACAAAAGACTGTTTACAGGTGCAGCAAATTAATCTACAGCCATTTTTACAATCAATAAATACTTAGTAATCATGCAACATATCACACATTCCCTGCTGAAAGCTTACCATATGTAAGAATTTATTGTTTTTTGTATTTTATATCATTGTAAATTGGATATATATTTGTGTTTTGAAATGGTGGTAAGACAAATAAAAAGCTGTTTCATTTTCTGTCAAACTATAGACTAAAATATTTAGTGATCAAGGCTGGCCCATGCTAAAAGATTTTTCAAATCTTAGCAGATGTTGAAAATGTGAGACACCCCACACAAAACGACATGTAATGATTAATTTAACAGTTTTGTTCCAGTAGTATGTGGGAAGCACAACTTGAACAAAACAGCACAGCACACAATAACAGATTCCACTCACAAACAGCCAGAGTCCTGACTCTCAAAATTGCAGATCTCGCAAATCACTTGCAATCAAAGGTGACATTACAGTAACCAAACTTGGCAGATGACGGGCTGGAGGACCTAGCTGTAAGTTCTTGCACAGCTGTTTACAGAAAATTCCCAAAGGAAAAAAAGGATGAAGTCAATAAGAGGGTGTGAACATGGACTGAGTCTGACTTAAATTGCATAATAACACTCTGAGACCTGCAGGACTGCTGGCAATCCTCAGGGTTGCCTCCTCAAAACAGGATATTGGATTGTAGATATTGAACATGTTGAATAATTGCGATTTGAAACTGGTGCAGCCAGGGTGGACTTCCGAGCAGATCGGGGGATGTAAAAAAGACTCTTAACATACCTAACGCCACGAGAACATCTAGCAAAATGATCTTTAGAATCATCAAAAAAATCAGGGCTTTGCTGACAAAGTCAGGAGGGGGAATCAGGTCAAAAATTGGCATGATTCTCGTACAGTGCGCACCTCTTGGCATGAAAAATTATGACAATGAAAGTAATAATTAGCAGCAATTTAATTAGCCTTAAAACAATATAAATTGAATTCAACAGCCCCAACATGCCCCATTACAAAACTGTATGACTTCTCAGTGACTTTTCATAATTTTGAATATCTTCATTTCATAATTTAGAGCACATCCCCGACCTAAAAAATCTTGTTCCTGTCTTACTTGTTAATGGGTTTTTTTTTCGACAGGGGTAAACAGTCTGGTTTTCCCTACAGCTGGTTTTACTGTGGGGAAAAATAACCCCAAACCAAACTGCTAATGCGATGAATGTTGGAGAAAAAAATACATTCTGCTAAATTCCTGTAAACCATCCTGCTTTATCCAACAATTTGCCAAATCCACATAACAACTTTCACAATTTCACGCTATTCCACCAGTTCCCTGACCAGTGGGAACACTATACTGTAGACCACCATCACTGAAATGCCTTTCATTTGGTCTTTACTGGGACAGAATCCTGACAAATGGGTGTCCGAGGCGGTAATGTGGGGAGGGGGGGTTACTGTCATGAAAACATTTGAGAAAAGTCCTGACATTTAGAAAAGCCCTACAGAGGGAGAATTAGGCCTGGTGGTTTATAATGCTGTGGCAGCCAAACCTCAATGGCCACACAAAGAGACAGAGACACACACAAATAACCAGATGTGCACGTCCAGAACACATACACAACAGATTTTGGTAAATCCAGTGCCTGAGGGAAAATAGCTGGTGTGACAATACTGAGGGGGGTGCAGTCTAAGTGAGGGAGAGGGAAAATGTGGGTTTGGGTTTCAGTGAAATACCACAATGGCCTGGAAGAAGCTACAGCAGTCGTGGGTGTCCAATAGGCAAATAATAACAAACCACTGCACACTACTGCACCTAATAAAACTGAAAAGAAAACATCACAAGAAATGGTTCTCCCTCCGTTTTCACCACAAAATCTGAAAGACATATTTGTCAATCTTTCATCTAATCACTCCTGCGACCTCCAATAAACAGCCACTAACAGACTAACAGTGTATTTGTCTACACATTTAAGCAAGTTAAACTTCATCCTTTTTCATTTTAATTCACCACAAAAAATATAGCAGAAATAGAGGTATAATTAATCGCTATATGCATGAGTATAAAAGGTTGATATCTCAGAAGATCAGTACATCTTTGAGGTTATATCGACAGGGTTCCTACAGTTTAAGGCAAGTTAGATTTAAGACTTTCTAAAACTTTTTTAATGCCACTCAAAATTTAGGACCAATTTTACAAAAACCAATATTTAAGAAAAAACATGAACTGATGATAATTAATTTGGGTTAGGGACAGTTTTGCCCAAATGCTTATTGTAAACATAAAACCTGACTTTTTGGGGAGGAAAGAGAGTTTTATAGGCGATTGTGTTTCTCAGTCTGCATGTAGGATTCCACTGCTTTGATTCCCATCATGCTAAGATTGGTAAATAGTTTTGCATAAAATATTTAGAGCCTCCTATGTGTTGCCTTGTATCAGTTTTAATCATGCCGCGAAATCTTGGTAAAATGGCCAATTTTCCTGCAATTTGCAGGTCCCCATGTCGTCCAGTGTATAGTGACACCTAGCTGCATGGATGAATCACTGAACGGGCCTACTGGGCAAAGTGTCAGGAGGTCAATGGCCTTCACTTGCAAAATTTCAAATGTCAAATGAACACATCCCGACCAGGAAGGGACTCAAAATGACCACAGAGGCACAAAATGACAATAAAGTGGACAGAATTTCCCCCAAAAAGACACAAACCCAGCAAAAGATGCATAATGACTAATAAGAGATGCAAGACCACCACAAAGTCTTTGCGTCTTGCTCCTATGTAGGAGAAGTGGTGGGGCCCTTGGGTGCATTGTCTCAAAATCTGCCCATGGCTAGCTAGCAGACAGTGAATCCTCTGCTGTGAGCATCCTGGCCAGACACAAAATATGGTTCCACTATCCTGATCAGTGTGAAGTTAATGTGAGAGGCGTTTGATAATTTTTTTTTTTTTTAAAGTTAGCAAATATTTTGAGATTTTACAATGCAACATCAGAGAAAAAAAGCAATTCATAAAATCCTACTTCCCATGTCTGAGCATTTTAAGACTTCTAAAAGATTGATTCAAGACATGTTAATACAAATGAAGGCCTTATTTTTAGATTAAAAAAGCAAGATGAAGCCAAATACAAATCACGTCCAAATGAAAGGTTCTAATTTGCCTTTCATTCAGAACATATTCCCCTGCGTTTACAGGCTTTCAAAACCTTAGTTCTGAGATTTATGAGGTGTTGAGGATGTTTGCAGACATTATTACTGAGTTGGTGTTGTCGATCGGGCTGGAAGTGGTCAAGCTGGAACGTGTTTCTGAGTCTCTGCAGTGGGTCCTAATCAAAGGGTTTACAGGTTTCTGCTCATCTGGTTTAAATATGGCATCAAACTGCAGGTTCTCTGTGCCAAGGCTTTGTGTGTGTGTGTGCGTGTGTGTGTGTGTGTGTAAAAATAGTGTATGTGTGTAATTATGTGTGAGAAAAAAATGACTAGGTGTTCTACAGGTATGACTCTGTGTATGACTAAATATGAATGAGCAGTTGTGTGTGTTTGTGTGTGTGTGTTCCTGTCCAGTTTGGACGCAGCTGTGTTGTGGTGATGGGCGTCATAGCTGCTTGGAACAGGAAGTCTGTCGGCCAGAACAACAATGACTGCAGCCATGACCCACTCCACCCTACGCCTTATCCTGGTGTGTGTGTGTGTGTGTGTGTGTGTCAGAGATAGAGGGGAACAGAATAGGAAAAAACAGGGAAAGTACACCCATCCATCATCTAAACACGCACTGGGATGTATATAAACTTGTTATAGGTTGTGTGCGCTTACATTTCTGTCCATCCTCCCTCCTCTTCCTCCTCCTCTCATTCTGTCACTCTCTTTCTGTTTTCACTCTCTCTGTCTCTATTTCAGCCGCCCTCTCTGCTCTTTCTCTCTCTCGCCAGCTCAGAGCGGTTGACTCCACTAAACCAGAGCTCTGGAAAATGTCCCAAATACTTGTCATTCTTCCCCACCTCAGCCGGCACGCAGTAACACACACTCTTAGCTGAGCTAACTGAACTATCACCATCGTACTTGTCATCCTTCTGCCTACACCACCTCCTCTTCCTCTCATCGTGTCATTGCTCATCTCTCTACCTCTTCTCTTCTCCTTTTGCTCCCCCTGCCACAGCTGCCTCTTCTTTTCGCCCATCCTCCCCTTCATCCTACTCAGTCTCTCCATCTGTACCGCATTGGCATTCTCACCTCAGCCGCAGTTCGGTGTGGACAGGCGATAAAAACACTGGGATGAAACAGGTCTGACTAAAGCTGAGGAGGTTCATACTGACTGAATACTGTTAAATATGTCTCGTCAAATATGCATCAGTTTGAGAGGCTGTTTAAATGCAGGGAAAGATGAAAGAATTGACAAATGTTTTTCATGGTTATGAAACAGACTACAGCAATATTCAAGAATACAGATTTTTGTCTGTTTCCCTGTGATCTGTGCGCAAACCAGTGGATAAAAGTTTAAACTGGTAAATCTTGCTTTTGATACTTTGATAATTTATTAAAAACATTTACAGAACAGTTTTCAAAAACAGAAATTAATCATTTAAAGGTTCAGTGTGTAGGCTTTAGGGGCATGTATTGGCAGAAATTTAATATAATATTTATATCTATGTTTTTTATTTGTTTATAATCACCTGAAACTAAGAATCATTTCATTACCATAGAATGAGCCATTTATATCTACATATGGAGCGGGTCCTCTTTCACAGAATCCGCCATGTTGTTTCTACAGTAACTCAGAATGGACAAACCAAACACTGACTCAGGACACTCATTTTTGAGCCACCCATCATAATTCTCCTACACACTTGGCGCATGGGAGAAGTTTCAGTTCTGAAACCTCACTGCTAGATGCCACTAAATCCTACACACTAGACCTTTAATTAAGAAAAAACTGGCAGACTGATTGTAACTGAATATAATCGTTAGTTGCAGCCCCTGAAAACTTACTTTGAAATATCAAGTTTTCCTCCACAACATTAAATATTCTTTATTTTTTGAATCTATGAGTTGACTCTGCGAATGTATGTATACTGCACATTACACTTGCATTTGGAAGCTCTGTATTTAGCTGTCATCTGTCAAGCCAATAACACAGAGAAGAGGAATAGCTGTGCTGATGGCTCATGTCCAAAACATCACTCAATCACAGGATAATCAATTTCTTAATCTGGACAGATGAGGTACAAGTCGCTCCTGACACATAAACGCAGAGAATTACTAATGATAGCGTACAGAAACATGTTACTGCCACTGCTGCAAAAATACATGAAAACATAAAATATGCTTAGCATCCAGAACTAGTTTCTCAAAAGAACTGAGAGCATGCAGGATGTTGCCCGGCTACACAAAGTTTTTTCAACTTGTTATCAAAGCTTGAAAATACTTCTCTGAACTTTCATCTTCCTCTCCCTTCATAACTGATTTCCATAACTACATGATGAAAAGAGCTAGTGGTCATATCAAAAATGTGTGCATCTTTTATGTGTTGCCTCTAAAGCTACAATCAAAACACAGTTGGACGGAAGAGACTGGAATTAAAAACAGATGCGCAAAAGAAAACAGTGATCCTCTATTAAAACTGAACAGGAGTATATGAGCGACAAAAAGAAATCCAGAGGGGAAAAAATGACCAGCCTGGATATTCTGTACCATGTGTAAAGACGGCAGCCTCTAACAGCACTCTGCTATCGCTCTGCTTTTCCTTTACACCCCCACACCTCCCTCCCTCACCCCTGTGTCTCTGTTCCTGCCTCTGCCCTCGTCTCTCACTGTCTTCCTGTCTTTCAACCCCTCATCCTTCCTCACGCCCTCCTTTCTCTTTTAATGGAACACGTACTGAGGGGGAGGAAGGAAAGTGTAGAAATCTGTTTCAAAACTATTTTGCCAGAAAGGCTTTGCTTTAAGCCACGGACTGACCAATCTCTGACATCGGGATAAAGGGGTTGATGGGTTAATAAATCCCATTTTAAGCCAGTGTCCTTATTTGAGCATCAACAAACAGATACAAATCTCATGCAAATGTGGCATTCAAAGCATGTTGGCTCAAACTTTACTATCCCCTTTTTCTATTGTAGTTATGCAAACACATTTTCTTTTCCTTCATTCACTTCTATTCCCATACTTTAGGGAATTTACATGCTGCTAATCAGCTCCCTGTGAGACGGATAATGAGAGTGTAATACTGTATATTATCTTTGAGATCCCTGTTGCTGATATCACTGTAAGAGTAGGGGGAGTGATACGGGGACAGAAATATGTAAAATCATTGAAAAAAGCTTCAAATATTTGATCTCCTTTTTACATTTTCAGTGCATCTACATTCAATTCCAGCGAGAGATCAATGTGTTCCTGCTTTTGCTTTCATGCTTTTCTGTGTTCCTGAACACACCCCCCTCCTTCTTCTCCCGCCGTCTCTCGCAGGTTTATCCCGGAGGCGGTTGTTCAGAACCAGAATTATCACATCAATCAAAACATAAATGCATGAACCGCGGACCTGGAGCCACCTGGTTCTCTCTGTCCCTGTTTGTCTCTCGCTCTCTGCTTTAACATCTGTGTTTCAATGCCTCATCTTCTTCATGCCCATTTATTTCTGCTGTTGTTTATCTTGCATAAAAATTGTTTGAAAACTGCAGATTTCAAAAACTTAAGCTCAATTACAATACATCCCTTGCCCCCTCCACATAGCCCATACCCCTCCCCTTTTGCACGTTTATGTCATGATTCTTGTTGGGTTAGAGGGCGAAGTGTTGGCAAGATGGCTGCACAAACAACAAAAGAAACAGACTAATGTATTTTCTTTGTTCATAAAGGTTTAAAAATTGCCACAACCATTGTATTTGTATGGTTCTTTTCTTTATAAGAAGCATAACAAAAGAGAATACTAGTAGTATGTTGATGTCACGGTAGCCATCTAGCTAGCCATGTAACATTATATTGTTATTGCTGACTGTGTATGACATTCCTGCATTTTGACACATCTTCATGTTGGTTTTGCTCCCTAAATTTATGATGCACGAAATTTAACTAAATTTCCAGCAGCAAAGTTGCTCCTCTGTAACCACTCCTCTAATATTAGTGCAGACTGACAGGGTAGGAGCACAGGTTGCTAATGTTAGCCTACAGAGCACTGCTAGTTCCCTGGTAATGAAGCAGTGTTAATTTAATGATTTGTTTGATCGACTGATAGAGTGAAACTTAAGTTGTGAATGAAAAGAAAACGTCCATGCTTCCCTGTCTCCATCAGATAAATGGCAAATGTCATTGTGTTGCCATAGTTGCGTCAGTTTACGTAAACGACATTGAAGACTCCTGATGGTGTATCAGGGTCTTGAGAGGGTTGTCACTTTCTATAGAGGAAGATTTCTAAAGCTAATTTCAAAACCAAAAATATGACACGAGGCTGGCAAAAGCAGTGTACTTCCAGTAAAACACAGATTATGGAACTTCTGAAATATAAATATGTGGTGCAACAAAAAACTGTTAAGAAGTCCAAATCTGCTTGGACTGCATACAAACTCTGTTCTGTGTTCATTTATGAGGACATGCTGTTTAAGAAAACCTGTCACTGCATAGCAAAAAAAATTTAATTTTTGTATGCAATGTGTGATGAAATTTTAATGGAGTTAAATTTAAGGATTTTAAGGACCCTTTAAATCTTGTTTTTGCAGATGGCAACGACAAACAAAAAATGCTAATACGTTATGAATGAAAGATGAAATTTTTGCCTTCCTCTAATTCTGCGTATAAGCGGTCAGTCTGTCTGTACTGTGCGTTCCCTCGCCCCACTTCATCAAACAGCATGCAAAGCTAGTCCATCTGTCTGTCTGTCTGTTTGTGGGGCGCGCGCACACACACACACACACACACACACACACACACACACACACACACACACACACACAAAGTGCCTTAAAATGAGCTCCATATTAATCCAAAGACCTTCTGCTTGTGTCTGCCTGCCAGCGTAGCTCTCTTATCATTGTACCAAAGCCTCATGCAGCGCTTAAAGGTGCTCCCCCGTGCAAACAATAGCTTCCTCCACCCAACCTCCCTGTCGCCTGTCACAACTCTTTTTGTGTCTGCTTCTTTGTCTTTCTAAACTCAGCGTGTCTATCTGTCCTCCCCATGTCTTCACATCCCTTTTCCAATGAATTTCTATCAGCAACTTAATGGGAAAATTGCCTGGTGTCGCTGCTGTTGGTTTTGCACTGGAGCAGAATATTGATGTGGGATGGGAGATACAAAGAAAGAAGCACTGAGAGCAGAAAAGGGATGTTAAGAAAAATTACTGCAGGGAAGGAAAGAAAGAAGAGAGGCAGACGGACAGAGATGTAAGGAACAGGGAGACAGCTCGGTGTACAAACAAAGCGGAGAGCGAAAGACAGGATCGTCAACAGGCCACAGAGTCCAGAGTTAGCCCTGGCACATTCTTATCAGATAGCTAAGTTTATATTCCCCAGACAACTTCACACACTGTTTGTGTAGCCATGTTGGCAGAGGCAATTCCCCTCCTCACAGAGGCACAGTATTTACCTCCCACCTCCTTATCTCTGCAACAACACCATCTAAGCATGGAGGAGGAGAGGGAGGGAGAGAATGAGAGTCAGTTGAGGAGACATGGCTGAATAAAGGGGATTTCATCACACAACAAAAGTGCATGTGTCACCTTTCAGAAATGTGAACAAAAAATGGAGTCAAATTTCAAAGTTGTCATCCATCATTCACTACCCAGTGTTGAAAGCACAGTGAATACTCAAGCTTGAGAATCACTGTGATTTTAAATCCTTTTCTTCAAGAAAGTGTGCATTATTGGGACAAGACTTGTATCCTGTCGAGAAAAGTTTACTCTTCCGTGTGTTAAAAGGATTCTTCTGTGTCTGATCTTGGAAATAAAATTTAACCAGTAACTGCTATTAACTAAATGATGCAAAATCACAATGCACCTCCAACACCTACAGTATATAAAGCATGCACAGTAAGTATACTTGTGATGCATACGTGCCAGTTAAAAGGGGAACTCGATTCTTTTGCTGTTTTCCTTTGAATGTTCCTCTCTGACTACTAGAAGCTTTGAAAGCACCCTGCACAGCTATAACTCTACTGTTAGTTCTGAGACTGAGTGGACACGATGTCTGATTACATTAAACTGAAGCCAGAGACACTGTGACTGGAGACAGAAAAAACAGACAAGGACTGATAACACATAAGGGCACAAAAATTAGACACAGACACATTCTAAAAAACACACATAACATCAAATGTATTTATAAAGTGATACAGGGTAGGGTAAATTATTTGTGACTGACTGGTCGGAGCAGTCGACTTGTACCTGATGGAGGCTATAATGTGATAAAAGAAGACCAGCAGTGTGCATCGTCACCAAGGATCGAAATCACACATCACATGATTACGCTTCTCTGCCTGACATTGAACCTCTATCAACAGGTTTCGAATGTATTTGTCACAAAATATGTTATGTTATTGTGTCTGGAGTATTTCCAACTACCTCATGTATATAAAGCAACCTGTTACATTAGTCATCCGATATTTATTCCAGCACTCTTTGTACTCTAGAGAATTAATGTTTCACAAACAGATATCTGCATATGTATGCAGAATCTGTAGGCAACAGGACACAATTCTGGTGTTGGAAGAGTTCTGGCATCTGTTTATAGTTTGTTTGTTGTCCTAATTGTACTGATCAAATCACATCTGAGCGGCAGGTAAACAGTCCGTGTGGAGAAGAGGAGCGCATAAACTGAAATGTAATCTTGGAACCCACTGGCTATAGTCTAAGAACAATTTAGCTTTGTATTAGCCTTCTTAAAAATTGTTCTAAGATCAATAGCCAATAGGTTATCAGACTGCACTGCACTACTGTCCTACTGTTAACAAATTTCATTGCTGTTATTTTTTTTAATATATATATGAATACTTTTTTATACAAATCTAGATCAGTACATAGTACTCAAATGTTTATGTTTACCTTGTTTAGTCAAATTCCTTATACGTGTACACACACCTGGCCAATAAAGCTGATTCTGATGTTAAAAATAGGTTACACTTAAATTAGTTGATGAAACAGCCATCAATCAATTTATTTAGTTAGATTTTAGTAGTGAAAAGAAGGTGGAATTTCCAACATCAGACAATTATTTTAGCCATAACCTTATACTTTTGCATTTCTTATATGCAAAAAATGAACCTTCTTCTCAACAAGTATTATAATGGGTAGACTGCAAAAAACTAGCTAGATTCAGATTCCGTACGCAAAAAAACAAAAAACAAAACAGGGTTAAGATCCAGCAAATCTGAGTCATAGCAGAGCTCCTTCGAAAGCACGACAGCCTGTCAAACACACTGTCACACTGAGATACGATCTACATATACACACCTTTACATGCAGCCCACACAGTCACATACAGAGGTAGATGGGAGAGGAGTGACACTATGCCAACAAAACAAGTTGAACACTGAATGCAGATGAATGCAGAGAGACAAGTCCGACACGCAGTCACGCTGACAGCCCTCTGTGTCAGTTCCATGCTGAGCTAATCTTGTAGCACTTATAGAATATCCATTTCAGATCCATGTCTGTACGAAGCAGTAACACGGCATACCGTGACATTGATTACATTCTGAGAAACCAAATCAATCCAAACAGTGAAAGTCATGCAGACGTCTCGCTCCACATACAAACACAGCAGCCTTTTTTTCCCTCCCACAAATTAGTTTAACAACATGGAAAACTTTGGCCTGTGTTACTAAGATACACCCAGCACCCACGACTTTGTATGGAAACTGTTCTCTATATACAGATAGCGTAAACACAACAATAGTGTGCCCTTCAGATAAATGCTGTAAACTCTGCTCTTGAGATCAGCATTATAAGTGGCCAGCAGGCACACACTGCTCTTTCAGCTTTGCACAAATAAACATGTGATCAAACTCAAATATGTGCATGCACTGTAGATAAGCACTGACCCCGACACTAACACACACCATATGTATACACACACACACACACACACACACACACACACACACACTGTTTGACCCTGAAGGTAGTTTCCCATAAGTAGCAAAACCCCCCTCTGAGCATCATATTGCCATCATTTAAAGCCCCACTACTGAAACACAACTAGCTAATTATGGCGTCTACATAACTTCACCCCCCACCATACATTTTCCATGCTATGTCTACATCTGTTACACTCAGCGCTCAGATACCTGACCCAATTCTTTTTCCATGCTATGGCTCTGTGTGTCCACGTCTAATGCATCATTGCTAAAAACAGACTTTTGCTCAGCTTTTACTTCTCACATCTCTTATTAGGCTAAATAGACAAATAAACCAGAACCTCTGTGGGTCAATTTAATACATTCTCTCTACTTGGCACTGTATTTATGGACACTGCATGCTAGTGTTATATCTGTTAGTTTCTGCTTCTACCAAAAGCAGAATATATAAATATATAAATCTAAGTAAACCACCTCCCAGATGCAAGCTCTTTCTTTTATGTCTTTTCCCATGTTACAGTATGACTGCACTATTCAGTTCACGGTTTACCTCAATTCTCTGTTATCATGCTATACCAACACCACAATGAATGATACTGTGGACTGACTACATCAACACCAATATGAGGTTCTTTCTTTTATCAGCTTGTCTACAGGTATTAGACATTTAGATTTAATGCTTTCTTTAAGAGCTTTTCAAGATAACTTTGACCAAATTTAAGACAGATTTTTTGGCAAATCATCTTTTTCTTATTCAAGCTGGTAGACAGGTAAGTATAAAGCTAAATATCATGTATGTGGTCCCATGCAGAGGTAGGTTTTATGTATGAATATGGTTACTATAGCAAGTTCGGTTAATCTATGTTTTGCCAACAGGTGAGTGCAAATATAAAGAAAAAAACTGTCTTAGGTTCAGTGGCAGTTTTTACAGATTTGTAATAGAAATGTGGACTTTCACACTGAGAAGTACAAATTATAAGTTGGATAAATTAAATTTGATAAAACAGCTGTGGCAATTCCGACCTTACAAACTATATTTAATACTATTTAATGACTTTTAATGCCTAATCTTCATAATTTGAGACATTTTAAGACTTCTAAAATACCTGCAGACATCCTGTTTTATGGAAATTAATATTCTGAGAAAAAATGTAAATGGGAGCGTACCTTTGCCTCTATGTCAGTGTCGGAACTTGGTACTATAGTTGTCGATTCATTCTCTGCTTTAGAGCTCCTTCCTGACTCCACAATGGGGTCTGGGGCCCCTGTTGCAGGCCTGTCTTCCTGGGGCCTAAAGGCCTGTGCCTGGCTCGTCTCTGTCTGTGTGAATAGGCTCTGTAGCAGGCCTGGCTCAAGCTGATCCCAGGTCTGCTCTGTGGACATGAGTGGAGGGAAGTCCAGAGCAGAGCCATCCGACTCCCAGTCACTGTCCCCTGTCATGGAGCCAAGGACGAACTCCACCCCGTCCATACCTGATTGGGTCCCTTCAGAGTACGAGTCCAAGTCCAGCTCCTGAGTATCCTCACAGGCTGAGCAGGCATCTGAGGGGCCAGGTTGGGGCCGCTCAGGTGCTGCCATGTAAACAAAGCTGTCAGGGGAAAGAAAGGCTCCCTCCTCCTCTGGGTCTGCGCAGCAGGGAGGTTTGGGGACAGGACTCGGGGGAATGGAGTCCCCAAGTGGAGATGGGGGACAGTCATTGGGGAACTGCGGAAGTGCAGACACAGCCAGGTAAACAAAACTATCTGATATCACAAAGGCCTCTGAATCTTTAGTATCTGACCCTGCACCACAAGAATCTGATTTAAAAAGTGACTGAGGTAAAGAGGAAGGTGGTGCTGAGTCTGTATTTTGAGGGTGTACAAGAGGAACAGAGTCTGATTTTGGAGTGCTAGCTGTCACTTCGGTTGTGGTTTCCAGATCTGGGTCTTCTTGTCCAGACATGTCCAGTCCCGAGACTACATCCAAAAAAGTCTCTGACGCAAAGCATGTCCCTCTTGTGTCACAAGTTATTGCCACGACAGGCTTGCTAATCTCTGAGGGGACTTGATCTTCTTGACAGGAAGTCTGGATGTCAACATCCTGTGTACATTCAATGTCGATTTCTTTTTCTACTGTGTGCAGAAGCTCAGGGGAGTGATCCATGAGAACTCCCTCACTACTGTCCAAACTTGGCTCAGATTGGTCATACACATCCCACTCTGTTCCTAACTCCTCTTCCTCTTTCAGTTCTCCCTCATCCTGCTCAATCTCCTCCTCCACTTGCTCCACCTCCTCACAGTAAGGGTTCAGAGGGCTACGAGATGGAGAGGAGGCTCTCTCCTCACAGTCCTCACCATCACGCTCTGATGATGCCCCGCTATCTGGGTCTGTTACAGTCTGTGCAGGTCTCCCCTGTTCACAGTCTGTCTGAGTGACGTCACTAATACCAGTTCTGTCTTGTTGGGATATGTGGACTCCACTGGAGTCTGACTCCAGCTGTTGACCAAGAGCAGAGTCTGTTGGGTAACTCATCTCCTCTTCCTCTGCCTTATCCTCATTATAGTCAACATCACACTCTTCATCAATGAAACCATGCTCTCTTTCACAGTCTTGTGCTCGCACCAAGTCAAAGTTTGTCATTGGCTCTATGTGCTCAGAGTGATTTAAATTGGAGTCTTTTGTTATATTCTCTAATCTTGGTACAAAGTCATCAGGCTCTACAGAGTTAACAGCATCTATAGGAAGAGTTCCTTCAAAATCTACCCAGGAAGTCCTTGCTTCTTCCTCTCTCTCCTCATCCTCTTCCTCTAAACAAGGAAGTGTGTAGGGATCAAGAGGCTCAGGGTCTACACTCATCTCCACTCCCTCCTCTCCTTCATCTGCTTCACATTGCCTCTCCAGCTCTAGGAATAGGTCATCTGACTCAGCTCCCGAGCTGGGGCAAGGTGAGGCACTGGGGGCCCCAGGGCCAAACCCTGTGGGGGGAGTCAACACAGGCCAATGTCCAGAAGAGCCTGTTAAATCCCATCCCTCTGATTCCAGTGTTTCCCTATCCCAAGACTGGTCAATTATCTCCCGATTCTCTAATTTAAGAACTGCCTCCCACTCTCTTTCCTCTCTCTGAGCTCTCTCCTCCTCTGCTTTATCCCTCTCATTTTTCCACGCAGCCTCCTCCTCCTCAAATATTGTGCTGCATTCTTCCTGCTCCTCATCTTCAAGCTCCTCAAGAATCCTGCGCTCGTCCTCCTCAAATTTGAGCTCGGAGGCTGTGCGTTCTCTGAGCTCGCTGCCCTCGGCACCCCAGCCAAGCAGCCCCTCATCACCTCCCTCCTGACTGATACAAGGAGAGAGAGGCAGACCTCCATATACTAACCCCTCCTCTTCCCTCAGGAATGGAGACGGAGGATCTAGTAGATAAAGTGACTCTTCATCTGTGTTGTTATCCTCACCCATTAGAGGAGGCAAAGGGGGGAGTACAGGGAAGTTGTGTCTCAGGCCGACCTGAGTTCTTTTCCCTGTTGATAAACTGCGGGGCCAGGTGCGGGCCTTGGTAGGAGGGCAGAAGACTGGTTTTGGTGGGATGAGAGGTGCATTGTCCCCCTGGTCCTGGTCCAAAAGAGGAGAGTCCCTCTCTGAATCTGAGGTCTTTACTGACTCAACAGGCTCCTCTGGGATCTGCCTAAATGGGGCTTTAGAAGAGCTACTAGTCCGTTGGTGGTCCTCCCTTTTTCTCTCTACCTGTCTGGAGACACTGGGGCTGTGCTGTGGTGTACTTCCAGAAACCTGGGGTGCCTGGCTAAAGGCAGGTAGCTGTTCTTTGGAAGGCGACGGCACCACATGAGTCTGTTTGTGTTGCTTCTGCAGCACAGGGTGAACCTGCTTTTGCCTGCTGAGAGGATGCTGCTGGAGGGGAGGCACGGGGCTAACTGTGGGTGTCAAAGAAGGCGACGAGGAAACAGGGGGAGTGTGGGGAGCAGATGATAGAGGGGAGGGCGTGTAAGGAGGTAAGGAAGGTGTGGAGGAGGTAGGGGTGGATGGGGGGAGGTGAGACGGAACGGGCTGTAAAGGAGAAAGAGGAATCCCTGCCCCAGACAGACGCTTTTCTGCTCCTTCAACAGACGAGAACTCAAGTCTCTCTGCAAACTCTGGATAACTCGGGGGCATAAAGGCTTTCCAAGAGCGGCGGTTTGGATTGTCCCTCTTATCACTGCCTTGATGCCGCCTCTTGGCCACTGCAGCTACCCCACCTGAGCCAGATGAGGACGGGGCAATGGGCAAACCTGAACCAATGATGCCAACTGGTGGTGACATTATCTGAGGATCACCAGTTAGCTTTAAGGCATCAAAGATCACTCTCTCATCTAGTCTCTTCACTCCACCAGCATGATCTGCACTCCTGGAGACAAAAACGCCACCTAACTCAGCTCCGATGGTGCCATTGCTGGATAGTGTACTTCCTTCTCCTCTCACCTCCCCACCAGAGCCTAGAGTGCTCCTGGAAGGTTGACACAGTTTGGTCCCTTGGTCAATTTGTTCATTGATGCGCATTGTATCATATATGGATCGCTGGGGAACGTAGCAATCCTCTATGTATGCTTCATCCTCATCACCTTTTCCAAGGCAGCGAGGGTTCTGCCTCAGGCAGTCCGGACGGCTCAGAGGTTTCCCCATTCTGTCCTTTTCACTTCTGCTGGGCTGTCACAGAAACCCTATTGTTGAAGGTGCAGGTTTGGCACTGCACTTACAGAACCTAGATGAAGTAAGAGTTCACAGAAGAGGGATCTTTGTGGAAAATTAATTCCTTTACCTTCAATAGTCCTCAGTCCAATAATCCAGAAAATCCCACAGTCCATTTGGCTGCATTCAACAAATCCTTTCACATTCTAGAAATGATCCCACATTTTATCATTCCACTGATGTGTGTTGTGTTCTCATCTATGTCACTTCAACAGTTGTGCATTTCCTTGGTCTTTCTGAGATGCTGTGTGGCATCAGTGAGGGAGTGGGAGAGACAGCCCTCCCCCTCGGCACCATATTAATCACCAGCTCTGTTTATTTGAAATGCTGTTAGGAATGAAGGAGAGGTGGAGGGATGAAGGGAAAGAAACAGTCATCATCTCCCTCTTTGAGTAGTACGAAGTCCAAGGTGAGGTGAGGACCACGCAGATAACACCCCTTTGTTATGCTGTCGGAAACACAGAGTGCAGCTCTCTCCTCCATATTCATGTACAGCGACTCATTCCTTGACCCCCTTTTTTTCACTCTCACTAAGCTCCTGCCTCCTCTTCCTCTCCGGTCTCCTCTCCTCTCTGTGGCACAACAGGAAAAGGCAGAGAGGGTTTGGACAACTTCAACAGTCTCAGTGAGAGGCAGGCAGGGAAGTGTAAAAGTCTCCTTTTAAGGTGAGAAAACCCACTCTCTGTTATATAAAAGAAAGGCTGCGTGGGGTGCAATGAACGGGAAAGTACAATACTCCATGGATTTGTTTCACTTTTATCTTCCTTTGTTAAAAATATTCCTTGCAGGAAAAATTAATGAGAATATGAAATCCGGTATATGAAAGACACAAAAATACAGAAAATGTCTATCCTTTAGATCTTTTTGAGGGAAAAAAACCCAACTTGAGATAAATATGAAAATAGAAATCCCTTTACCAGGTCACTGCCACTTTGTGGTCCGGTGAGTGTTCAAGCAGTCCACAGCTTTTCTTTTTCTTTTTCTGTCCTCTCCTTCCATCACAAAGAACCAAGGCTTTGTGCCTGCAGGACAAACCCTAATTTTGTCTAAGGCATTTCATCACCATCATAACAGTCATCAAAATCAACTCCATCATCCATACAACAGTCTAGCATTTGAAGAAAATCCAGAACAAAGAGGGAAAGCAGTCCGCTTTTGCGTGAAGAAATCCCTGTCAATGTTTCAATTCTTTTCTTTTATCTTGCTTTCTTTCTCTCTCATCCTCTGATCAGCTCCAGGGAAGAGGTGGTACAGTGGATCGAAAACAGGCAGGATCTTGGAGGGGGTGAGGCTGGAGTGAAAGAGGGCATCTGGGGGTAGATAGAAAAGGGGGGCTAGGGGGCTGGATCCTGGACCAGCCAGGGAAGCAGGAAGGCAGGCAGGCAGGGTAAAGCAGTGAGTCGTGGGACTGTATCCAGAGGGCAAAGACCCAGACAGCCCTCCCAGCTCCAGTCCAAGCTTTGCTTTGCAGGCAGTGTCTTCCCCCCTCTTCACCAGCAGACAATCCCAGGACACGCTCCCTTCCCTTTCTTTGCCGTCTTCTTTCTCCAGCTACTGACTCCGTAGTGAGAATAAAACAAAGTGCCACGCAATCCCAGTTCCTCTTCTCTCTTTTTCTTTCTTTCTTTCTCTCTGTGAGGCGTGTGGGCTCCCAAGCTCTTTGCTCTCTCTTTCTTTCACTCCCAGTCTCTGTTCTCAGGCCACTACACAGCTGAAATGGTTTGCAGCTGCTAAAAAAATCTCCCTCTTTTCCTCTCACTCTCTCGCCGCTCCCCCCTCGTCTCCTCTCTCTCTCACTCACTCACTCACATGTCCCTTCTCTCTCCCTCTCCCTCTACCTCCCTCCCTGCTCTCTTGCTGTTTGTGTTTGAATTCAGCTCCGTTTGTTCTGTTTCCTGCACTGGTATTAAAACACAGGAAGTGCTCCAATCATGCTGGTTTCCTCTCTCCCGAAAAAAAACCCCAGAAAAAGCACATGAGACAGAGAGAGAGGGTGAGAGAGAGAGGGGCAGAGGCGTAGGGGAACTAAGTAGCGGTGGAGAGGGAGGCAGGGTGCTAAGAGGGGGCGTGGAGCCAGAGAGAAAGAGAGTTGTGCAGAGGAGGATTTTGCTCGTTACCAGAGAAATATCAGCTGAACACCGGGATGCAGATGATCACCTCACGCTGAGCAGCAAGCAACTATTCTGTTTCCAAATGAATACAAGAGGAAAAATAAAGAGGAATGAATTACAAATGATTTACTGTAATATAACCCAGACGAAGCTTTCCTCAAGGCAGCATATACTACTGTATCTCACTTTTTCTCCCAGCCACTATTTCCAGATTTGGGGGGGCTAGTGATGTGAGATGGCTACATTCATCACAGCTTTGTAATCCACTCTTAATTCTCCGGGGGCAACCCGCCTTCCCCCCTTTTGGAGCACAAAAACACTGTCCTCTGAGAGTGAAATGATACAGAGTCAAAGAAAAAGAAAGAGAGCAGAAAAGAGGGAGGACTGGAGGTAGGGAGAGAGGGGGCGGGACTACTAGCTGACGGGAGAGAAAGAGGCTTATCAGTAATGAGTCTTTTTTCCCCCCCTAAGCAATTGTCCAGGCTGTAGGCAGACAAGGAAGTGAGTCCAGTCTGTTTTTATCCACTCCATTATTTCCTCCTTTGTCAGAGTTAAGCCACAATCTCTCTGTCGAGCTGAAGTAGAGTCTGTAGCAGCAAAAGAGCTGCCGGTGTAAAAAATAAATATGGAAAAGATATAGACACACAAAAGTCTGTGATATTCACAGACTCCACTTGTGCATTCCCGTCTGCGCCTTCACTGAAACCCAATCCGGCTCGGGAGTGTGTGCGTGTGTGTGTGTATGTGTGAGAGGGAGAGCCGAGGGGCCAAGAGGAAAAGGGGCTGTGCACAAAAAAAGCAGGAGAGAAGGGGGGCTGCTGTCTGTTTCTTCAGGATGCCACACAAAACCTCTGAACAGCCACCCAGTCAGTCAGAAGGGGGATACCAGCAAATGTGGCAACCTGCAGCCACAGAGCAGAGGCAGGGAGCTTCAAGCCACTTTGTTTTTCTCTTGTTATCCAAAGTTACAGGCTTCTCAGAGCCAGTTGTGGCGTTCTTACTCCTCCTCTTTCTTCTTGTTCTCTCTTCTGCTCTCCTTTTCCAGCCAGTCTGTTTGTTTAAAGCAGTCTGGCAGTGCTCGACTGATCTGAACCAAAGCGCCTGCTTTCTTTCTTTCTTACTCCTTTGCCTTAAAACACATTTCCAATACTCACAAGCAGAGCCCTCGCTTTCTCAACTGTTGCACAGAGCAGCCCGTGGCCTGCATGTCAAATATGCTAAATACTCCACTCTTTCTTTTTAACGGCCCTCCCTCCCTCTGCCCCCCCCCCCCGTCCAACCACCCACCCCCTCTCTGTCAGTTGCGCTGCAGCTGTCATTGCCGCGTCCAAGGCAAACGTCTTCATAGAAACAAAAGGGGTTTGTCGCTGGTTGTGCTCCACACGCCCACGCACACATGCAGGAGCTCACAAACTCTCGCGTGACCCACGGCTAACTGACAATCCCCTCGACACAGACCACAAGATTTAAATCCAAGCATTCAAAGATGTGGGACGGATACCGGGAGAGACGGAAGGAGAGGCAGCAGGGAAAGAGAGACCAAAAAGTAAAGGAGGCATAAAGGACAACGATAAACAGATTAAGCTAATTTAATTGGCTCATTCAAACACCCAACCCCTTCTTCCTCTGCTTCATTGAGACAGGCAGAGTCTATGCCTCCACCCATGACCCCCCATGACCTTTTTAAGATTAAACTTGATTAGTCAATTCCTCCACAGATCTACCCTCCTCTGCTGTAATTTTCATTCATTCCTCAGTCGTCACGGCTGGTTTAAAAGTCACAAAACAGACGGAAAGAGGAGGAGGGAGGGTGCTGAGAGAGGAGTGAGGGGACGAGAGGATTAGGGGTTTTAATTTTTCCCTAGGGGGGTCATACTGTGGTGCAAAACTTTACTGCCATAGTGGTGTGCAGCACTTTGGATCACAGCGTCCACTAAATGGCCTGTTATTCACATGTAATGCTGTTGTGGTTTTGCCTAAGTTAAAGGCTCACACTGCCTTTTGTCTGTGTCTAGAGGCTTGAAACCACTTAGTGCAGCTAAGTGACATAAACACAAACGCAGGTGGAGGGCATAAAGCACGTATTATTGACTTTTCTGGGTCGTTTATTTGCTCATGGGGGAACACCTGTCAATGGGAAAATATATTTTTTTTCCTCAGTCTCTCTCTCGTTTCATTTCCCCCTCCTTCCCTAAGCCAGAGTAAATCCATAATCCATCTCTACAAAAACACAGTCATTTAATGTCATTTTCTTCCTCAACGTCTTGTTTTTCAGTCTCTCTCCACCCGTCCTGCTCTCCGCCCCCCTCTGTGGTAACCTGGCAGCAGGAAAAATGGAGCTGCCATCTCGCTTTTTCTCTGTGCTTTTACTCTCCTAAATCCACCCTCCTCCTTTCCAACTCTCAGGGGTAGTTTTATATTAACTGGCAGAGCATTTCACCTGCTTGTGTGTGCGCGTGTGTGTGAAAGCATTTATTGTTCCTGAGGCAGAGAGACAGACACAAAGAGACCTGGACCCAAAGTCACACAAAGACACTGATGCACTCACACACCTCTAAGCAAATAAGGAATGCATCTCCGACATCAAACTCAATAACTTCAATAAACACACCTGTCAATCATCTACACACACCACTGCCGGTCATAATGGTGGTTTCAGACTTTGCACATTTTGTGGCTGATTTGCTCGGTGTGTGTGCACGCGTGTGCAGACGGGTGACTACTTGTGTGCCTTTCAATTTAAAGGTAAATTAGTTTGCATGTGCACACACACACACATTCTATTAGGCAAATAAAAAATGTCACACTTTCCCCAGCCAGGCTTTCATTCAGCTGGCAGTCTATGCTACATGGAGTTTAACGTCCATGTGCGATTAATGCAGGAAGGACTTTCCACATTATAAACACTTTGGAGGTCAATTCTCTGCGGTGGTTCACACCATTTGGGGAGTTTTAGTGTGGTAAAAATAGGCTTATCCCCTCTTTCAGTGACCTCCTCTTTCTCCATCCCCCCCCCCCCCCCCCCCCCCCCCCACACACACACACACACACACACACACACACACACACACACACACGTACATACACACCAAACAACACTTGTGAGGCTGCCTGCTGGGAGGTCAATGCTAGAGGTCATCTGACAGAGACTTTCAAAGCTTTATTTTACTAATAAAGCTTCGAAAGTCTCTGTCAGTATTTACTCAGCAAATGAAACTGAATTTATTTATTGTGTGTACTACTGTATGTTGCTGTGAATCAGCAGGTGGATCAACAGCAGCATATGCAGTCAAAACAAATAAAGAAGAAAACCCCCACCACAATACACTTTGAGGTCAACTATGTCTTGATGAAAACATTAATTCTGTTTATTATTTGTTCCACAACAACCTGTTTATGGCATTTCCTTTATCAAAACTCTACTAATAGGTATGATGCACAGCAGGGTTATTCAACTATGTAGTTCAGGTGGCCACAATTTCAGAAAGGTAAAGGCCTCAAAAAGGTAAAGGTAAATTGTTACATTGCAATTTACATTTGTGCAACCTCTACTGACAACCTATCTTGTCCTTTACTTTGTGTAAACAGCCTGCAGTTCAGTCAGAGATTCACTACATTTTTATCACCTCACTGTTGGTCATCCATGGCCTTCCAGTTGCATTGAGGAGCACAGAATTTATTGTTTTTTACAGCATCTGGTTTGTGCAAATATTTTATTTTTGGTGATATTTTAAATGAGACATGTAGAATAAAGTGATTTTGATAAAATATCACAATTTTAAGCTTAGATTTGGCTACGTTTTTGTTGGAAGCTTTCATTACACACGATGCGTCAAGGACCGTGACAAATTTGAAAATCAAACAATAATTTTATTTTTACGATAGACTGTATATAAAGCTGGTCAACTGGTCTCCATTTCCTCCCACTGTACAAAAATGGAAGCTAAAATATCCCGAATATGGCCTCTGTCATCTTGTGCTGGTGATGTAATTTGGAGCCAGAGTCTGCAAAGCCCAAACACCCATCTGACTAATCGCGAGGAGCGCCACTCATCGTGAGCACACTGATTGGTACACACAGCTGTCAATCATGATGTCAGACCCCCCTTTTTATAGCATCAAATAACTGATAAAACCAAACATATCAGAAAAGGGAACACTTAAACATACATGTAGAAAAATGTCTACTCTTTACATGATTTTTTTTTCTTCTTCTTCAGGTTTAAATTTGTATCAATCTGTAAACAGAACTGATCAACAGAATCAGCTGAACAGACCTGGTGTACAGTAATAACATCTATAATATTTATAATCTAATGACAAGGGATGAGATAAAGTAATCTTTTCTAAACTATATTTTATACACAATAAATGTGTTCAAATACACAGTATCTGTGTTTTGGTTTTACTTCACTCTATCACTACTAATATTATATTTATGATTACAGTCTGTCTATCTTTCATCACATTCAATCTACCCTGAGATGTACGGAAATGATTTAAGTTGTGTGATCCAAAATTACTTTTATGACTACTACATACATAAAAAGCATATGTAAAGAAAGTGAATCCTGTTTTCTGAAATACAACGTAATTGTGTTTAAGGAGAAATAATAATACGACCATTTTGTTTCTAAAAACAATGATTTTCTGAAATCAGTTTGGACATGTCTTGGTAATATTTGTCATCTCAGGAGAGTGTATATTAAATTTCACTGAACTGAGAGAAGGAAAGAGAAAGAGGAGGGAGAGTGAGAGGGAGAGGCCTGAGCCGTAGCATGCCTTTCTAATTCACAACAGCTGAAACAATACAGGACCTGTGAGTGGAAAGGCTAAGACATTACACACACACCATCCCAGACAGATTTAGATCATACGACTCCAAGTCCCAACAGTCAATCGCTTTCTTGATCAGTCCCCGACACACACACAGAAAGGTGTACGTGTCCATGTGCATTTATTTGTGTGCCAGTATGTTACAGGAAAGGTTCTGCCAGACAGATATGATTAGAGAAATGACGTCAGAGTGATCAAATCAGCCCCTTAGAGACAAAAAAAAGAACACACGCAGACAGAAATAAGAGTCATGCTCTCACACACACATAATAGACAAACTGAGAGTCACACACAGGCATGAATGCAGACAGAAAGAGAACAGAAAGACAGAAAATAGTCCAGGAAAAACCAGAGAGCCAGTAAACAGCTCTGCAGTCCAGATGACGTATGACTTGGATTAGCTGGGGAGTCATGGGAGGGTTACTGGGTTCTGACACACTGAACTCCTCTGACTGCACACCCCCTTTGAACCAACATGGCTGCTAACAGCGGAAAACAGGTTAACTTGTGACTCTGGGTCCTCATTTAGTGCAATCTGAATAGACAGGGTGAAAAAATTGGACTTAACTGTTTTTATGTTTCATCATTTGTTTCATATATTTTCTAGTTATCAGCTTCATCATGTGGTTTTGAAGATTTACATACATACTCTATATTCATATCAGGTCTGATAAATGGAGAGCATGTGTCTGTTAAGCAGAAGCATGTTTATTTCACTCATAAACCACTACATACACTACATACAATCTTATATATGTTATATTTTCCACCTTTATTTTCAACTCTAACTTGCACTATTTTATGTCTCGGATTTTCTTTTTTTAATACATTTTAATGATTATTGTCGGAGGGAGCTTGAGACCTGAGATTTTCATTGCCAACCACTGCTTCTCTGTGATTGTTGAGATTTAAAACATGCTGATGGGTTTTTAACAGCATATAATGTGTATCAGATTTAAGAACACTTTTCTTTTCATTTAGACTCTTGTGCATTAACTTTTCAAAAGCTGGACATGCAGTTTGAGTCTGGGAATTTAGATGTCACTCATGATTAATGACTCCCAGACCTGCATAGAAATGTTGTCGAGGGTCTGACTCATCCATATTAAATATGGGCTGTCTAGAACATATCATGGGTTACATTACATTGGTTTGTTTTAGCACAGGGTATCTTTCATGCATAGAAAAAAAGACTTTACAACAGGGTAGCATTCCAAACAGGCTATACAGTTAAAATGTCAATTTTTGGCCCACTTACTACTAATTACTAAAATCTGAACGTGTAAGCAGCTCTATAGGTGAAATTTAGGACACGTTCCAGCTGCACAGCTTGGGTCCAAAGACAAGCAGTGAGCGGCTGGCCCAGTTTGGCTTGACTTCTACTACCATCATTAAATAGTTGCTGACACAGTCAGTGCGGGTAAGGACAGTGAGTCACAGGCTTACACATCCTCCAAAGAGGTGAAGACTACAGGATGATGAGGTGGAGAGACTATAAGAGAGACTATAGGAGGATAAAACAATAGAGGAGGAGGAGGAGGAGGAGGTGAAAGGTGTGAGGGAGAAGGAGATGGAGGGGGTGAAGACAGGGGAGGCGTGCAGTCATGATTTAGGAGACGGATTTTTACAAACATATGTGCACAAAGACACACTCAGGCCTCCTGTTCTGCTGTCACCCAGACTAACCAGCCCTTCCCAGGAATGTCCATCTGCAGCTTCGGCTTTAGAGCCTCATAACGCCCTTCTGCTAAAACTCCTGTGTGTGTGTGTGTGTGTGTGTGTGTGTATGTTCTCATCCCACCCAGAGACTATGTCAGCTGCTAAGGGACGGAGGGAGCCAGGGGCATGTAGAGGGATGTTGATGCCACACCCTAATGTGTGTGTGTGCGTGTATTAGTGTGTGAGGGTGGGGTGAGGAGACAGCTGAGATTCTGGATTGCACCCCGAAAAAGACTGGAATTAGAAGCATCCTATGATGCAGAGTGCATGCACACACACAAACACACACACCTCTCATCAGTTCACAGAGCAACCCTAAATACAAACACAGATTCCACAGTAGCACATATGTGCGGACAGGACGGCCATGTATAAACATGTACATGGTAAACAGCAATACTCTGACTCGGAGACGGGGGGGTACTTCTTGATCCAGTTGCTCATACAAAACTATGGCTGTATCCAATGTCAGTCCCTATAGACACTCAGTAGATTACTCTGGTAATGAGCAGTCAAATTGAGATTTCAGACACTTATAAATGTGTCGCAGGACTGTGACTTCCTCATCTACAACATGTGATGCACTGCAATGAGGGACTGTTTGCAGAAAGTGGTATTCATGCCATGGACACCACTTCTTTTGTTCCACTGTGGGAGTTTCTGAGGGCAGAATACAGTGCACATGTTGAGGGCTGTCCAATACCAGATTTTGGGCATGAAAACCTCAGTGAGAAATATCCATGATTAACTGAAGCTTAAAAAGGAGTGACAATAACATCAGTCAATACACCCAAGATAATGTGACAATTAGCAGGTTGCACATTTGCCCTGATAGCTAGGAAAAAAGAACCCTTTGTAAGATAGCTAAGCTGTTATAGTTTTTGTGTGATTTGTCGAGCTTGTTGTAGATTTGCGACAGACCAGTTTCCCTTGATGTATCTGGCACTTTTGGGAATCATCTTTGCAAATTTTGAAACTATTCCAGATGCTTCATGTTTTTAACATCTTGCTAGCATATCTGTAAGCCTGTAATGTGTGGTCAAACTGTCACAGGCGCAGTATTGTTGGACTGCTGGTGACTGACATTAGATAAAAGCCAGTCAGAGTCACAAAACTATCACTATGTTTAAATGCCCATGTCTGAGACAAATTAAAAATAATCAATTTTAATGGAGAGCGAATAATGTTGGATAACTATTTCTTCATTTATGGGCTATTTTGCATGCATACAAAAAAGAAGCATTCAAACACAGATTTTGATGTCGATTACCATGGCAATGATTGAATGAGGTTTGAAACTCTGACACATTCGGTCAGCCCTGAGAGAAATGTAATTAAAGAGGAAGTAATCAAGACAAATCTAACCAGACATTTGCTGCCAGGTGCTAGAGACACATTTGGTTATATATATATATACTCTATCTTATCTATCTTATGAACCAGTACTAATTTATGACAGGAACGCTAATAAAGAAGAAGCAGACAGAGGAGGTCTCTCTCTCTCTCTCTCTCTCTCTCTCTGACCCTGTAATTCTCTGTGAGATCACTGTTGGGAAGTTTAAACAATAATGTGACAACATCACCTCCCACTCCCATGACCCCTTATCCCATGGCTGCCCTCCACCCGTACCCACACACACACACACACAAACACCACATCCCGAGCCCCCTCGTCTTTCTAAGCATCGGCATGACATCATCCCTCTGGATTGGAAATGGGGTCTTGTGGGGGAGGGGAGGAAGAGGAGAGGGGAGAGGGGTGGCCTGGTCTGTTTTGGAGCCAGACAGACATGTTTAGGTTTGAAATGAGGCGAGCTGGATCGGTTACAGAAAAAGAAAGAGAGAGAGACGGGGGGATAGAAGGTGGAAACAAAGCAGGACAGGGGGTGAGCTTCAAAGACTGGACGAAAGAGATATTTTCGTTGATCCCTCTCTCTAGGATCAGTGATATATATACTGTAGTACGGCACAGAGAGACGATAAAAATGAAATAGACGCAAAATGGGGTCAGAGAACGGACAGAAGCAATATGTGGAAAAAAACCCTCTAACTGTATCTCTTCTATCCCTTTATTTCCTTATCTTTCTCTGTGCATCTGTAAGCCTGCCTCGTGATCCTGCTCTCCATGACGATGTGCCGCCTTTCACTCAGTTTCACTCTTATTTTCTGTCCTTTCCTAACAATATCCCCCCTGCGATCCTGCCTTCGTTGTTCTCCTATAAATACCCCTCTGCCCCCAGATAAAGTGACAGACCATTTCTCCATGCTCTATATACCCCCGCAGACAGTAGCTATTATACATTCTGCCCCTGCTATTACTTTTGCACCCAGTCTGTCTGCACCTCTGCGAGCTCACAGTTCACAGCTTTAACAGAGGAAATGGAACGGTTAGCCTTCAGTCAATGTTGGGTTGTCATTTAGCGTCTGTCTTCCTAGTTTTTATGGTGTGTCCCACACAGGTAGAACTACTCGGCCCTTGCTGGTTGTTTTTTCATTCAGCATGTTGGTTTGGCGTCACTCACTATGTTTACATGACACTTGAAAAAAAACGAATTATTGCCTTAATCCGACAATAACTGGACAACTGAAGTGCATGTAAACGCATTACTCCGACTAATATCGGAGTTCTCCAACTCCGATTAAGACACCCAGATAATGCGATTGGAATTCGATTTTCTCCGGCATGTATACGCCGTAATTGGAGTTAAACTAGACAATGCATGTGCGCATGCTCCACACCCCCCGCGCTGGCGTATGACCCCGGAACAGACAAGACATGCTATTGTTGTAGCCCTCCAACAGCATATGGCGTTCTTGTCTGCCTCTCCAAATCACCATGACCACGAGGGATAGCGTGCACCTTATCTGCACAATCAGTAACGCATACATTACATACGAGATGAACAAAGCTGTACGATTATCCATCTTGCTGTTGTTCGAAAATGCCGGTCTGCCGCCTGACTCCAGTTGTTTATTATTAAGTGATGTAATAGGTCAACCGGAAAGGGGGCCGTATTAACCCGCTCAAACGACGCATATCGCCACCTAGTGTTGAGGAGGAGGACACGTTCCCGTCAGTAATTCGATTTTCTCAGTTGCTTGTAAACTGGGACAAGGACAGAAGTCCGATTAGACGCCAAAATCGAATTTTGAGCATAGCCCGATTAAGCTGTGCATGTAAACGTACTGACAGTCAGAGGAGCCCACAGGTGAGAAAAATCACTCTGATCAGCAGTTCAGCTCAGTGTTCGGGAAGAGAGATGTAAGTGAGGAAGGTAAACAAAAGGTAAAAGTCGAGGGCATGAAATCGAATCAAACTTGTTATGTTAGGTGATTTTTTAAAACAATTGAGTTCTTCAGCAGAAACGGTTGGTAACTGTGTTATTATTTGCAAGCTCACGCTAAATATCATTGTTCTTTCAACATCAGGTTGTGTTGTTAATGTGCTACAGGCTAACTAGTGTCTTGAATTCACCCGGTCAGTCTGCTGGTTTCCCTTTTTGAGTAACGAATACAGAATACCGTCACCTGCTGCTGTGGAGAATTATTTCCTCTCACGCAGGTGCAAAATGTACGTGCTAGTTGGCCGTTGGCTGTAGTTTTTGCAGTGTGTTCAAATGCAACTTGGCCGAGACACAGGTGACCTGAGGGAATGCAACAGTTGGCCGCCCCACCACTAGTTCTCTGAAGTTGGTTTGATGTGTCTGGGCCTTTAGTTCTCAAGTTCTAAGTAACTGTCTTCATGACATAAATATTGTACAGCAGGTCAATCTTTTGATGCAAGCCGCTAATACAATAGTATTTTCAGTTGGTATTTATCTCTCTTAATCCACTCAAGTTCCACTAGCTTGCTCAGGTACATTAAATATTGTTCAAAACATTTATTAAGATGCCAGAGATTTTTGTCCAAAATGCTAATTGTTTTAAATTCAATGTAGCAATAAAAGCTGGTCCTTAAAGAGTGCCTATATGTCTTCTATATGAAATGAGTTATATCAGGAAAGAAAAAACACCAATCTTCTCTTTGAATCATGTAAACGTGTTGATTGAAATATTTCTGAAAGCTTATTGATTGTGCACCTGTAAACCTGCTCACTGACATGATTCATCTAACTGTTCACCAGACAAAATACATGTAACAGCTTCACAGTCTTTGTCTGATCCAGCTCGCTTTTTCAAGTGTAGCCTATTTAGCTTTTCACAGCTCTCTATCTCTCTGAATCTCTCTCTGAATCTCTCTCTCTCTCTCTCTCTCTCTCTCTCTCTCCCTTCACCCCTCTCTCCTTCTCTCAACACCTCTTTATCTCCTCTGTCTGTTTGTTCTCTGCCACACATTTACACGGCTTGCTCTCATTAAGAGACGGGTGAGAGGGGAGAGGAGGCAGAGAGAAAGAGAGACCCAGGAACAGAAACGTGGACTGAGGATGAAACATGCAGACGTAGAGAGGTTAGTAGGTCAAGACAGAGATGTAATTAAGATGTTTCACTAAATATCCAAATAATCAAATTAAGCCAGAGAAAAAAAGAGGCGAGAGTAGGAATGAAAAAGCAGAAATGTCTCATGAGACAGAAAAAAAAAATGTTCTTTGATCCACCCACACGTCTTAACAACAGTGGAGCCGATAACTCTCCAGAGAACGAGCAGGAGTCCTACTAAATTTTTCAAATGCATGAAAATGATTAGTGCTCATATCGCATGAATCATCAATCACTTTCAAAAAATAAAACCACAGCCTTCTGGTGTGCACGGGGATTCGTGCATACCTCTTCTGAGTTCTCACATACTTGCATAGCTCTCTAAAGTGGACAGGATATTACATCATGGCAAGAAAAATGTGCTCCTTAATGACAGTAGTTAGACTGAAAGAGAAGTCTGTAACTATAAAACGAGCGGCGGAGTAACGCAATAAAACACAATGGAGGTGCCAGCCAAGCGCATTCCTGAGGTCAGCTCCAATGCACTTTGAGACAGTAAAAGGGGATTTATCTTTAAATGCAGAAACAAACTGCAGTCGCTTAGGTCTTAATGGTCTTAAAATAACACAAGAAGTAAACAATAAACTAGAAAGACGTTATTTATGTGAAGCATGTTTGCTCTTTTTTCCTTCATTACCCTCTCAGAATACATCCAGTTATAAACACATTCTCATTATGATCAAATGACTCAGTAAACTTTGTAAACTGAAATAGTTTGGGTTGGGTTGTGGGCTGTTGTTTGGACTAAAAAAACTATTTGAAGTTGTGAGTTGAGCTCGCTAGATTAGATATAAAATACGATGGCTGCTTGCTCTGTTGTGGTTCAGCGGAAAAACAAGCGGGGCTAGCTGCTAACAGCTACCACTGCTACTAACAAACACCATAAATACATTCAACTCCTCCATCCACAGTCAGACACACACTGCTGCATATTTTCTGCCACAACTGTAGAATGGACATGCTCACAAGTTGCTTCTGGCTGCCGTTACTGCTGTGTGAGTGCTTTGCAGGCTAGCCAAACATCATGGCAGCAACTATTTACAGGTGTTTTCCAATCCGTTGGCGCTCTGAACTCTTACTGCTCATATATCATTAGGAAATAATTGCAAACATGGCTGTTCTCAGCTTTGTTGTTTTAAATAATTTCCTAATATGTTTTGATAAAAAAAAATATCATTTTGTTTTCCTCTCAATTTTATTCAAGTATGCTCTGAGTCCCAAATTCAAGTACTTTAAGCATCTCAAGCACCTTGTATGAACCCTGTAAATAAGAGGACAACTCTATATCCTAAATGAAAATTAATCTACAACAGTTTTGATAATCGTTTGAGTAATTAGGCTACCTTGAAAAAATGACAAACACTTGGGCAATCCAGCTTCACAAATGGAAAGGACTTGCAGCTTTTTTCCTTCTTTGTGAATCAAAAATGTTTAGGTTGTGGACTCTTGTTTGGATAAGACAACCAATTCAAAGACGTAACATTGGGCTCTGGGAAATTGTGGTTGTTATTTCTCACTATTTTCTGCCATTTTAAAGACTAAACAATTCATTACTTAAAGCTTAAAGATGACTATCACTTATTATGTTGTGTTATTTTTCATTTTTAAGAACTCTCTGTGTCCTGCAAACTGTACCAGACCACCACTAAGGACTTTCCTGCTGGGAAACATCATGTTGTTCTTTACAACAATAATTAAATGCTTGAGGTTCATACAAAAACAAAAACAAAAACAACAAAGAGAGGCAGTTCCCATGCTTTTACAGTACCAAGTGCTGTTAGCCACAAGAGAGGGGAGGAAAAAAAAGAAACCTGTGATTTGCTGCAGTATCAAAATTAGACCAACGTCCATCACTATGATGACAAGGCTAACAAGTTCAAAATGCTACAAGGGCAGTGCCTGAACATCATGAAGTGTGTGTAAGAGAGAGAGTGAGAGACAGAGAGAGGCAGAGAGAGTTTGTGGGAAATGCTGTGAGAAAAGAGCATCGGAGCTGTTCTATAAGGAAAAAAGCTGCATTATCCAGCAGCGTGTCAGGCATTTCAAAGAGCTGTGTGACTCAACTAATCACCATCTCTGATTCCTGACACACTATGAGAGTCTTTCTCTCTCACTCTCTCTCGCTCTCTCTCTCTCACACACACACACGCACGCACGCGCACACACACACACACACACCATTATCTCATGGTCTCTAGAGGTATGAGCAAGAGGGAAAGGATGGGTACCAACCTCCTCAAAGGCTCTACAAATATTGAATGTCACTATTCATAAAACACACACACGCACATGCACACACACACACACACACACACACACACACACACACACACACACACACACACACACTCAGAGCTGTGCCCTAAACCTTAGCTCGTGTTACACTGAAGACTTTTTGTTATCTGTACAAATTAGTTTCAGTGGCATTATGGGAAAGGAAGAGACTGTGGACACAAACACATACAACCTTCTCACCCTGAATCAGTTAGATTCTCATGTTTTACCCACACAATGAAGTTATGTGAATACATTATGACCACCAAACCCAATGACCAATACACATGTGCTCATACACACTACTCAAGTACGCCAAAGAAAAAGCAAACCAAACGGAGTAATGAAGAAAAAACAAGATCAGGAATATAAGAAATTTCTGCAAATCAGCTTTCAATCAGACTCTGCAACCATTCTTTTCCACAGGACTTCATTCACACACTGCCGCTTCACACATCACACATTCACATCACAGCCATGTTAATAACCAGCACAAAGAAGTCCACTCTACCTTAAACTCCTGCAGCTGCTGTTTGATCATCTCCACCTCTGTGCCGACCATACCCTGTGCATTCAGCCCATCTTCGGCTCTTCCCAGCAGGCCTTGCAGCTCACCCACTAGCCTGTAGAACTCCCGAACCCTCTCAGCAGCGTCCTCGATCTGGTCCAACCTGGCCTGGCCGCGCTCGCTCAGCTGCATAACAGGGGGAAAAAAAAGGAATCGTGACCGGATGAAAGCAGTTTAACATTCACACAAATAAAGTTAACAACTGCACTTAACGACCCTTCCATTATCATCAGCATCTTCATCGTTCCTCACCTTGCCAGCCTGGCGGCTCAAAGCCTCCGTCTCTCTTCTGAGAGCCAGGAGATCAGGGGAGGAGCCTTCCCGCCGCAGCATGGTGGTGCACTCTGTTGTGTGACCCTCCAGCTCTGACCTGAGGTTGGCCAGACGGGACAAGAAGCCCTTTAGGGCATCAGCCTGAGAGGCCAAGGAATCTGCATCACGTCCAACGGGGCTGAGGGAGTCCAGTTCATCATCGAGGTCGGCAATGCGTGAGAAGACGTCGCGCACGTGAGACTGGACCTTGCCGACACCCTGCAGCCGGGACTCCAGGGAGGAGCAACACTGCTCGATCTGATAGAGTAAAACAGCATGGAGAGGTGGACACAAGGTGTTAGGAGAAAAAAAATACAACACTAATGTCTGTCTCTACTCATTGCAGTATTTCTGGCATAGAAAACCTTTTATTCAAGGTGTCAGACCCAATTAGAAAAAATAAGAAAAAACACTAAAACGACAACATGGTGAGGTGGAAGATGAAGACTTTTTAGAGGATTCTGAACACAAACAACACCATAATATACAGTATTAAATCTGAAATTATGAACAAACAGGTTGACTTTTAGGACTCCAACTGGAATGTTTTTGCACAATTTTGTCACAAAATGGAGTTCAGTGTGGATAAAGGACAAGGATAACATGTCTGTGACACAAAAAGATTACCTAATCAAACCAGAGGAGCCTCTGTGATAATATTTTCCAGGTCAAAACTGAACAAATCACTGGAACAGAATAATGTGTAACCAAACCAGAAAATGATGCAACACAACAGCATGTAAAAATAGATTCTGTCTGTGGAGGTGCAAGAAAGAGACAGTAGAAGTATTATCTAAGAGTACAGTAGGCTGATTTGCATCATCTCTAACAGCACAGCAACTCTTTTCCTACCAACAACGACATCACATCAATATTTAAAAAAAAAAATTAAACATCTCAGTGAGTAACAGTGCAGCTGAATGGTTTTATATACAGTCAGAGATCCTGCGATAGCTGCAACCTTAAATGGAATATTTGGAAGCTGGATTGCAGAAAATAGATGCAACAGTGTGGGTGCTGAATTCTCGAAGCTCCGGTTTACATTTCAAACTGTGATAAAGTGCTGAATGTCCACAGTGACCATATATGACGACTGTAAGTCAAATAGCAAAACTCTTCTGACAGCTATAGTTGTTCTGCTCTCTCTCAGCTCACTGACACTTGTCTGCTAAGCACCCACACACCCTCACACACACTGGATCTTACACCCTCACACACTGTGACCCTTGGTATAAATAATTTAACTTCTTTTCACAGCAGACGGCATCATTTGCTGAGGATACATGAATTCATGACTGTTGTGATTCCTTTCATCCCTCTGCTCTCCTTGTGTTCTGCTGTTTTTCCACAGCTACCTGCTGGGCAGAGGACTCACTGCACTGCTTTAATATCTGGGTCATGTATATTTTGGACATCCCTTAGCTTTTATTGGCGATCTCTGATTAGATTTGGGAAAGTTAAATACAGTGTTGAGTGCTGACACTAAGCTACAAAGAACTACCACTACTTCCTGTCATCAATGCACAGTGCAATGTGTCAGAACTTGAACTGAACATCCAGGAACTTAAAACATAAACATGTGTCCTAACAGAATGATTACTGTTAAGAAAAAAAATCTTACTATATGCTATTATTGTCTGCAGATGTAATTGTTTGAGGCACATTTTATTTGCCCAGTGATCACTATCTAAACCTGGATCATTTACAAAAACAACAAACACAGTTCCCCTTTGTTCTCTGTTCCTGTTTATGACTCTGCTCCTTACCTTGTCAGTCACATCCTCAAACTCCTTCTCTGTCTCTCTGGCCTGCTCCTGAAGCCTCTGTGCCCCTTCGGTGCTGCCTCCTGGTGTCTGGGGTGCGTCCTGTACCAGCCCCTGTGCCAGGTCTCTGAGGTACACCACCTGAGGATTCAGAGACCTGAGACTCTCCTGCTGGCTTCTCAGCCGCTCCAGGCTCTTGGCACTACATGCCTGAGTGAGAGAGAAGTAAACATGCCAAAGCCTAAATTAAGTCTTGATGATGACATTGTCTTCTTCTGTTTTGCACTGTTTTATAGAACAGTAAAAGCGACATCAGGACAATGAACAATGTTTTTCAGTACCTGTGGTCCCAGAGCCTCCTGGACTTCAATCTGGTGCTTGGCAGCCTCCAGCCTCCTCTCTGCTGCCTGTCTGCCCTCCTCAAACTCCTTCAGGCGGCCAGAAAGCTCCTCCAGCTGGGCAGTGCGGTTGTGGAGCCTCTCGCCCAGTCCATCCACCCTGCGGTTCAGCTGGGCCTTCTCATCTCGTATCTACAGAAAATGAGTTTACATTACATCCGTTTAGTTTCTTCATTTACTTAATTTATGACTTTTAAAGCACTAACAACACTAATGAGTTGGGATGTTGGGATTAACCTGTGTTGCCATAAGCACTGTTACATAACGTCATGGTTTCATGACTGTAAAAATTTTAGAACCCACTTTGTAATGTTCCAACAAATTCAAAATGCCCATCCACCCCTGAATGCTCAAGTCAAGGAAAAAAGAAGAAAACATAACTGTGTTCAACAATGTGTTACTGTTCACTTTTAAAATCTCGCTGGATGTTGGCAGTCGTTTTTCTCTCATTATCTGTAGCCTACGTTCTGTATATCTATTCCCATTCAACCAAAACACAACACACTTAAGAGAAATCAAAATCAGTAAAACTATGCACCTCTTCCTCCCCAATGCAGCATTGTTCCAGCAGCTGATCTGCGGCAGTGTTGAAGGCCTCAAGGAGAGGTTGTCGTCTCTCGAGGTCCAGCGATAGCCCTCGGGCCTTCTGCAAGGCTTCATCCAGGGCCGATGAGTCCAGTGACGGCTGGATCTCTCCATCTTTTTCCTCGCACTCTGCTATCCATGGTTTCAGCTCAGCCTTGTGCTGCTGGTAGGTTTCTGCTTTGCTCAAAGTGGTCTTCAGTCTGCCTTCTTGATCTGAGAGCCTCTGGTTCAGCCCCTCCCAGTCCTGCTTCAAGGACCCTAAGCGAGACTGCAGGGCAGTGCGTTCATCTCCGCCTGCGGGTAGACTGGCGAGCAGCGATGCTCCCTCAGCTTGAAGCAGCTCATAGGAGCCCCGCTGACTGGCGATCCCTCGCTGGAGGTCGTCCGTCTGTGCCAGCAGGGAGCGGATGGCCTCCGGCTGACAGGGTAGTGAGTCGATGGATGATTCTCTGGGATCTGCCTGCTTGTCGAGCCAGGAGCGCAACTCCTCAAACATCTGCTGGAACTGCTGGGTGGACGACAGGGCGGCCTGGAGCTGAGACAGACCGTCAGCTAGAGGAAAGAAAAGCACAGGGGATTACAAACATAAACACTGAAAAACAATTTCAAACAAAAAGGACTTTTTGTTTTGTTTATTTTATTGGATTTGTTGAGTCGTGTTTCTTGTAACCAAAACAATGCTCCCATTATGGCTAAAGAGGGATTAAGTTTGAAAGGAAATATTGTTCGACTGCATCAAAACTTAACTGATTAAGTCATCAAAGTGGACCATTATCTCTGTGTAGAAAATCACTATCAATAAATAAGTCAAGTAGAAACATACCAGGCACTTACAGAAGTCATATTTAGACTCACTGAAAGCACACTTGCTTTATCAACCACATAAAGTCCACAAACCTGCACGCTCCTCTAAACTCTTTAAAGGCCCGCTGACGCTCTCCAGTCGTTTACTCAGCTCTTCCTTCAGGTAGGGTTCAGCCACGATGGCGCTCAGCTCCTTGCAGAGCTTTTCAGCCTCGGCCAGCTCGGTCCGCCGTCTCTCCAGCTCTGAGCGGATCTCTCCGGTTTCCTGCAGGCGGCGTTTCAACGCTTCGGGCTGGGCGCTCAGCGAGGCCTGACCATCTAATCTCTCACCCAGAGCAGAAACACTGGAGGAGAGCTCTCTGAGCAAGGCCTGGGCAAGAGAGGAGGGTAACAACATTATACCATCATAGTGACAGTGTAACATGACAGCATATACACCAATCTGACTAGACGTACCTGGTACCGCTCGCTGGTTCCTTGAGCCTGGTCGATGTGGTTTGACCTCTGAGTCAGTCGGTTTGTTAGCTCCTCCCACTGCTGGGAGATGGAGGCCAGCTCAGATCGCACCTCTGCCAGGTCTTTAGGGTCCTGAGCAGAGTCACCAGTCTGGGAGAGGATTCCCTCAGCGGACTGGGTCAGCTGGTCAAACTGTGGCCGTCTGGTCTCAAACTCACGCAGCATGAACTTAACAAAGACGAGAGAGAGGACATTATTCAGTGATACGATCAGGAATTAAAATATCAGGTTTCATGAAAAATAGAATCTCATAAGGGAACAAAAAAAAGAAAGAAGCTGTGTTTAAAGCAAATGAAAGCCTGAGGAAAACTTGGGGAAAAATCTAAATTGGAGATTAAATGAAAAATACCTTTTTAACCCTTTCAGATTACATCTCTGCCCATCTCTGTTTTCTTTGATGTATTTCCACTCATGCTGGATTTTCTGTATCGATTACCATTATTGTGTGAGTGCGTGTATTTATAACTGTTCCTTGTGGTGTTATCTCTGTGGTTCTGTCGTCTACATACCTGTGCTTGTTGTTTCTGTGTGTTGAGCATGTTGGGGTCGATGCTCAGCGGTCCGAGCACACTCATCATCAGCTCCTTCTCCCTCAGCCACGGGCCCAGCTGATTGGCCGCCGAGGCAAAGCTGCCCAGCCTATCGGCACACGTCTCCAGCTCAGTCTGCCTCTGGGCTGCCGTCTGATTGGCTGTCTGCCAGCGGGAGTCTGGGGAATTAACCAATCGAGGCAGAAGTGAGAGATGCAGAATGTTGATGGATGTGTTTATATATTTCAGGGGCAGGTTGTCAAATAGCATATTCATTGTTACACGTTTTCTGTCTGGTTTCCTTCCTTTTATGATTAAGTTGTACAACATGAAAGTCCGATTACAGTACAGTGTAAAAATTAGTGTAATCAGAAATCATATCAGTGATGCTGATGAAACCAAACCTAACTCATTGTGAAGAAAACTGACAAAACAATTAGACATTTTCTTCTTTTGTCTCTCCTCCTACTTCTTCTGTCCCCTTCTTCTTCTCTGACTCATGTTCTGGGCATCCATCAGAGAGTGTGTGTGTGTGTGTGTGTGTGTGTGTGTGTGTGTGTGTGTGTGTGTATTCAGTCCACATGGCTTTGAAAAGGCATTATGAAATATGAAATATATAAAGGCCCCCTTCTTGGATTTCACCTTAAATATTTCTGTCTCGGCCCTGGTAAAAATATCAAGTATGAGAGTGAACAAATAGCTTTGACAGGAACACTTCCCACTCTCTCCCTGGATAGTATTGATTCCTCAGTTTCTCGCCATCTCTTAGAAAAATTATTACAAATTCTGAAGCACTGTTCCACCTTCCTTTACACAGTTCTTGAAAAACACACCACAGTAGAAATGCCTAATCTGGTTTCCTTTTCTAGTTATGAACAACACTTCATTCTTAACACTAACAAAACGCAGTAGCATCTCACTGAGCTGAGGAGAAGGTTAATCAAAATTAATTTAAGTGGTAGGTTTAGTGGTCTCAAGATCACATAGTTTTTTTTATAGTATTATTCTCTTATAGTTTGGTTAATTTATTATGGGGTGTGTGCAATATTTCGCCTGAAGTTTTGTGTCCATGTCATGGGATTTCATGCTGTCCCCTGTACATTGTTGTCCTGTGGTGATCTGTTGTCATGTATTAAATATCTTGTAGCTGTGTGTAGCACTTTTTTGCCCAGGACATATTTCCTTAAGGACAATTGAGTTTATCTTATCTTAACACCCCTTTCTTTTGAAACTGAGAAAAAATGAGAGGGTTGACATGGGCAAAATAAGATGTGTCCTTCAATGTCATATACTGTAGGGCTGCGTACTTCATTTAAAACCCATCATGAGAAGTGAAGCATTCTGTCGGTAAAATGCCACGAGTGTGTAGTGTAGCCTTTCTTTTGAACATTTTGATGGCATCTCGGTGCAACGAACTGCCAACTCTGTCAAATATAATGCACTTGACTCATCACACCACAGAGTGTGTGGGTTGCCATAGTGGGCCAATCACACATTGCATTATATCAAAGTACCCTTGTGGTGATTGGCTGTGAGCATACCATACAAAGTCATTTGTACAAAAAGGATCAGACGCAGATATCCTTTGATTGGAGAAGTTTTGATACAACTTGGTACTGGGTGATTTCATTCAATACCTTAAAGGTATCAAGTAAACATACCCAGGTTACATCTTTTAGGCACATACAGTACAGTCCATTCTTTCCAGTGTTTACATATTGTTCATATTGTAGTCTTAATGAGGCTCTATGTAAAATTCAGAGCGTACAAATGGACACTGGACAATGTTCTTTACACAGAGGTGGCTGAGCAAATGGGTAGTAGCTCATAGTGCTAACTCCATAAACAGCACTTCACAGAGGTAACTGTTGAATGTTAACCAGTTGGGAACTGGAGAGTGGGTGCTATGCCTATGCAATGACACCATCCTGATATCTGTGGCGGTAACTGCAGAATAAGCACAGTGCAGAGTGGCGGCCGTGGGCTAGTCAGTGGGCTTCATGCATGCACTAACATGCATGCAAGGCCTAGGCTAGCTTACTACAACAAACTATGGACTCCCTGTACTCTGTGCTATAGGAACCTGCACAGTATTTCTATAGCCAGCTGCAGTACAGTATATCCAGTAGCTGTTACATCCATCATTGTTCTTTGGTCTTTCCCTTTGGGCATCTGCAGTAGTTGAGGCAGAGCTCTAATCTATCTAGTTTATGTAAAATGGCTGTCCCGTCATCTTGTCATATGCCCTCATGTATTTTTGTCATCTGCAGCACCTACCTATCTCTTGCAGCTGTTGTCTCCAGGTGTCTGCCTCGGGAGAATCAGGATTGTCAGCAATCAGTTTTCTCAGTGTGCTCTTCAGCTCCTCAACCTTCCCAGAGTGCTCAGCCAGCTCTGAAAGCAGAGCCTAAAAGGAGAAAGGGAGGAAGACCATGACAGAGGCTTAATGCAGAAACTTAAAAATACCAGCAAAACAAACAGGAACAAAACAGTGTTAAAAGAGGGCAAAGGCCATCATGCCCTTTCTTCTTTTAGTTCTTACCTTGTTCTCCTGGGCCTGGGCGCGTACCACCTCAGGTTTGGAGGGCGAGGCGGTCTGTCCCTGTTTCAGGCTGTGCTCTCTGTCTGTCAGCCAGCTCTTGAGCTCATCGGTGCCCTGCCTGGCCTTCTGCCTCAGCTCCAGTGAGGCCTTCTGCCGACCGAGACGCTCCTTCAGCTCCCCACCCAGCGTGTCGTATCGACTGTTCACATCGGATACAGCTACCTGGAGCTCTGTCAAGTCTGAGGGCACAATAAGAGAAAGTCGCTTATAGCCTACAGCAAATTGGAGGAGTGATTATCAGCAGGGCAGATAGAGAAAATAAAAAATAGACAAGTAAATAAAATAAACAGATTTATATCTAGTAAAGTAGGCTAACAGGGAATACAGTTGTTAGCAAACAGGAGTGTAGTTCAGGTTGATCAGGACAGTCTAAATAAAGGGCGATCCTGATGTTGTGGTAATGTGTTTTTTTAACTGAACATATTTGCAACTGACAGATGTTAAGCATACAGACAGCTGACAGGAGACAGGACACTGGAAACAGTTAAACAGAAAATGGTGCAGTAATTTCTCATTCCTTTCAGGATCTTTTTTTGTCATCACACTGACAGAAATAGGCTTCCATACAATGCAATTAGTGTTAAAATGTATCCTAATAAATTAAAAGAGAGAGGGAGAGAGAGAGCCATGGAGAGAGAGAGAAAGCTCACCTTTACAGGTGTGAATGCCATTGACACTGCTGGGACCTGCTGAGCCATTGATTTGAGGAGCACCTGGGAGAAAGACACACACCTGACTGAGACAGTGGCACTACAACACAATGATGCAAGCATGGTCACGCACAAAACAGGACCTGTGATTTACCGACAAATAAAATCCTGACAAAAAACTCTCTACAGCACCAGGGAGCCTCACAAATACTTCAGAGGAGGACGCTGCACAAAAGCCACAGACGACAGCAGTGAGAAAGACATGGAGGATACCCATTGTCTTTACACAACACAGAGGTGTAATGGACGCGTCAAAAAGAAACACTCATACATCATTTTATGTAATATCTAAAATTTTAATCCATGCTATCCACATTTGCTGTGGTCTGCTCTCTGATTCAATCAGAAAGGCATTTTTCTGCCTCCCTAAAATGTTACTTTTGTCATTATTGATATGTCCACAAAAAAAAAAAAACACAAGCAGTTTCAACCATGAAATTATTTACATAACAATTACTAATCTAGTCTCTAGTCTCCCCCATTACTGACTCCTGAACAATTTCAAAACATGCAGGTAAAAACAGTGTTTTGGATTTGTGATGCACATCCGCATTTCTTTGCTTAAACCTGTCATCACAGACTGGCTGAACTAAGAACAAATTACCATAACAGAAATGATTATAAAGTGCCCTGTACTGCCCTCTCTCCTGCTCCCCTGTGTTTATTTTTCAGTTTTGTGTTCCTCTAAGGTCAAATAATTATATAAAATCCTTGGTGACTTTATTTCCTTCCACCTACAGGATCTGTGGCTCCCACCTAAATCACTTGCAAAAATGCTCTCATGAGGACAGTAAGTCATTTAAACTGAGGAAGGAGTGAGAGAATGGATGTGTTTGGTTGCATTTCCATCCTTTTTCTTACCAGTTTTGGTCTGAGGAGCAGTGATATCGATAATGAGGGACTCCAGCTCTGAGCCTGTCTTGTTCAGCTCCTGAACTCTTGATCCCTGTGACTCCCAGTCATTCAGCAAGTCCTGCAGGCAAAATGCATTTTGCTGAGTCACTGAACTTTAAGAGCTCATGATATAGTCGCATGATTCAGACAGCACATTCCCTTTATGTTTTCTTCATATTTATGTAAAGAAAAAAACAGTGGATGCAGGGGCTTTGATTCATTTTGTGTATAAATTATTACACACACACACACACACACACACACACACACACACCTTGAGCTGCTGCACTCTCCTCTGCAGGCCCTCTGTGTTGAGGCTGGCCTCCTTGGACGGCAGCTGGTCCTGTGCCGTCTGAAGCCACCTGAGGAGGGAGCCAGAGAGGCCGCGGAACTGGACCAGCTGCTGCTCACAGGCCTGGATGGCAGCAAACCTGTGATAGGGAAACAGAGGAAGACGGGGGAGGAAGAGGATGGTATGAAAGAACAGCAACAGAGCACACAGAGCAATGATAGAGAAGGTGAAGAAGAGATGCATGAAGGAGGAACAAAGATTCATACTAAAAGGACACTTTAGATCTTCTGAAGTGGGGTTGTATGAGATACTTATCCACAGTCATATCCACAGTGTATAACCTACATTAGATGTCAGTCAGTACACTCCCAGTTTGGAGAAGCAGGCAGGAGTACCGACACAGAAGCTAAGCTATGAACTGCTGTGGACAAGGGCAGCAGCAAAATGTATTTCAGCAATTAAACTGATTTAGACTTTGTTAAGGTGGGCCTTTTTTAGGGTGGCTTAAATATGTTTTGGTGCTGCCCATACTCAATGCAGTACATTGCTTAGCTGACTGCCATCTACTGTATGAAATACACTGACTATAGATAAGTATTTCATATAACCCCATTTTGACAGATTATCTCCCCCCAAACTGCTTCATATTACATTAAATAAAAAGAATATGCAAAGCATTATCTGACAGGGGGAATTCAAAGTCCACACTGGCCAATATTAACGCAGCCTTGATCTCCCTCTCGTTGTATGAGATCTGTGTCAAGCTATGCCTGGAAAAGTGCTGACTGCCCATAGACAAAACAGCTCTGAGAAGTCGGCTGGCATGGACCAGTATCATTATCATGCTGCTATTTTCTCCCCCCCGGGATTCAAGGCTGGGAGTCATCTGAGTAGGCCGTTTATAGGACGGACAATGAGCCATGTCCACTCTGCTTATATTAGCACCCAAGCCTGCTCATCAGCTCACACTGGCCGCACAGATACAGAAGACACACACACAAACACACTGTACAGTAACCAACTGCTGAGAAACATCATGCAAATAATCCCCAACATCATGTACTGTGTGTCAATCTACTGACACCCATGTTTTAGACTGTAGATGAGTGATCACATTCTTTATATCTTAACAGCTGATCACGACATATAAAACTATGTCTAAATTGGTTGGTTTTTATGTGACAGCCTGACCAAACTCAAGTATAATCCAATAATTCTGCACCAGACTGATGGTACAGTATTTATAAATCCTACCAGCCCCCCTTCTGACAGGCTTCAAGTGTGGCTGCAACGACGTCAGACAGGGTAGGCATAGCAACTGGTGCTCCGTGAAGGCTACAAATTTAGAAAACAAATTTTGGAGATGCCAGCGGCATAGTCTGTTCCGCAGAGCCTGTCACAGTGTTTTTATATATAAGTAGGCCTATCATATCTAATTAATCTTAATTTTCAAGTTTGACTCCTTCTGTCTGTAGAGGTTATCTGATTTGTTGTCGTACAAAGTCATATTTCAACATCAAAAACTATAAAGCTGAATGATTCTGCACAGCTTTGTATTTGGTACCCCCTTGTGTCATTTATGGTACATTGTGGAAATTATAAATAAGGATTTTATAAGATTTCAGCTGTTCAAATATTTCGTTTTTAATATCACTCCTAGTTTTATATGTTCCCTTAATAGATACAAATATTTCCTACTGAAGCAAACATGTCAAAGACCTGAACATTGATTTGCAATTATGTTTTGCTGTTCACCAGGACAAAAACATCCCCTCTAAAGCCATAAATATTGAAGACTGATTGTTACGCCGTCACATTTATGGCTGCATAAATTCAAAAAGGCACTTCTCACATGTTATCTGCAAACATTTTTACCTTTCACTGACACTGGCTTCTAGTTGGGTGAACTCATCAGACACTCCTTTGACATTATCCAATAGGCTTTGAGTGTTACTGAAAGCTTTTGATTGGCTGAGCTCGGTGCCGAGGTTACAGAAGGATTTCAGCTGGCCAGCCTCCTGCTCCAGCTCCGACCTGACCTCCTGAGAAAAGACGCATAGGACAGAAGTGTTGAATAGTCTGACAGTATAACTAATCCATTGACGCCTCAGAGGCTTTAGAGGTCTTAAAACCTTGAAATTATGTAACTCAAATGAGACCATACAGCAGATGACCTATTTATGACAATTTGACACCCCTGCTGACCTCAATGGTCTGCCTGTAGTCATCAACGCTGCGGTCTGGCTGGCCTGCTGGGCTCAGAGCCTTCAGTCTGCTCTGGGTGAAGACCTGGAGGTCAGTCCCCAGCCGCTCGTAGCTCTCCAGCCTGGGCAGCAGCCCTTTGAGCTCAGCCTCCCTCTCGGCCTGGCTAGTCTGTGCTGCAGCGTAGCGTTGTGTTAGTTCATCTAAAGCGCCCTGGAGGCCCGAGGCCGTGGAGGCGTCAGAGCTCTGAAGGAGTTTGAAAACAGAGTCTCGCGTTGCTTCCACGCTGCCCTGCCTGGACAGCAGCTCCTGGCGAAGTTTCTGGGGAAAAATAATGAGATGTTAGGTTGAAAAAAATTGAGAATCTGCAACATTTTTATTCATGGATGTGACAATCAAATATGTGACATCATTCTCTGCGCTGAGGAGTTTCCTCTGGGTTTACTCCTACCTGGTTTTGTGTCAAAGCATCTTGTACAGCATGTGCGGTGGGCTCAATTGGTCCAGGACTCAGAGCCAGTTTGTCCAGCCAGCTCAGCAGACCCTTCAGGCCCTCCTGGACGCTGACCGACTGGGCCACAGCTGTCTGCAGCTGCTCGGCCCGTTCTGACACAGATGCAGAGAGGGAGCCAAACCTCTTCTCTAAACCATCTGAACAGCAGGAAAGGGCAAAATAAAAACGTCACCTTTTTAATTCACTCATTTTATTGTTACATCCATTCGTTAAGATTTACTGACTTCTGTGATTGAGACTACGTGGGACAGAATGAGTCAAGTTACCTGCGGCACATAGGATATCGACAGCTTTCAAGGAAGGAGACTCATCTGTGCTGACCAGTTCTCTTCCTGCTCTCTTCACCTTCTCCAGCTGCACCGAGCGTTCAGCCAGCTCGTCCTGCAGCAGCTGAGGACAGAGGACACACTTACAGTCAAAATAAAATCATTTCTATAGCCGAGAAGGAATTTGAAATCCAAGACAAAGTTCCCACATACTTTCCATTTTAGTATTTTTTTTCCCAGATGTTGATTTTATGAATGAACTTTAATTTTTTGGTCAGTACTCAACATAATTTAGCGGTTGGAAAAGATGACTGTTGACAAGCCCAGATCATGAACAACATTTTTCCAAACTCTGCGCTCTTTTTCTGCCTTCTCCCTCACTCTATTTTGTTTATGTTGCTGTTTGTAATGTGTGCCTCACCTGTACTTGTCGTAATGTGTTCTGCAGGTTCTGCGGGTCTGTCTCCCCACTGGGCTTGGCTATACTTTGGTTCTGTTCCTGAGTGCTGAGCCAAGAGTGGACGGAGACAACCTCATCCTGGTACTGCTGGTACCTCTCCAACAGGCTGGATAAACGGCCACCCAAATCGGTTGACTGCACATGCCAACAAAATTTCAATGAATGTGTAAATTCAAGATAAGGTCTCAGAACAATTTCATTGAGCGCAATATATAACAGTTTCTAGTTCTGCCTCACCTTGGTGTGTAGGGTTGTGTATCTGTGGTTAGCATCCTGCAGCTTGTCAGTCACCAGCTGCTTGGTGCTCTCCAGAGCTGGGTCTGAATCACCAACTTGCTCCAGAGCTCCTTGAACAGAGTCCAGAACCTTCTGACCAGAGATGGAGACAAATCGCAGGTCCGCCTTGTGGCAAATGATGTCCTCAGCAAGCTGGAAATACAGACATGTTTACAGGTCACTTGGAGACAAATTCATGCAGATGCATCATCTATCGGAAAAATGTAATGTTCATGAAGATGTTAATGGAAAGCATGATCAGGACCAGCAGGTCTATAGTTCAAATTTCCAGAATGGATGGGAAAGGATATGATACACTGCAAATGTGATATCAAGGGACTTTTAACAATAACAAAATTATCCTGAACTGCTTCAGTGGAGTTTCTCAGGGGCTCCCAGATGAGAATGTGTGATTGTGTGAGTGTAAATCAGGGCACGTTAGGGTGCATGGATGGATGGAAACTGAGAGTGGAAACTCAGTCTTCCGTGGATAATTAAAGGTCAAAAAAAGCATAGTTGGGCAGTATGTGTTTTTACTCAGCTGCACTGGGCCCAGATGCAGTGAGTGACATTTCTCTGCAAAATCACTTCACTTCAAAGCACCTGAAACCAGATGCAGCCATTATTATCCAACTGCAGAGCCGAAGTGCCAGCACATTCAGACTTGCTGTTACAGAGCAATCTGCCCCATCTACAGGCAAGCAAGGTAACAGCAGCAGTTTGAACCTGCCAGTGTAGACCATAGACTAAAAATACAGGACATAGTCACCGTGACATCACCAATTGGTCTGTGGACTCTGGTTTTAAAGCTTTGAGTTTGGCATTTTGGCCATCATCATTGCTGTGCATTTTAACATGGGGGTCTATGGGGACTGACAGTGTTCCAGGAGTGTGCTCCTAGTTTCTCCAGTGAGGGGTGAAAAGGTTCCAACCAAATTGTGAATGCCTCGACATGCTGCTATCTGCTGGTTTAAAGTACTGCTGCTCATGCCTCCCTGTAGGTATCATAGGTTGTGTAAAATTGGGTCTTGTGTGATTCAACAGCTCCCTCTTGTGGAGAATCTGCAGCATGTTAAATGGAACTCAAACTCACATTTGTGATTGTCTGAGTTTGTGAGTAAGTTATCATGCAGTTCCATGAGGAGCTCCACATTTTAATATCAAAAAAGTGAATAAATAACAAAAAACAAGACACAGAGGAATTTGCATTATGTCATTTAGGTGTGTATGTGCACCTTTCTGTGCTCCTCCAGCCTGTTCTTCAGTCCTTGTGCATCAGTTTCTCCTTCCCCTAGAGAACAGAGCTCCTGTTCACTTTGTTCTAACCAGGCACCTAAACTTCCATGTTCTTGGTGGAACTTCGTCAGCTCATCCTTCAGAGCCTCAGACTTCCTCAGACGATCCTAGAGGAAATAGTTACAGCAGTAACAGTTAATTAACTATAACAAAAAAAATTGACATATCATTACTGTAACCCCATCAATTTGCAATGAGATGAAGGTCCACATATCACATATCAAGAGACATGCACATCAGTATTTATTTTGATACCTGGCAGCTCTGCAGTCTGTCCTGGTGCTGAGCCTGCAGCTGATCCAGGGCGGCCCTGAGACGCTGCTTCTCTTCAGGAGGAACGGTGGAGTCTGGTTGGTCCAGAAGGGAGCGAGTTGACTGCGTGATCTGGAGAAGCTGGGCCTGTTGAGCCTGGAGCTGCTGAAGCTCCGCCTGGGAGAGAGGTCAGGTTATGGGTCATAATAATTTGGTAATGTTACAAAATGTTTAACTCAAAATGTGCTACACAGAGAGTAGAGAGTCAAACCTGCAGGTTCTCTGTGTGTGTAATCACAGCACCCTCTGGCTGTGAGAACGGTGTATCAGTAAAATCTTTGGCCAATCCAGATCTATCTCCTCTTGCACCTGGTTGGTTAAGGGAGGACAATTCATTCAGCAGAGAGTCTATCTGGCCTTGGGTCTCCTGGAGCTCCTCCTCAGCCTTCGCCTGGAGGAAAGGAGAGGAAAAGAGGATTAACACAAAAAAGCTACTAGTAGCTTTTGTTCTATATGTTTATCTGTAACAACTCATCTTGTTACCCTTTGTGTGTTCTGCTGTAGAGTGGTGTTGATGGCTGTGTCCAGCTCCGACAGTGATGTGTTTGCTGACTGTTTAAGGGCACTGTACTGCTCCTTCATTCTTGTTAGGGCCTCCTGGAGGTTCTGCCTCTCTTCTGGGCTTAGACTTTCTCCTCGCTCTGCCAGGAGCTCCTCTGCAGAGCGGATGGCCTCAGTGATGCCCTGTTCTTTGGTCTGGAGGTCCTTCTGTGCTTCCTGGAGAGCCAAAGAAAATTGATTTAGTCAAAGAACTTCTATCTTTCTCTGTGCTCTTCTGCACAGACAGATTTGAGCTAGCCTCACAACACACGCTGTTTAAGGGGGAGAAGGGGCTTGTTATGGGTTGGCTGTGGTCGCACTTGGAGGTGGATGGGTTCGCTTTTGAGCCAAATCCTGAGAATCTTGGGCATGGCTTGGCACAACAACACAAAAAATGGCAATGGTAACGCGAATTGGTTTGATTTGGTGCTACAAGAAACGGCAATGGAAAAGCCCTATAGGTGGGCTTGAGACAGAGAGGGTGAACAAGGCTTCAGGCAAATAAATGCAGTGAGTTAAAATGTCAATATTATAAAATATAATATATTATAAACAGAACAATAGCCATAATGGTGATGTACGTGTACATATAATCATGCAAAAGAGATTAATCTGGGTGTTTTTATTATTCAGTTCATGTGGCCTTGAGAGTCTAGATGAGGTAGATGAAAGTTTCATACCTTTAGTCTTTTCTGCTTCTCTTGCAAGACGTTCACATCACCTGACTCTGCTCCACCTTTCTGACTGGCCAGCAAGCTGGCAGCTCCAGCCAACCACATGGTAAGGCCTTCTAGTTTCTGAGAGCATTCGGCTTTCTGCTGTTGAACCACCTGCGAGAAATGAATGAGCAGAGAGGGAAGAAAACAGAACCAAAAGAGATACAATGTGAGAAAAACTGAAACTGACTTGAGTCCGTCACAAACAATTTAACTGGATCAAGTGACAGGAAATTTTGCATTTTTTTTCTCTAACCACCAGTTTTGACACTAAGCACACATTTGCTCCTAAACAGAATTCTTGAGGAGTGCACACTTTGCCAAGCTTTGAGCAGGTTGTGTCCAGAGTTCACACACACACACGCATACATGGCAGACATACATATAGTATCTTCACATCAACATGTTGATCAAGCAACAAACAATACAGAGAGAAATCAAACAAATATGTTTATTTGCTGTTTTTCCTCCTTCTCTGCTGTACTCAGGTGAGAGAAGAGGAAAAACAGCTAAGCGTTGTAGCCAGCGAGGCTTTTCTGCTATCAAATCTCTAGCCTTTACCGCCGTGACACAAGCGATTTCCTTCAGAGGCAATCTGGAACAGCAAGGCAAACAGGTTAATAATACACACGTTACTGAGACATGCAGAGTAGCAAACACGCTTGCATAAAAAGCCTGTGTAGTAGGAGTGAGGGTGGTGATACTGTCCATGTCAAGTGGCAAAGCTTTTGCATTGAAAGCAGCAGTGAGTTGATATTAAGCTATGAAATGATGAGAATAAGGTGATGAGGTGGTGAATAATCGCACTACAAGTTAACCTGTGATGGAGAATAGTGTGTTTCAATCAAGCTCTTCCAGTTTCTAGTCTTAAATGGGTTTGAGTATGTGATGTAAGTGCTTATCAGAGCAGTACTATGATCTTGTGGAAGAAAGAATGGCAGTAGTTTACAGCATGCCGAATAAAGCAGTGAAATACAGTATATAAAATCTAGTTGCATTTAACATGTATTGGTAAGAAATAACGCAGCGTTTCAAATCAATCCCACTCAACGTTCTCTTTTTCCAAACCTCTCTCTCCCTTGCACTCTGCCTCTCTTTGTCCTTCTCCTCTTCTTTCACTCTCTCCCTACGTTGCCGCTCCTCCTCTCGCTCTCTCTGGGCAGAGAGGGCATCGGCCCAGGCCTGGGCTTGGCCCGACGCGAGGTGAAAGGCCCTCTGGAGCTGCTGGAGCTGCCCCAGAAGCTGCCTGCTCTGTTCAGGGGCCAGGTCCTGAGCTCGCTCCGAGATAAACACCTGAATGTCAAAGGCCGTGTTGTTGACCTCATTAGAGCGAGCCATCAAAGAGGATTGGAGCTCCTTAAAGAAACAAGAGAGAAAAGGCTACATGAGATATTATTCTATAGCTCTAAAGGTAGTGCAATGAGATGGATACAGTTTCTGAGGCAACAAATCCCAACAATATATCAACTCATGGAGCTCTGAATTACTAAAATTACATGGAGAATTACTAAAAGGAGCAATATTAAAACTGTTTTCTTCAGTTTGGACAACTTGCCTTGCAGAGATTCAGCTGCTGTGTGAGCTGATCATGACTGTCATCTTTTTCTGCTGTCTCCATTTTTTCCATCCCCGCCATTCCTCCATTCATCTGAGCCTCTGTCTCCCTCAACCAAGAGAGCAGACTCTCCACTTGTCCTCCTAGTGATTTCAGCTCAGCTGTTAACGCCTCCTGAGGGAAATGTCAGAGTGATTCAAATCAGACATCACAGAGGATACAAAAGAATTGTCTCCACCCAAATAGGATAATCGATCGAAAAAATCTCTGCTAGTTACTCTAATGAGAATGAGGGTTCCAAGTTGGCCCTATAAGAAATTAACATCTAATAAACATTGCTTCTTGTTTTTTTCTAGACTACTTCTTTTACCTTATAGGAGTCCCTGTGGTCTCGTAGACTTTGCAGAATGCCCTCAGAAAGTGCCCTGGCGGCCTCATACCCTCGAGCCAAGCTCCGCCCGTCCTTTTCCAGGGCCAATAGGAGCTGAGGGGGAACATCTTTGGGTTGGGGCTTCAACAGCTCCTCAGCGGCCTTCACTTCCTTGTTGATTGCAGGCTCCAAGTCACGCAATTCAAGGTCCAGAGTCTGAGAGACAGATTAGGAAAACAAAACAAAAGTTTTCTTGATGCCGTTTGGTATGAAACTAATCCTTAAATCTGCTTTTTTTTCCCCCTCACACTGGGAAACAAATGCACAACTGCAAAAATAATTCAAGAGTCAAAAATGGTACACGGAAGTGGGCTAGCGTCACATTAATAAGACATTACATCACTATCAGGTAAATAAGTAAATTTGTTTACCTCAGTCTGTCTGATGACGTCATCCAAGGCGATAAGGCTCCGGCCAACAGACTGCTGTTGCTGCTGTTTAAGTCGGACCTCAATATGTCTTACCATGGAAACCAGGGCTACAATTTGCTGGTCATGATCCAAGCACTCCTGACGCATCAATGATGACTGTGGGAAAAGAAAAGAAAAAACAAAAAAACAATAAAACATAAAGACATGTGTAGAAATGTCTGCAGCATTAGGGCTGGGCAATATGGCCTATAAATAATATTGCAATATTTTTAGGCTATATCGTGATACATGATATAAATCTTGATATTTTGAAATCTCCTCAAAAATACTGTACATTACTAAAACACTAAATTATTAAATAAACTGCTGCTACAATAAAATAAATTACTGTTATATTAAGTTAAATAAAGTACTGTTATAATAAAGCAAAACAAAGTATTGTTATAATAAAGTTAAGTAAAATACTGTTATAATAGGTTACATGAAGTACTGTCATTATAAATTTAAATAAAGTAGTTATGATAAAATTAAATAACATATTGTTATAAGGTAGTTACAGTTTTGGCACAATAAATAAATCAAAGCGGAACAACTGATGCTTTTATTCTGAACCACCTGGCTTTTTGCTACTTACAAAGGTGCTCCATGGTTGTAATTTATGCCTAATTATTCAAAAATTAGATAACAATGTATATTCAAAGTTTGCAATATAGTAATTTTATAAATATCCCAAGTGGAACAAGCCATGATACATCGAGTATAACTGATATATCAGCCACCCTATGCAGACAGTTTTTCTAAAGAAATCTGTCTTTCACAAATGGTCCACTACATTTTACCTTGCCAGTTGTGGATGTCGTCCCCTCTTTGTTCAACACCATTTCTCGACTCCCTCTGACATCTTCCTCTCGCTCCTCCTCTCCAAAACTCTCAGAGGCTGTATCAGACACAGGGACTCCATGTGATTCAGACTCAGGTGAAGCATCCTCCGACAGTGAAGGTGCTGATTCTGGAGATTCAAGATGTTGCTGTTGGTCTTTTAAAGATTTAGATTTGGCCACACTGGTACTATCAGCTTCAGGAGGTTGGCGCCCCTTCTTCTTTTTACCTTTTCTTGTGGTTTTACCTGGTTGTGTGCCAGGAGCCATGGACTGAGCTGTGGGCTGGATGTCTACTTTGCATGCGACAGCCTCATGAGCAACATCAGTGGATTCGCTGGCATTTCTCTTTTCTGAATGGGATTCTTCTTTGCTAGTAGATGTAACCTCTGCCGACTGTACATGTTCTTCCATGTGAGAAGTGGGTTCTTCTGATCTAGATAAATGTGGAGGACTTTGTTGACTGGTGTCAGCTTCTTTAACCTTAATAACAGAGATCTTAGCATCATATGCCTTTTCACCAACTGAAGGTCTGCTGACATCACCAGCTGATTGACCATCGGTACGTCTGTCCATCCTCTGCTCCTTAGTTAAAGCTGAGTTATCTGAATCTGGTTTTGTCATTGCAGATTTTGTGGTCATTTTTGTTGTTGTTAACTCAGAATCCATTTTTTCATCAGTTGGTAACTCCTCAGTATCAGGCTCAGTTTTGTCTGTCTCTTTTAAACTCTTGGATTTCTTGTTCTTCCTTCTTTTAGTTTCTTGAGGCTGGACTGATGGAGTGGCTTCATAATCTTTTTGTCTGTCTTCCTCACCGAAACTCTTGTTTTCCTCCCTCTGATTTGAAGAAGCCACCAATAGTTTGGTCTCCATGTCCTCCTTCACAGACAGTTTCTCATCAGTCTTCTCTTCCTTGACCCTTGTCAATTTTGTTTTTTCTTCTTTGACACTCATCTCTTCCTTTCTCTCTTTTGGAGAACCATCGGGTGTCTTGACACCATCGTGACTCTCCACTGCATCGGCCATAGCTGGCACAGTTTGTGCCTTTACAGTTGTGCCTCGACTCTCCTTCTTCCCCACTTCCTTGCGCAGTGCCTGCAGCTCTTCAGCAGCCTGCTTCTCACTCACTCCTTTTTTAAACACCTTTTTAAGAATGCTCTCTTTGGCTTTTAGTACCAGGGCTGCTTTCTCATCATCTGGTAGAGTAGATTTCTGTTTCAGTTCTTGCTCCTTCTTTTTCTTTACCTCTTGGCTGCTCTTTGGCTGTTCTGGTTGCTGAGAGACTGAAGCCTTCTCTTTAACTTTCTCTGTCTGCCCCTCCCTTTTCATCTTTTCTCTCTCATCATCCTTTTCTGAGTCCCCTGAAAATGCAATTTTTAATGTATCTTTCTCTGGCTTCATCATTTGTTCTGTAAATTTTAGAGTGACTGGAACTGCTTCTTGTCCTTGTTTTTCCAAATCATTTTCAACCTCAATTGTCTTTTCAATCTTTGTTTCACGTTCTGCATTGGGAAGTCCTGTGGAAGTTGCCTTACCCCCAATCTGGGATTTCTCTTGACTGCTCTTTGGCTGTTCTGGTTGCTGAGAGACGGAAATCTTCTCTTGAACTTTCTCTGTCTGTTCTTCCCTTTTCGTCTTTTCTCTCTCATCATCCTTTTCTGAGTCCTCTGAAAATGCAATTTTTAATGTATCTTTCTCTGGCTTCATCATTTGTTCTGTAAATTTTAGAGTGGCTGGAACTGCTTCTTGTCCTTGTTTTGCCAAATCATTTTCAGCCTCAACTGTCTTTTCAATCTTTGCTTCATGTTCATCATTGGGAGGTCCTGTGGAAGTTGCCTTAACCCGAATCTGTGACTTCTCTTGGCTGCTCTCTGGCTGTTCTGGTTGCTGAGAGACTGAAGCCTTCTCTTTAACTTTCTCCGTCTTCTCGTCCCTTTTCATCTTTTCTCTCTCATCATCCTTTTCTGAGTCCTCTGAAAATGCAATTTTTAATGTATCTTTCTCTGGCTTCATCATTTGTTCTGTAAATTTCAGAGTGGCTGGAACTGGTTCTTGTCCTTGTTTTGCCAAATCATTTTCAGCCTCAACTCTCTTTTCAATCTTTGCTTCACATTCAGCATTGGGAGGTCCTGTGGAAGTTGCCTTACCTCGAATCTGTGACTTCTCTTGGCTGCTCTTTGGCTGTTCTGGTTGCTGAGAGACTGAAGCCTTCTCTTTAACTTTCTCTGTCTGCTCCTCCCTTTTCATCTTTTCTCTCTCATCATCCTTTTCTGAGTCCTCTGAAAATGCAATTTTTAATGTGTCTTTCTCTGGCTTCATCATTTGTTTTGTAAATTTTAGAGTGGCTGGAACTGCTTCTTGTCCTTGTTTTGTCAAATCATTTTCAGCCTCAACTGCCTTTTCAACCTTTGCTACACTTTCTGCATTGGGAGGCCCTGTGTAAGTTGCCTTACCCCGAATCTGTGATTTCTTGTATTTGTCTTGTGATGCAAGCTCATCTTTGACTACATCAGTGGCTTCAGGCTGACCCTTTATGTGTGTATCAGTTTGATCAATTTGAGATAGAAATTGTATCTTTGAAAGATGTGTTCCACTCTCAGCTTCTTTACCCTTTCCGTTCTTTTTATTCTTCCTCTTTTTCTTGCTTTTGCTTTCTGTCTCTTTAGCTGGAGAGGTCAATAACTGATCTGTCTGCTCAGCTTCAGCGCTGGATTTGATCTCAGTCTTTAAAGGTTTCTCTTTCTCCACTCTCTTAACCTTCTCATCTACAACATCACCTCTCTGTGCTGCCACACCACTCTTTCTGTATTCTTCTTCACTCAGTTTTGTCACCTCAGTCCTATCTTTGCTTTCTCTGTCATCTCTTATCTCTGCTGCCACAAAACCTGTCAGGTTTCCATTTTCAGAATCATGATCAACAACTGATCTGCTCCCATCACTGGGTTTATACTCCTTTTCCCCAACGTTTCCTGGTTCTCCATCTGACTTTAAAGCAGCAGCTCCTATTCTGACCACATCATGTGAATCTTTTTCATTATCATAGACATGTGCCTGAACAGATTCTGCAACAGCATCTCTGAAAATGTTCCCCTTCTGTTTATCATCAGTCTCGCTCACACCTATCTGCAGTCTCTCATCAAGCTTCTGCTTTAGAGGGGGTTCTGATTTATTGATGTCTTTCTGTGGTACGATTTCTTCAATAGCTTCTTGAATCCTTTTCCCAACATTAGTGGCAAACTTACACAAGAGGTCTACAGATCTGTCTGGCTCAACTGAAGCCTTTTCTTCCACTGACACAGGCGCTTCTGCTTTGTCCTCTTCTGTAGTGGTGTCATACAAAAGGGACTGATCTGATACGACAGTTGTAAATGTCTTTCCATCATCCTCTGTAATTCCCAAACCTTTCTTTGAAAGTGGTGATCTTGAAGGCACCTCAGTGCTTACATCTGACCAGTTTGCTGGACTGTCTGAGCTTGATGCCAATAATATAATAGCAGGGCTGTATGTGCCATTTGACGAGGCAACAGGTGTAGCACTGCCCTCATCACCCTCCATCTCCACAAAAGACAATTTCTCCTGAATCTCTGAAGCTACTTCATTGGAGATAAGCCCTTTTGCAATCGCATCATCGAGACTAGAGACTTGATCTCCAGTGGCAGGATCAACTAAGCCTCCTTTCAAAAACTGGTTGGTGGCAATTACTCCGACCATATTGTCTTCAACCAAACCTCTTTCACAGGCTTCAGATAGGGGAAGTCTTTCTCCAGTACTGATGTCAATAATCCCTCCACTGTCTGCCTGACTTTGAAGCAACCTCAATGCTGGAACTGGGTCAACTAGCTTTGCCGCAACTGCTTCAGGAAGGGTCAAGTTGTCTCTAGTTTGCTCATCCTGAACACCTCTGAATGGTTTCACCTCTAAGAAGCGTTTGCCTGTTTCGATATCTATCTTACCCTGGTTTACAAGCTCTGAATAAGGCACGATGCGGGCAGTTTCGGGGTCAAGTGCTCCTTGTCTTACAGCAGAAGAAGCCATGGCTTCACTGGCAATATTCTCACCCAGAAGACCCTTAGAAACTGCCTCCATCAATGTCAGTTTACATCCAGAATCAGGGTCTAAAATGGCTCCTGTCGAGGCCTGGAAAACGACAGCTTCTGGGTGGGACGAAGGGCTGACTTTTCCTTGGTAGACCCACTCTAGTTCCTCCAGCCCAGGAGCAATGGACCGATCCACTAGTCCTCTATCTACAGCGTCAGGAACTGACAGCCTCAGCCCTGAAGCATGATGGATTATACCACCCTCAGCCACCTGTTTTGCCAGCACCTGATAAGCCTCCTCAGACTTAATAAACCCTTTCTGAATTGCTTGCTCCAGAGGAACTGGAAACTTGGACTCTGGGTCGATAACACCTTCCATCTGTAGCTGTAAACTCGCCTTAGTGAGGGAAGTCGCTGCATCTGTATCCTTTCCTTTGTATGCCTTTTCTAGTGCTACAAGCTCTTCTCTTTGACCCTCCTCAATCAGTCCCAGGTTTGCTGCTAAAGTGACAGAGACTTTCTTATCTCTGCGTAGGTCAACAATTCCCCCAGACACCACCTGTGCTTCTAGAAGTCGAGCAGCAGTGTTGGGGTCAATCAATCCTGCCTGAGCTGCTTCCCTTACCCCACAGATCTGCCTTTTCTCTACATCCACAACCCCTGAAAGGGTTTTATCCGACTTCAGGACACTCCACATTAGATCTTCATCTAGTAAACCCTCCTGCATAACATCCTCCATGCTCAGTGACTCACAACTGCTGGCATCTAGGAAACCCCCGAACAGACCTGCCTGAGCCATTAATTTAACTGCTGTGTGACCAGGGAGGATACCTTGGGCTACTGCCTCATCTGGGAGCAGCTTTTCCCCTTCCTCTGTCATCAGACCTCCCTGTTTTAGCTCTGTGACTAACTTTGTCAATTCAGCATCCTCCCCTTCTGTCTCCACTGCTGATTCAAGGGTATCAATCTGGGGTTTAGCATGCTTTGGGTCAGTTTCTGTTACAGACACCTTTTGTTTGATCTTTTCTGATTCGGTCTGGGAATACTTTTTATCTTTCCTATCATCAGATTGTGTTGATTTTACATCTTCACCCACTTTGGCTCCCGGTGTGATGGGTTCTTTCAACATTTTGAGTGGTGCCGTAGCTGTTTTTCTATCTACTGTTGTGGCTGTACTTATAGTCTCCTGACCAAAACTATACCTGGGTTTGGACTGAGTACATATCTGCTCATCTAGGCCTTTTGTTAATTCTTCTCCAGGAATTTTATCTGAAGCCACAAAACATTCAAGATTGGATATTTCTTTATTTTGAGCCTTTACTTCCTCAACTTCATCCATACCAATTTCATTTTTAGCTGCAACTGGTACTGATGGTTTGGGAAGCAATTTGTTGTCATTTCCTCCATCATACCTTTCTTTGACACTGCCTGTACCATTCGTCTCAGATTTTTGGTTTGGTGTGACTACACTGCAACTTTGCGCCTCAACCTCAACTTGTTTGTCATTTATTCCTTTATCTGCCAAACTAGACTCTCTCATTATTTGCATCTCCTTCTGCTCATCTTTGTTAAAACTGCTTTGTGGCTCAACTTGACTTCTATTCACAGAGTCTCCAGCAACCAGTTCAGCAGCTTTGACCAGCTCCACCAACTCAGGGTCAAGCAACACCAAACGTTTTCCAGAATGAACATCCACATAACTGTGAGTCATGAGGTGAAACAGTAGTTTGTGTTTTGCTTGTTCTTCAGGATTCATTGTATGTGTTGGTGTTGCATCCCAGTCAAGGCCTGTGGGAGATGATGAAGGTGGTGGAGAGGATGGAGGTGGAGAGGAGCTAGTGGAACCCCAGCTCAAGCGGTTTAGAGATGGGGTACCTGACTGGTTCATGTTGGGAAGAACATCTGGGATGTGGATGTCTTTAAGAAAACTGACTGCACTGGGCTCAAGGGCCTCTTCAGCAGCCACATTTAGGGGAAGCACCTGAAGAGTTTCTGGATTGTACAGAGCTCCAATGGCATGTCGCTGCCTTAGGATGTTCCTTGATAGCTCTCCTGAGATCACTCCTTGTTGAACAGCCTCAACAATTGGCAGGAGTTCTCCAGATTCAGGCCAGAGTATTCCCATAAAAGCCCAAAGGGACTCAAGGGCCAACAGAGCCAAATGAGGAGAGAGAAGATCCCTGCGAATACTCTCTTCCAAATCTAGGCGTTCTCCACTGAAAGGGTCAAGAATTCCCCCATTCTGCAGCTGTCGTGCTAACATGGCACAGGCTAGATCCTGGTCCATAAGCCCATGACGAACAGCCTCATCAATTGTCAGCCGGTGGCCAGACCGCGGGTCAGTGATACCACCAGCAAAGAGCTGAGCTTCAAGAAGTCGTACTGTAACTTTCCGATCAATCAGACCTTCCTGAACTGCGCGGAAGATACCAACTTTTCTTCCTGACCGGAGGCAAACCGTTCCTCCAGGCTGCTGCTTGACGGGGAAGAGAAGTAGACCCGAGTCATCATTGAGGACACAGCGCTGTTGTAGCTCATATAGGTTTAATTTTTCAGCTGTGTTTGGATCAATCAGCTCTCTATGTTGTTGCCTTGACTGGAGTTTGGTGAAGATTCTGGGAGTCAAAAGTTTCATGTCATCTGCTTGCTCCAAACTCAACATTTTTCCTGTTGAGATTCTCAGGCCGCCAGTGTTCATCTGGAGTTCTAAAATACGAAGTCCCTCCTCCTCTCTGATGAGCCCGAACTCCATGGCTGAAGCTACTGGTAACACATTTTGTTGTTGGTCATCTTTAGTATTTTCCACCAGAAGCAAGGCACTCTCTAGCTCAGAAAGGGACTGTCTGGTATGGGTGTCAATAAGGCCTTGAGCTAGTCCTTGTTCCAGTGAAAGATTGCTAGAAGAGTCAGGTTGAAGGAGTCCACCCATAATTAGCTGGGCCTCCAGTAGTACATGGCAGGTGTCCTGGTCAATAAGACCACGTTGGGCTGCTTGGAACACTGGGAATGTTTCCACTGTTCCCAAGTCAATTACTCCAGCAATAGCAATTTGGCTCTAGAAAAAAAAGAAAACAAATTCCAGTTGGCATTCATTCAGGAAACATGAAATATTAATGTAGTTGAGCCAGTTAATGCCTTATGCTATGTTACTATGTTATCAAATCATACTGTTACAGCATATTATGTACAGAATCAGATGGTAGAATCAGAAAAAGAAGAAACCCACAACCAACTGCCACAAAAACATAATATCAAATATAAGTTATCAAACAAACAAACTATAATTGTATTTTGTTGGCATGTTACTTATTGGTATGTGTTATGAATTTGACTGTCCCCCCCCCCCCCCCCCCCCCCGCAGATCTTAATGTCTACAAAGCGCCTACTTACCACTGTTATTCTAAAACAAGCACTAAGCATGCAACAAAGCAACTAGTAACAAAAAATGCATAAAAAGACCTAGATAAAGGTAAGCAAGGACACACAAAAGAACACAGAAGTATTCAGAAGAAGAAAAGAAGAAAATATCTAGGTGAGAAAAAACTTACAGGCAACGGTAAGAGAGAAAGCGAGCGCTACTTACCGTACGGGCTCGTCCCATTGGCACACACACTAATGGGCCAGCTTATGGCTCGGCAGAGCGAGGCGCGACAGGTGAGAAGCTGGTTGTTAGCATTCTGCATGCCACTCTTCATTCTGACTCCTAACACTGCACTGACACTAAATCCTCCCGCTGAGCTTTACACACAGAAAACTATACTATGACACATTTAAAAAGAAACTGACAAGAGGTGGGTCGACTTATTTATATGACCATATGTCACAATGAATTGCAGATTATTGTCTTGCAAATATACCACGAATCACAAGATGGTAATGGCTCTTTATTATTTGCAAAGCATTGTGACTGCGTTGTCTTAAGAGACACCTTATGGTATCTAACTAGCAGTAAACTGATCTGCATATTTAGTGTATTTACAAATGCCCTGCTTTGTTTTCCATCTCTGATTCTGATCCTTGACTCAGAGCTCAGATGTCCACAATTCTCCTTTGGCTGCTGTTAGTGGTTTTCAAGCAAAATGCTGGTTTAAAGTTTCACACATTAATAGTATGCATTAGAACAAAGACAAAATTCTCATTCACACACACACTCTTGTGATCTGGACACAACATGCTCAAATGGTGAAGTGTGGGGTTTTTGCATAGCTGGCCTCTGGTGCGCTTACATTCTAAAGCTCTACAAGTGACTTCTTATAAATATCTATGCTTTAGTAAGTACTTTTCTTGTCACATAAAAGTCCCCTGTAAAAACATACAACATTCACATAGGAATCAGTTATGGTGCAGCCGTCAAGAAATAAGAATTATCACCAGGGATTGTTTCAAAGCTAAAATTCCCACACACATTCAATCCTTTTGCGGTCGATGTACTAGGCTTGGGCGGTATCAAGGTATTACGGAATACCAGGGTATTAAGAAATCCAAATGGTACGATTTCAATACCATCAAAAATACAGATGCTCCTATTTCTATTAAATTGGTGTGGAGATGTTGTATTAAGGTGATGTAGCGCACAACATATGCCACCAGAGGTCAGTCTCTACTGGTGGAACAGGCAGCTGAGCTGAGAAAGATGCGAGTGGTGGGGATAACGTTACAGGACTAGTAAACGACGGCAGAGAGAGTGAACGTCATTGTTTTATCTTGTTTTTTACACAAATACAATTATATACTGTATACCCCAGTGAAATGTCAGGAGGGTTCAAAGGGTATGAAAATAGATACCGCCCAAGCCTACTATGTACCATGTTGCATGTACCATGTTGCATATACCAGGAGAGGAACAATTTTAACACCAAGTGAGAGCTGACTGTGAATGTGTAATTGGTCGACTGGACATGTATGCATGGGGTAAACATAATGCAGAGTAAAAATAAATACTGAAATGTAATGTTGACTTTATGCAGTGGCATTTTTTTTTTACCACTACATAAAAAAAGGAACATGATAATATTTTACAGCTACAGAGATGATGGTGCATCTCTTTCATAAATGATTGTTTCTCAAGATGGATCTACAAAAAAAGGCGCTCTACTGCGTCTAGCTAACTGCTAGCATGACTTGGGCAGCGCTGCTCTAGTGCGGCACCTCTAAGGCCATGTATTAACCATGTTAGCAGTTCAGCAGATGTGTTTTCTGATGACAATGATGATGAAGATGACAAAAACTAGGGTGGGAGTAGTTAATGAAATGACTGCAGGCTTTTATGAGAATAATGTGAAAGTTGAACACTTCATGCTGAAGCCCAATTCAGACAGTGTCACCCAGATTCTTCTGTGCCCACATTTATAAAAATTGGGCTGCACATATGTTTTATAACAAAGACTGCAGCATCTTTTAGACTCTTAAATTATTCTTTTGTATGTAACTTCTCCTTGCCTAACAAAGAAGGTCAAACAAAAGTTCCCAAAATAAAGTATGTTATTTTAAGATCATCTGAATACACGTCTGAAGAAGGATCTGTGATGTTTGTTAAACCAAACCAATCAGTGCGTGAGACTCATCGTCAACAGTGGTGATGTTTGTCAAAAATGCACACTCTGTGAACACACAACATGCTGTACAACACACACACTCTTGCTGGCCCACATATGAACTCACGCTTAGCTCGCAAGCATATTCAAAGCAACATTTTTCAAGATGACATTTTGACAAGCTTGCAAAATACAGTTGTGGCACAAATCTGCAGTAGCCTCTCTCCATCTCACGCTGTCCCTCCAACCGTTTTACCTTTCTTTCCTCCTCTTTGGCCAGTTGCTGCTCCAGCTGCTGCAGCTGCTGGGTGGAACTGTCACACAGCTGGTTGTACGTGGCCGTCAGCTCGTCCAGCTGGGCCTCAACTTGAGCTCGCTCCTCTGGGGACAACCTGGAGAGGACACAGGGGAGAGGGTTAGAGCAGGTGGGGTTTATGTGTTAAATGTGTGGCTGAGTCATAATAATATGCAGTTTTCCCACAGTGGCTTAGATATATATTTAAAAGGTTTTCATCTTTCCAGACCCAAAAATTGTTTGTTATTTTTTCCCATGCAAATAAAAAAAACAATCTGGTACAATACATCTGCAAGTACATGTAGTGACTGTGTTTGGGATCATGTGCAATGTGTGTGTCCATGCATGTGATCTAAGCTTACTTGCTGGCCTGTTTTGATAGCAGGAAGACCTGAGTGCTCCTTATGGCTTCAGCCACTTCATCTTTCTTGGCTGCCAGCTGTTCACTGATGGCCTTTAGAAGAACACACATGCATTATATGCCGAGTACAGTAAAACCACCATAACCTACCATTTTGATGTTCCAATTAAACAGGAACTGACATTGAATTTATGAGGAATCATTGTTTTTCACACATATTTACATACAGTTGTGAGCTGCACAGAACAAACAGCCCGCTGAGCTACTGTGATATAAAATACTCACAGACAACTTGTTTGTCAAATAATGTTTAGAACCAACATTTATTAGATTTTTTGCTGTACCTGTTGAGCAGCAAGTGAAGACTCAGCGTTGGGGCCCCCAGTCCGCCCCTGGAGGCCTTTGACCCAGCCAAGCAGGTCTGAAACCTGCCCCACCCTGGCCTGCTTCTCCTCCTCCACCTCTTTCTGTGAATATATACAAGATAAATGTGAAACTTTCTCTCTTGTTCAGGCAATCCTTGATGATGATGTGATGACAATATTTTTTAAATTGATACTTTTCACTACAGGACAAATATACACAAGTTCTTCTCACTGTGAAGCAACAGTGATGTAAACCAACCACAAATTAAAAGTGATATATAGTGAAACAAAGTCCTACCTCTTCTTCTTCTAGTCTTCTCAATGCATCACTGATGTACTTTACATGTTGGGTCGTCAAGGTGACCAAGGCTGTGTATCGTGTGCGCAAGTCCATAAACTGTAGAGATACACCCAGAAACAATTACAGGATATCAGCAATAGACTGCATATAGATTAATTATCTTAATTTTTAAAGACTTAGTAATATTAATCACAAGAGCAAACCAGACTCTCTTTATCCTCACCTCCTGAGTGATGGCGTCAGAGGAAGAGTGCATCCTCCTCCTCTTGACAGGTGACTTGTGTGTAGATTCTACAAAGGCTCTGTAGGTCATCAGCTGAAGTTCATAATCCTGCATAATACAGTCATGGTGGGACACAGGTCAGTAAAATGCCACAGCTGTGCTATCAACCAAGACAAGATACAAGTATTCTGGAAAATGTCATACTAGTTTGTAAACTGACACATCAAATGCATTTACATGTAGTCTTGACACAACACAGAACAAAACAGTGACTACCAGATAATGTGAACCATTACAGTGAAACAGCTCCACCCAAACTGAACTGTAAAAATATTCAAAAACAATTTCACATTTTTGACATATTGTATGTGAAAAGAGAAACAGCCTTCTACCTTCACTGAGGTGCAGTACTGTTTGGAGTGAGTCTGGCACTCGTCCAGTTTGGTCTGGTTCTGTTCAATCTCAGCTACTAATGCCTGAAAAAAACAAACAAAAAAACAATACAAATCATTTATTCAAGTTTGTCAGGTAAAATGTGTAGATGCCATTTTATCGTTGTCCTTCCAGGAAACCATCTGTTCAATGTAATCAACCTACAGTCTATGGCACCAGTCTTACTAACCGTCTGCTGGGCCAACTGTTCAGACAGTGCTTTGCTGTCTGTCTGTCCAGGTTGTGTGTTTTCTTGTCTTTCTGTCGTTTCTTCGATCCATTTGATCAGAGCAGAATGACCATCTCTGTACTGCTGCAGGGCCGAGCCCAGGGCATCTAGATCGGTTCGTCTGCAATTAAACAGGAACGTTAAGTATCCAGTATGTGCATGAGTGTTTTCAAGCAAGACAATAGATCACTCTGCTATTTAAACTTAAAAATCCTTCTCTCTTCCCCAATTCTTTTCTCTTTTTGTTATCTTCATCCCATCTTGCTCACCGTGTCTCCATTTGTCTCTTGATTCCGCTCCACCTCTCTGTCATCTGATTGGCTCTCTCCTGGTAGCGCTCCAGCTCTGGGCTGCGGTCTGGGTGGAGCCTGCTGAGCTGAGACCCCGCCTCTTTGGCCCGACCTACCTCCGACTGCAGAGACTGGAAGATACCTTCGTGCTCGACAAGCTCAGCCTGCCACTTCTGCAGAGAGGTAAAATGGAAAGGATGCAGGGAAAAAGTTAGACTGATAGTTTCACGACATGAAGCATGAGTTTATACAACAGTGTTTCTCTTACCCCTAGTTGATCTCTGAGATTTTGAATGGCCGTTGTGTCAGCAGGAACAATGTCCTCTTCACTTAGTCTGCTCTCGTTCTTCCTGACCACGCTCTCTGCTTCATCTAGGCTGTGCATCAGGATGTCTACTGTTTTTAACCTGGGGAGGTAAAACATAGAGGCATTTTGTAAATAAAACATTCTTTTATATCTCATAGTTAACCAATAAACAGAAGGAGAAAAAGCTCACTAACTTTTCTAGGTAGACAGACGAGAGGTTGTGCAGTTTGTCAGTCTTCTCCACGGCATGATTGAGCTCAGATCGGAGGATGGGAACGCTGGATGATGTTGACTTCTCCTCAAAGAAACTGACGCAGCGCCGAGACACATCACCCAAACTGGAGCGCAGGACATCAAGCTCTGACTGCAGCTTCTGGACAAGAAATGTGATGTGAAGTAAATAAAAATGTGGCTCACTTTTATAAAATCAGGTTGATTTATTCACAATGACTGACAAGCTAATACAAAGCTCTACTTGTGGTGCACCTCCTTTCATTAGATCTTTATTCACCTCATGCTACCATGCCCATCTCCCTCTTCCAGTTCTAACGCAATTGTATTCTTTTTATCTAGATACACTGACCACATAAATTGATACTTTAAGGCTTGGAAAAATATTAAAACCTAATTACAGCTCTCTTTTCAAGTTTAAAAACAACTTTTTGGCAGGTAAAGGACGATAAATCTGGCAACGCTGAGCAAAGTAATTACACCTCTGCTCTAAAACAGAAGCATGATTGCAAAAAGGCCCAGAAAGAAGAATAAAGTCGGGGAATTGGTGGCTTAGTGGTAGAGCAGGCGCCCAGGTGGCCTGGGTTCGACTCCAGCCTGTGGCCCTTTGCTGCATGTCACTCCCTCTCTCTCTCCCCCTTTCACACTTGTCTGTCCTATCGATTAAAGGCAAAAATGCCCCAAAAAATATCTTAAAAAAAAAGAAGAAGAAAGTCAGCACTTTCCTGTAGAAGAGTTTAAATTCTGAAGTCAATATTTAAAGAACAGTTTTCAAGAGATATTAACTGATAAAAAGCAATATTAATTTTATTATGAGGTGTTATTGCCTGTTGCAACCAGCAGATGGGGCTCAAACTGACCTCTTGCTCTGCTATCTGGACAGTGTAGTCAGCACTGTCACCTGACAGCCGGCTGGGGGGCGGAGTTTCAATTGCCCTCATCAGTCTCTGCTCAGCCTCCTTTAGCTGAAGGGTTATGTTCTGCAGCTCCGACAGGTATGACCGAGAGACTGACTCATCTTTCTCCACTGTAGGGAGACAAGAGAGAAAGACAAGGAGAGAAAAGAGTTATTTTGGGCATGAACAGTACGCCTGTTTCTTTTAAAAAGTACCAGTGTTCATTATTCAGTGATTACAAAACTGATTTTCTTGTGAACATGCATTTTTCACTGATAAAGTGTGCATAGCTCTGGATGCTCCCCTGTTTGATACAGAGCTGTTATTTGTTTTAGTTTTATTGGCTGTAGGTCAGACTGGGGTTCAGTGTTCAGCAGGGATACTGTTTGAAAACACTGAATTATATGCAACACATTCAACACCATCTCAAAAAGTTGGTGGTGAACCTTTAAGATTAATCTACCTTAGACAAAAAAAAACATCACAGCATTTGGTGGTAAATCTAAACCACGTCACTTTAGGAGACGTATATGGATCCATGAAGGTATATTTGTCTCACCGGTCTCCATGTTGTGCAGCAAGTCTTTGCAGTGCTGTTGGGCCTGCTGAACATCCCTCTCAAGCTCTCGTCTTTCACCTGGTGTGAACATGGAACTCTCTTTGCTGTCAGACAGGAAGTCAGCCAACTGAGACTCCAAGTGATCCAGGACCTGCTGCCGCTCTGATGGGGACTGACAACGAACCTGACAGGTGAGACAAAGAGGGGGAAAGGTAAGTATGACAGAGTAGAAGAGGACAGGGACAGAGCAGAGGAGGAGAAAAGAGAAGAGTTGAATACAAAATTAAAGACCCTGAGTCTCACCGTGTCCAGGTTCCATCCGGAGACAGTCCTGATGTCTTTTTGCAGGTAGTGCCAGGACACTACACTCTTCATGTTCACATGTAGCTGATGCCAGAGAGACATGACCTTCTGATAAAGCTGCTCCGTCCTGTACAAACACACACACACACAACAGTGTTGAGTCAAAGATTTTGATTCTGAAATGATGTGTCATCTGTTTAAAAAAAAAATGATGTCACTGTTACAAATTATTATCATTATTATAAAAACTATTACTGAGCTACCTATATTAAAGGGACAGTTCACCCCCAAATCCAAAATACATATTTTTCCTCTTACTTCTAGTGTTATGTATGAATCTAGATTGTTTTGCTGTTAGTTGCAGAGTGTTGGAGATATCGGCCATAGAGATGTCTGCCTTCCCTCCAATATAATGGAACTAGATAGTACTCCACTTTGACTGAATATAATTGCTAGATTTCTAAAATTGTAAATTAACCTCAGTTAATTTTTGGTTTTGTTTATATTTTTAGAAAAAACTGTCTGTGGCAAGAATGAAAATTCACACTCTATTGTCCCTTTAACTTACCATTTCTTGACATGTACATGTAACAATTTGGAAACCAAAAAAATCCACACCTCATCATTGACTTTACAACCATCAATTGTCCTGTCATTGAGTGTCAAAATAACACTGATGTTATGTTTCACATTTGTGTCTCACCTGCTGGCTGTGTCCATGGCCTCCTGGTTTGGAGGTGGGACGGTGAAACACACCGAGGGGACCATGGCCTCATTCCCTGTCGTACTGATAACCTTCCACTTGGTCCTCTGGGAGTTGTCCTCAAGCACACACTCCTCGCCTCGGTTTATTGTGATCTGAGAGGAGGCGGGGGAGCAGGATAGATGCCAAAACAGAATAGGAGAGAGGGATGGATGGAGGAGGAAAGAAAAAAAGAAGGAATGTAGGTTATGGAGAGACAGATGTTGGGAGCGACAAAGGGAGAAAGGAGGAACAGATGAATAGAATATGAAGAACAAGACAAAGTAAGAGAGAAAATGAGTACAAAGGACGGATTATGGTGGTTTAAATGAAAGATGATGGAGGTGGATGGAGGACAGGTGAGATGAAAAAGAGAAGGAATCGAGAAGAGAAGTGAAAACATATAAACAAAGGGCTGATCACAACAAACTCATAATGCAACACAAAATGCAAACACTCGTGAATTTCATGAAGTTAGCAGAAGCCCTAAAATTATGCGACATTAGAGACCTTGACACATGAATGATGTCACGTGGACTGAAAGCTGCTTTGCACCTCTAAACTGAAAGCTTTTATAGTGAAAGCAGCAAATATTTTCCAAACTCTGAGTGAGTTTATTGGTAGTTTACTGGGTTAATTGAAACCTGGGTTGGGTTTCACAAATTTAGCAACAAGAAAAAAAAAAAATACTGACATGGTGATTTAAAGAAACCCAGCACAGGATAACAACAAAGAAAATTCACGTCTAAAATAAACAAAAAGCAAAGCCATGGCTGTGGGGAAGAGTTTTAGGGCTGCATATAAAAAGGGCTGCTGCTGTACTGCCTCCCTCACCCACCACCCTCTCTCACCCCTTCCCTGCACACACACACCATCAATACATCAATAATGCAAAGCTATGCACATACGGTAAATAAATGAAATGTAAATTCAAGCTTAAAGCTGTGGCTTGTTATTGTCTGACTGACTGAATGAGCCTCAGAGGCATGTGTTAGATTCAGTTCAGTTCAGGCAGATTGCCACCTGCCCTTATCAACGCTGATGCCGACACTAAACTACTTCTTCACTTTTCACCTCTTGTGCAGTCAGTATGAGAGTATTAGTACGTAAAACAGTAGACAAAATAAATGGTGGACACAAGGAGATGAAACAGTGTTTGTGTCTGCCTTTACTGTCACAATTCCAACCTCTTAAGGCAGTTCCATTGTCTTTGGTTTGTCCACATTTTCAATTACAAAAATTCCTACTCTCAAATTTTGAGAGATAGCAGAAATCTGGTGGCATTAAGATAGAGCTGGGTAATATGGAAAAAAAAAATCAAATATCACAATATTTTTGACCCAATATTGCGATTATATTGTAGGGTTGACTACTGGTGCTTTCACAAAATATCCCACAGAGATTTTTGATAAATAATTATCAGTAATGTGGATATAATGACTTAAAGCCTTGTCACACCAAGCATGATTTTTTTTTGTCAGAAAAATTCACAAGGCAAGTCATAAAAACAGATTTTATGGGTCCTTATAAATGCTTGCACATTGCTGCAGAACATCCATGTAAGGAAAAAATAAATTCAGACAGACCAGTAGATTTACCCCTGCAAAAATATATGTTTAATCAATGAAATGCTTTGTTCTAACTGATGTTATACCTCCAGGTCATGGCTGATAGCTGCTAAAACAGGGACATCTTTTGTTAACATATGCATTTGTTAACATTTTTTTTTAACTGTAGGGAGAGTGAAGTAATCATTCCAAATAATGATTATAATGAAATCGATCTGTTCTGTGGCAATGTATATTTCTTCATCTATTTATCGCATCATTCTCAAACATATAGATGCACACGGCTAATTACTATACAGAATAATGGTCGGCATTATGGAAGGGATAATGCCAGATGAGGTGTCCATTATCAGGAATTAACATTTTGGTGTGAGGAGTGGACACAGCCACAGTAAGAGGAAGCTCTCCTCTTTTTCTAGATGAAATGAAACACAGCAACGTGGATAATTTGCAATGGACCCTTGGTGTCACAAGGAAATTTGCATAGGAATTCTATGTGTCTCTACACCACATTTTCGCATTGCACTGGGAAAAAAAAAGAGCTTGAAGTGAGCAAAGGCAGATCATAGAACAGTCTGGTAAGTTCAGGAAACTACATCACTTAATGTGATGATATCCAAAATCTGTCCTATCATGATATCAATAAAACATCTATATATTGCCCAGCCCTACAATAAAACACAACAGGTTGCCCTGTGCACAAACAAAGGTTAATCCATACGGATCACTCTTTGATACGATATAGAAAATGACCACACTTTAGCATTTTGTTCTGATGGAGATTGGTGTTAGGCTCAATTTTGCATTTCCAATTTAAGTTTAAGCGTGGAAAATCCAATGAATGGAAGGTATTCAGATCAAATTCATACACACCTACAGCTTTACTAATTTTATTTCAAAATACCCACTGTACTAGGGCAGGTATCTCAGTCAAAGTGGCCTCACTTTACATGACTGACACCTGACATCAGCTGAAAAGAGAGGAGCAACCAGGGCAGTGCAGTGTGTGTGCAGTGTAAGAATCTGAGGTGAGAGAGGGAGAATATAGGCAGCTATACCTGAACGTTTGTCTTGCCAGCCCAGCCGACAGACGAGAGGAAGGGAAGAGGATGAGGAGGAGGAAGAAGAGGAGGAGGAGGGAGTGAGAAGGGAAAGGCAAAAAAAGGTACATGAGGGTATGGAGAGAAAGGAGGAGACACAGGAGAGTGAGGAGAGAAAGATTACTATTGGTCATGTGCACGTTCGTCCAGAGGTTTGGTGAATATCAGCACACATAGCTTTTTTTTTTTTTTTTATTACTATAACTTTTAGCTCTGTGGCAACTTCCATCTTCCTTTTAGACTTGTGATGCAGTAGAAGACCAGACCACCTTCATCTTCACCTGGATACAACACCTCACATACAGTATGCTTCGATGAACTAATTGACCCTGAGGAATCTAACACAGCAAGCTAAAAATAGCAGCAAAGGGATTGCGGCGTGTCCACACTGCTGGAGTGCTAGGTACTGGTCTTCATCTGAGCCTGCAACGGGGATGAGACAGATGTATAATTTATTGGCTTTTAGATTCCCTGAGGACATCACAGCTGAGAGTGAGAGGGTGAGAGAAAAACTTCACTTGTTTCTATGCCCGTTATATAAAAGTGGCACTGAGGGGAATCAATGCACAACTGTTCTCTTCTCATTAATCATTTCTTTACTTCAAAGTGGCTATTTTGGGCTTTTACAAAGATTTCTGAAGAGAACAAAGGAAAATGTCAGTGATAAATTCTGGATTATAATCATTATGCTTATTCGGCTTCTGAACTGAACGCTGCTATTTGTACTTGCCAATTAAAATGAAGTGAGAACAGTTGGAGAAAGTTACAAAAAAAAATTCCACTGCTGTAGTCTATTCATCAATATGGACCACCTAGGCTGAGAAAAGAGTTTGTGTAGACGTACTCATCAATCTAAAGATATAAAAAAAAAAGTTAATTTAACAGCATGGGGGAAGGAGCTAAAATAGAACAGCCACAAAGTGGATGTGTGGAGGGGGCTTGGAGCGGAAGTGCAGGGCAGAGAGGAGGCAGTTGGTGGTGAAGGTTAAAACAATAGAGTGGTGAGGTCAGTGGTGAGCTGGTTCTGCACACTGTCAAAACCTTGTCCGGGTAGTCAGAGGCGTTCTTGCAGGGTGTCTTAGAGCTAAGATGGGGGAAAGCACGGCTGTTTTATTTCAGATCAACTAGGTTAACAGATTCCCAGCATAAGAAACGTACAGTAACTATTTCCTGAGCGAAAGAAAACTTCTTGGTACTGGGTTACTTTGGTCGACACTTTAAAGGTATCAAGTACCGATACCCAGCCCTAACATATAGACCATTTTGTGATATTGTTTGTGGTTATGGAAATCACTAATGAGTCTACTCCTCTACTTAAATTTGTGGTTTACTTTTTTATAACTGGATGTATTAACTCACAGTACAGAGTATATACTCTATTATTAAAGGTATACCTACATGGCCATTTGTATATCAATTACTGCATATTACCTTGGATTCATGAAGAAAACTTTGGTTTTCTCGCATGCACGTGTTTGGGAAGTCCTAAGCCTACGACTGGATAAATCAGACTTGCATTGTATAAACGGATCATTTGGTGTAGTTCTGCTGTTGTTTAACGCGGTCCCCATTTACTACAATTCATGAGGATGTTTGCCTTTGCACACCCACATGTTCATGAAGTGGAACATATGGTGGGTCGCATACCTCTATCTGTCTGTAGTCACAGATGGCCTTAATGGGTGTTGTGGCTCCCAGGGTGCTCTCTGCGTTGCGGGGGCGGAGCTGCACCACCGTCTTCGCTCGGCCGACCAGGCTTGCCACCGTGCTGCGGTACTCAATCAGCTGCTCCTTCTCCTCCTACAGGGCAGAGAAAATCATTCAAACTGTCAATCATCAGTCTTTAGGCCTTCCTCTCTGGGGATCGTGAATGTATGAAAAAAATTTTTTTTTTTATGAAAATCCATCCAGCAATTGTTGAGACATTTAAGTCTGGACCACAGTGGTTGACTGACTGACATTGCCATCCCCAACTAAAGATATTCACTTTGTATCATTCTTTAAGTCATTGATTTTATACCACAAGAATCTGCCAAGTCATATTAAACACATTAAGCCAACACTTCCTGTTAGAATACGGTGCAGGTCCTTCAAAGTATGATTAGCCTATTAGCCTGTAGCCTCTGACATGAGTGGACTTCATGACTCTGCTGCCTGTGTTAGCTCGGGCGCTAACCATTAAACATTTAAAAGGTGTGCTCTTGACCCTAACAGGTAGAATTAGATTTAATTTCTGTCTCGCCCCCAGCAGAGAGTCATTAAGGATTCATTATGGAGAGACAAAAACACAGAGACAGGTACAGACAGAAGGAGATGAATCGAGTGAGAGTATGAGACAGAGTGAGTGAGAGAGAGGGAAGCTAAGAGCCTCGGCCTATAAATAACTTCATACATGACACTTCCAAAATGAATTTCACACTGGGACGGCTACTATGACAAGTTTATGGCAAGCTGGGAAGAAATAAGTAATACAGAGATAAATGAACATATGAAGGCATGAGGAATTACAAATTCATTATTACCATAGGATCAACAATCATCAATATGAGAACAATTCAATTATCGGAGAAGCTTTAAAATGTTCCCCAGCCGATGAAATGCTGAGTCACTTTAGGAGTGATGACCCTGTTATTGCATTTAAAGGGAAGCTTGTCTGTACGTGCACCAAATCACAAAAATGCATTTATCTATCTTCAGTGACACAAATGCTTCTTCTTTTGCCCTATATGATGAAGGAGTTTAATATCAGCAAACAAAATAAATGTAACAGAGTGCAAACAAAATGGACTACTGCAAGAGTGAGCAAACACCTTTCCTACGCTCTAATCTCTGCCTGAAAGAGGGTGAAAAGCCTGATTTAATATCCTCTCCTCAGTTATTATGAGAGTCAAACAAAAGGACCAGCTGTTCTTTCTCAGTTGTGTGATTCAGAAACAGTCTACGGTGGAAGCTTCGCCCTCCCAGTGAGAGATGGAGCACAGCAAACTGGAAACACACACGCACAAACAGAAGCAGGCGTACAGACGCAAACACAAATACATGTAAACACTGAGAGATAGCATGTGAATATAGACACACAGCGGACCGAACACGCAGATCTGTGCAAAGAACAGCTGTTTATGACACAGGCACACACCTCTTTATTGAGAAGATCCTCTCACTGCTCTAGCCTGTGGAGCTTTGCCCACACTAACTCTGCCATCTGCTTGAAGTCAGTGGTGTGTGTGTGTGTGTGTGTGTGTGAGAGAGAGAGATAGGTGTGAAGATGGCAGTCTCGCAAATGTGCCACAAGGGGGATGATTCAGCGAAGGCACTCCCTAACAGATTACTTCACCCTGTCATGTTGCGTGCTGCAGCTGCCTGGAGCACAGCACAACAATAAGGAGGGCAGTGGTATGCTAGCACTTCAGCTACTATAGGTGTCTTTAGTTTCTTACAGCCGTATCATTCCTCTGTCCAGGATTATTTTGCATTTGTCATGTAAATCATGTGTAGGTTTGCTCAGTGCACCAAGCAGCAACTTCCAGGGCTGAAAAATAAAGCCAACGTGGAAATGTCAAATACTGCTGTTCAGGTGTCTGTATGTCTGTCTATGTCTATATAAAATCTTTGCTGCTTTGTTTCCAGCATCTATAAAGAGCAGAGGTAAAATGCCTTGCTTAAGGGCACTGAAACTATCCAAGAAAAAATGAGTGCCTTCAGTTTGTTTTATCTATCTAGCCTGTCCAGGAATTCAGTACCTTCATTTACTGTAGGCAAAGCACAGATCAAACATCTGAGGGATAACGGTTATTTAAAATGCTGTATACTAAAAAATTAACTATACAAAAATGGGCGTTTCTCTCCTGGAGGGAATTGTCAGAGTTGCCAGTAAAGCTGACAAATGTACCACTGAGAACTGAACACTGAATGGGGATAGATACCATTGAGTCCTGCAGCAGGTCTTCCAGTTTGCTCAGTCTGCTGTTCTTGTCACAGGTGTACTGTCTCTTGATGGTTTCCTGAAGCTGGCGTAGATACGACTCACAGTCCCGAGCATCGCTCATAAACTGACACAAGAGACAGAAATAAAAACATGAGCATGGTTTTTACAGGAGCCTGGAGGATATTCAAACAATGATTTTCTTGTAGAATACGTATGTAACGTGAAGACACACTGTTACAGTCCTCTTAATTTGTAATTGTGTATATATAAGTGGTAACAAGCAGAGGTTGTCGTGGATTTGGTAAAAAAAAATACAGTGAAATTGCAAAAACAAGTTGACTATATATCCTGGAGATTCTGCATGTTTCATTTGTGTTTGTGCTCAAAGCTCAGTTTCTGTTCATGAGCAAAACTACACTGACATGTGTGCCTGGTAGTTGCCTCACCTGGAAGTATGCCGTGTTATCTTTGAGATGCTGCTCCACGCACACACAGAGCTGGTTCACCCACTGCCACTGAGTCTGCAGGGCTGCACTGTATGCCTGAGAACATGCAGAGAGATGGAGACAGAGGGAAGAGAGAGAGCAAATATCTTTTTATCACACTGCAGTACAAGCTTCCAACGGGGATGTTGAGCGGCACAGAGTCAGTTTTCCCAGGCATATTTTATAACTTCTGACTTTTAACACTATTTTTCTGTCCTATATTCTTTTTGGCTGTGCAGTAATACACACACAGTGGCAGAGAATATGCAGACTGAACATGTAAAGCATGAAAAACAAATCATCTGAATGGTGCAAAAAGGATTTTGCACCTTCAAACTGTAGTTTTAATTTAATGTTTGGTTTACAAAAGGTCACAGTTTGCCTTCTGCCCTTTTAAATCCAATCTACATTTATTAAAATAAAACAAAATATCATCAAGTGCACAGTTCAGTGAAAAAAGCCAGCATTTTAACAAAAGCATTTGTGTTTGAATTTTTCCTCCCAGTGAGTCACAGTGGCAAAACCCCGACATCTTTAAAGGTCACTCAGTCTAACTGAATAAAGTCAGACTCGCCTCCACAGTCTGTTTGGCTGGATGGTTCTCGAGACACAGACGGTTGGCTGTTTCCTGGAGCGACCGCATCACGTCTTGTTTTTCATCCAGCTCTAACCTCATTTCCTGTAAACAGAGCAGGAAAACATGGATGGTAAAGCAGATTACAGGATTTTAATGGTACTGGCGTGATGTAAACATAGTGTTTCAGTGCATGTAAACACTAGTGACATATGTAGAGACATGTTTGGACATAATTGTGCTGTGTAGAAATTGTAAGGTGGCTTGTTTTATGCATGTTTTTCTTTCAATAAGAGTGAATCAACATCATCTGGAGTTTTGTGGTCTGCAGCCTGTGTTTTCTGACTCGACAGAAAGGTGTCGCCCTCCTCCTTCCACTCACGCTGTATAAGTCTCTCTTGGCGTTCATGTTGGTGTTGTTGTCGCTCCAGTCGAAGGCAATCTCCTCCTCTTCCCTCTCGTTGAGCCAGATCAGCTCCTCAGTGCAGTGCGACACAAATGCATGCAGGCTCTCCAAGCTCCGCAGGCGCCATGACGAATGTTCCTATGGCGACCACACAAACAAACATCATCATCGTGCTGATCAGCAGTGCAGAGAGGAAAAAAAAACAACATCCTTTATTCTCTGGATGTTTGGATTATACTGTTGGTTTTGGTACATTTACAGGGAGTTTGGAATAAAGCACTGTGAGGACTTTCCTAGAAGTCTATCAGAGGAAGAAACAAATTGCAAAGAGACCAAACAAGTCACCTGAATGTGAATTAGAGGCATTTATTGACCCAGGTTTAGATGAGATTTTATGACAAGAATCAGATTCATCTTTTAAGAGGCATTGTTTTCTTACATGTAATGTCTTCACAATCAAAGAAGAAGTGCACTGTGATTTCTTTTTCATTTTTTAGTAACTTCCATTTTTCAGAATTGCTGCAGCACATATAGTTGGGCTTGGTATCATTTAAAAAGATATGATACCAGTACCCACACCAGTACCCTTAAAGAGATACCGATACCAATAGAGTCCTTCATTTGATGCTCATAATGTGAATGAAATACATGTCATATATTCATACTTTTTAACGATTTGATGGCAGCTCTGCTCTCTTCACTTCACTTCACCACAGCATAGACTAAAGGGTTGTAGCTGCGGGAGTGTGAGCTCAAAGTGACAGGGCTAACTATTAGCATCGCATAGCTAATGTAACAGTTAATAACGGGTTTGACGACAGAGTCGAGCCGTTTCGGTGTTTGTGCAAGTTTGTTGGGACCATTAAAAGGCTCGGTGTTGGATGTTGGCCGCTGCTGTGTTAGCTCGTGCAGACGGTGAACTGACCATTCATGAAAAGGGGAGTGGCCCCGGAGATGGCTGCAACAATAAGTTTGCTGATCCAGCAGGGAGTTGGGACAGTCCAGGATCACACCCCGGTGCAAAAAGGATTGCATGCAGGTATCGTTTGACTGAGGGTGTTTCAATACTTCTTGGTACTGGGTTACTTTGGTCGACACTTTAAAGGTATCAAGTACCGATACCCAGCCCTAACATATAGACCATTTTGTGATATTGTTTGTGGTTATGGAAATCACTAATGAGTCTACTCCTCTACCTTAATTTGTGGTTTACTTTTTTATAACTGGATGTATTAACTCACAGTACAGAGTATATACTCTATTATTAAAGGTATACCTACATGGCCATTTGTATATCAATTACTGCATATTACCTTGGATTCATGAAGAAAACTTTGGTTTTCTCGCATGCACGTGTTTGGGAAGTCCTAAGCCTACGACTGGATAAATCAGACTTGCATTGTATAAACGGATCATTTGGTGTAGTTCTGCTGTTGTTTAACGCGGTCCCCATTTACTACAATTCATGAGGATGTTTGCTTTTGTTACATTCTCTGTTCACTGACAGATGAGACAAAAACTGTTATTTTGTGGATGAAATATCCCTTTAAGGTTCCTCTGGATAATATTCTCTTTTTGTTTTATTTCATCAGTGAGCACATGCACTCAAAACTGTTAGTGAACTATAAGGAGAATGTAGGACTTCAAGAATGAATATTTAACCCAACAAAAGGGACAAACAGTATTTTTATCCAACAAAGACAGTGAAATTCACAAAAAAGTGTGAATATGTGTAGTGTTAGGAATTAATATATAGATATCAGAAATTTAATAAAAAAAAAATTAAAAAAAATATCTATATGTATAGGAATAGAAAAGAGGCGAAACAAGAGGAGACAAAGACATTTAAAGAGAAAAGGGGGGAATTTGAAGACAAAGACAGCAGATGCAGGATTGCGTGTTCTTAGCATCAGAGTCCTGTCATGGTGTAATGGGATTAGCTGAGGAAGGGGGTGAACTGGGAAACAAAGAAGTGTGCTACAACAAACACACACACACACACACACACACACACACACACACACACACACACAAAACATTTTTTTTTTATCTGAAAGACTAACCAGTAGTTTGCAGTATTGATGCTCCAGCTTGGCCAGGGTTTCAGAGTAACTGCTCTTGAAGTTTGGAGAAACTTTAGCCTGAAGGAGAGGACAGAGAAGCTTCGTTACAAAGCACAAATCTCAGCAAAAAGATCTCTGTGTTCATGTATAAGTGATGTGTGATGTGTGCACCTCGTAGCTGCGTGCCTCCTGTAGGCCACTCATTAGCTCTTCCACTGCAGTGTGTATGGTGTTGTGCTCTTGGAGGTTGTTTTCTACAGAGGGAAGGTCTGCGCCCCATTCAGCACGCTCCAAAAGCTCCTGAAACACACAGGAACAACCATTTCATGTCATGTAAACTGATATCTTTGGGTTTTGGATAGTTGGTTTAAGAAATCAAAACCTTTATTGACATTTGAGAAATTGTAATGTGCATTTTTTTCTCTGTTTTCTTGACATTTCATAGACCAAGCGATTAATAGAATTATGAAGAAAATAATCAACATGAAAATAATCTTTACTAAACTGAAGTGTTACAGAGACTGACCTGCGTCTCCTCCACCCATCCGAGCAGCTCATAGATGAACCTCAGGCTCCCCTCGTCCTCTGATGACGACATAGCCACCAGCTGAGAGCGAGCTGTGGGTCGCCGCAGGAGTGCAGCACCGACTGCACCCACAGCCCCCACAGCTCCCAGCAGTGTCTGGCCCAACGTCAGGCCGCTGTCTGTGGCTCTCTGGCTGGGATACTCTGCCCCCGTGGTGCCCAGCGCCTGGGTGAAGTTGCCTTTCCTGTAGACACTGGAGCACTGCAGTCTGAGGGAGACCAGCTCCTCCTGAAGGCAGGACACTCTGGTGATGCGACACAAAAATGAATTAATTTTTACCGCAAGAGCTTTGCTGGGTGAATTACCACGGTACATATCCAGTTTACTGACATATTCTTGCAGTAGTTTTGACACAAAATCATCAGAAAAAATTCTCATCATGGTCCCAACCACCCAAACAAAGCTGTGTGAATCTGTTTTTTCCTTTTAACGCCCTGAAAGCTTAGAATAAGCTGCAAGGCAAATTAAACCTAGAAACTTTACCCTCTCTTGACATGTTTAAAAGTATTTAAAATCACCTTTTAAAGAGCAATTTCATTGCTTTTACCAGGTGCCATTATTTGCCATGATTCTTCTTAGCCTCTGATCCCCGTTTTTTATGGTCTATTGGTGTGTTTGGATAGGTTTTTTGTGATGTCATCTTTCTCTGTTTGTACTTGTGTTTAAAATATTTTCTTTAACTGTCTTAAAAAGGTATGTTCCTAATAAAGTGCAGTTTTTTAATAAGTTCATAGTTGCATTGAAGAGAATCACACATTGGCAGACTATCAAAATGGCTATTTAATTAAGTTTCATAATGGCAGTCTGAAACTCAGCTGCATGCTGATGAGCTGCAATATGAAGCTTCTCTTTCATCATGTCTTTAGTCACCACTGATTTGAATCAGAGCACCTTCAGATATTTAATAAATAGCAAACAGTGGAGCACATTAACTGAAGCAGATGATTACAGGAATTAATGGCAGAATGCAACAGCACTTGTTGACCCATAATGAAGCATGATGAGCTGTTTGTATTTGAGGTACTTATCTATATTATACTAATGAATTACAGAAGAACCACTCTGTTAGAGTAGAACCCTTCACTCACTCCTCATTGAGTAAACTGAGCCAGTCACCTCCACAGAATCAACCCCATCAACTCACCTGAACACCAGCTGCTCCACCTGGTAGTATTTCTCATCTCGGAGGACTTTCAGTTCCTGGTTGAGTTGTCTGATCAGAGTCTCGCAGTCCTGCAGGTAGCAGGCCAGCTCTCGCTCACACTGCACCGCCTCGCCGCTCTCCACTCGAGACATGTCCTGGACACCAGAGGAGGTTTGATGAGCCTTTGCGTTTTTGTTTATTTGCTAACTCTGCTTAGGGTCTTTTTATAAGCTATGATGTCTTGCAGTTTATTGTTCCCCAGCCATAGATTCAGTAAATGGAACAGAAAAACTGTATATATATGTACATGAGGGTCGTAATACAGCAACTATGTGGACAAAGTAAAACGATTCTCTTCAATAGGTTAGATGATTAGCAACACAGCCCAAAGAAACCAAAATGATCGAGACATAGAGGAAAGGACTAGACCATTTACAGTTCTTTAAAGTAAGTTTGCACTCACACAGCAACAGGCGGACAGACAGACAGACGAAAGAGAGACTGTGTTTGCAGAAAGCAGGAAGAGTGGTGAGGAAATATTTATTGTCCTGAGAATGGCACTTGTGTTTACAGCGTGTACATATTAACACATTGTAAATAACCATGCCAACATTCGCATAATATAAACCCGACGACCCTGCATGTGTGTGTGTTTGTGTATGAGGAAATTAAAAGGATGTAAGATATGAGAGGTTGAGTACTCACAGCCTGGAGTGTGTTCTTAGCGAGCGTGAGTTTCTCCTCACAGTCCAGAGCCATGTTCTGGATCTTATTGGCCCTCTGAAGCAGCAGCTCTAGCCTGAAAACGCACACACAAATGGAGGTTAAAGAAATTGAATGAGTTGGAGTTGCATCAGCATTTTTGATTTAATGGCATGCATCCTGCTGAAAGTAGACATCTGAATGGATGTGTGTGCATGTGTGTATGTATTAGTGAGTGTATACCTCTCCACAGCCGGCCGTAGAGCCTTCTCTCTCTCCAGCATCTCCAGGATGAGTTTGCCCCACTCCTCCTCGAGGTCATTGGGATGGAGGCCCTGAGGAAGCTTAATACGACCGAACTCTATCCACACCTGGACGCACACACATTCAAACACACAGTTGGTACATATTTAATGGGACAATTCACCCCAATATCAAATTACCTTTAACATCCTACCATGCTTCAGTGCAAGCACACACACACACACACACACACACACACACACACACACACACACACAGTGGCACTAGCACACTCCATTAAAAGCCTCTATTACATCACAGTTACATTTAGGAGTGATCATAAGTCCCACCGCAGTTTAACACTCTGGTACAATCAGCTGAGTGAGAATAAAGGAGGGACTATTATCAGCTATCATGTGTTTAATAAAACAATCTGCAGCATTGATAACAGCACAGCGATGGAAGTGACTCTGCTTCAGGAGACAAATGTACGACTGATCTCGCACAGACCCGCTGATAACAAAACTCTATCCCTCATCCTGTTGTTGACATACTCCCTAAACCCCCCTGAGCTTGAAACCCATGATGTACAATCAGCTCTGCACATGGTGCCAAATGTTGGTCACCTTCTCCTCCATCTCCACACTCTGTGCTCGTCGTTCACCCTCATTCATGTCTGTTCATTCTTACCTCCAGCAGTTTGTAGAGGTGTTCTATGTGACCTTTCTCGATCTCCTTCGTAGGGATCTCTGTCTCTTTGAAATGGACGTACTCGTTGTAAAGTGCCTGAGGGAGGAGGAAGTTACTGATGAGCGCTGTGAGGTCAATATTACTGTAACAGTTTTGTTTAAGGTGAAACACAAGTCAGTACCTGTTATCAGAGGGACCGTAAAAGCTTTGTAATCACAGCCTCACTCCCTGTGTGGTCATTAGGCAGTTTCCTAACGGTCATCTCAAGCTACTCATTTGACCGCTTGATTTTCCCACCTTCATTCCTCTCTCTTGGTCTTTAGACATCATGTCAACCATTACTTTGATCACAGAAGCATCCTTCCTCACATTATTGTTCGACTCTTCTGCAAATTCTTTTCATCTGAATTCTTCACTCCTTCTCGCTCACCAAACACCTCAGTCTGCTGTCATCCATTTTATTAAAGTCTGTCCCTCCCTTCCCTCCCCGCGGTCTTTTCCTTCATTTGTTTTCTCAAGGTTTTACAGAACTTGCTTGTCAGCTCCCTTTCTTCAGAAGGAGCTGAGAAAATAAACATTTTTTTTACTTTTTCTTTTTTGCTTGTGGCGAAAACAGGAAGATGATGCATGACTATGATAAAAGCTTAAGGTCATAGTCATCCTCAGAACTTGTGCATGTGCCCTGTCATGCTTCCTTGCATCCAAAAATCATTCTAACAGATGCGAAACCGTTTAGGGAGCAGCTGTGGTGCGGAAGTAGCCTTTTTACTGGCTGGTACAGGATGAAGTATAGCAAAGGTCCGCTGGGTGACGCAAAACCTGGTGGACTTTTGCCAGTGGATGTGCGGGGACTTCTGGGCGCTGGATAAATTCCTCCATCTTTTAACTTATGTTAGAGTGACTGCTATCACTATATATACTAATATCCATGCTATCGCTTTGACACGTACTGTATGCTAGAATGGCTGTTGCCAAGGTAATGGATTACATCTGACTATTAACCACACCCCATTCTCTGTTTGTTAAAGAATGTTAAACAAAAAACAGGAAGTGACACTGGCTGGAGTGGGGCTTTGAAAGAGCAGTAACAGACAGCAGCATGCCTATGACAAAAAAATAAAGGTCTCAAAAGAAGAAAAAAGTTTGGGTGCTCACCTTGAGTTCCACAGGGTTTTGTGGGAAGTTTTTGTTGGCCATGAGGACCGTATGCTGGCGGCTCCACTGGAGCAGAGAGGAGAACCTGGACTGGTACTCTGACCAGCGCTGGTCCACCTCCTGATGATGGAGGAGAAGAGAAGGAGGGGATGGAGAGAGAGCAGTGATTTCTCAGTAGAGAATTAGACATTACAGATTCACAGACTTAACATTTTTAGTCTTTCTCCAGGCTTCATTTTACAAAAACTCATTAATTATAAATGACTGCAGCACAATTAAATTAATTGCATCATTATTTGAAAGTTCCAGTTTGTTACTCAGAAAGCTGCACACATGACAAGCAAACAAAGTGGGAATACACATTTCTGCTGAGAATGAAGCAATTATTAACACGAGGAAGAAAACAAAAAAAAAGTATTTTAAAAATAAACAAAGAACGGAGCAAAAATGTCAAATACAGCAGAAGTGTAACATGCTTTGAAGTGCAATACATACAGTACAGTACAAGAATTACCCTGAAACTGAACAAATTAGCAAAACAAACTCAGCAGTGTGAACCATCTTCATTAAACTGCAGAAAAAATAATGAGTTCAAACTTAAAAACAGCTGCACAGTAAAAGTGGTGTATATGGGTGGAGCTGATTGTGACGTACCTGTGCGGTGATGCCCTCTCCTCCCTCAGGGATTTTGGGGAAGGCATCATAGATGGAGGAGACATAGGTGATGACCGACTTCTCATCTGGAGATGGAACATCAACGTCTGAAGAGGAGGAGAAATATCAAAGAAAGATGAAAAAATTAGTGTTTACCACATTATCAGTTAGAAGAAATAATGAAGTTGGAATTTTGCAGTTTCCAAATCCTCTTTCGATCTGAATCAAACTTGATTTAGTGCATACAATATCAAACTCTATCAGCTAGAGAATAAGTGTAACCATAAAATATGTAGATATTAAAACTAGTAAAACAAACGCTTCTTAACATAAATTAAGGGAGCAACAGTTCCACATGACATGCAAGACTCCATCCTCTTTCTCCAATATGTACAACATGACATAACCATTGATGTCATCAAGCTTCACATTTCAGGTCGAGGAAAACCTGTTATTTTTTGGTTCCAGCTAAAAACCAATTCATTTTTGGTTGAAAAGCTCAGAACAGTTCAAAATAAGGGCACAAGAACCAGAACAGAACCTGTTCCATGTTGGTGGAAAAGGGGTAGAAGAGAATGACTGCCTGCAAAAATAGCACAGCAATGCTTAACACTTGAGTGACAGGTAACATTAGATAATAACATTTAAACGTTCACAGTAGCCGACACTCACGCCTTGAAAACTGGGCACAGATATAACAAACTGTCTCTGCTCAGAGGACATTGATATCTCAGGGCAACTGATTTTTAAGGCACTTGTGTGAAGAGATACAAAATAAAAATGCAAAGACGTATCGAGGCTCGAGCCAGGAAAACATATTAGCATTCATCAGTCAGTCATTAGAGCTTGCTGGCATGTTTCCACAATAAAAGCTGGAAACAAAAAGTCCACCTGAGTTGTTGATTTTTTTGTGCTGTTTAAACATTTTGGATTGAAAAGCTCAGCAGAAAAAGCTCAGTAACCAAAATGTGGAGTTGTTATAAATAAACTCTCAGCCTCTGTTCTCCCCTGAACAGGCAGAGAGTCAGCTGGTCAGTTTATCCATTCAGAATAACAGTCTCACCCTCAGCGTCCAGCAGTCTGGTCACCCCTAGCGACTCGGCGATCTCAAAGGCCTGCTCGAGGTTTTCGCGGTTACTCTGCCGCGACACCACCTCCATGTTGATCAGGTCTGGCCTGGAAAACATACACAAGGGGGTGTGTTAGTGTACTTTATGTGTGCGTCTGTCTATCAATATTTTGTTTGAGTATCTTAAAGATAATTAGGCCTGTGTTTTTCTGCTTCAGTTTAGTGTATGTGCACTTCAAGATTCTCTCCATCTCAACCAGTTTAACTCTGATAAAAGAAAACCCAGACTTTATAACCACTTAAAAACAAGGTGACACTATCTTGCTGTTATCCTCTCACCTGTATCTGTGCAGCAGAGCGTTGAACATGCGTCCGTCGCTCCAGGATGAGGTGAAGTTGACACAGCGGAGGCCGGGGTAGCCTTCTGTCGCCTGCTGGCTCCATAATAACAGCTTCTCTTTGGCTGTGAGGTCGCCTGACTCACCACTCACATAAATCTCTGAAATCTGGAGGGAATACAGAGGGAGAGACAGAGGGTAGGGGGTTACTATTGGGATTCACCAGTTTCTGTATACAGAAATAAACATAAATAAAAAGAAGAGTTGTCTTTGCAAATGTACTGCAACAAGCTGATTCACAAGTCCACAATCCTGACTCTACTTTAAAGAATCAATCATGGTACATTCACATAGTAAATCAAGGGAATTCAGACTATGCTTTCAGGATCTTGCTGCATTTGTTATGCTCTATCTTCAGGCATCTCTACACCAGTCACTATAACAATATACAGCAAACACAGAGCCACAATGACTCAGCAGAAACTATTACTTGCTTTGGCTTTAAGAGACACAAACTCACTGGAGAGGTTGTTTGATTAAACCTGTCTCCCTTTAAACTCCTCATTTATCATTCTGATAATCAATAATGCTCGTGTGTCAGAAGAATGTGTACCTGAACGACTTTTATGTATTTCTATATTAATGGAGCAGTTTCCTTACTCCATCATCTACAGTCTAGCCTGCTCATTAAGTCATGTACACACACACACACACACACACACACACACACACACACACTTTGCCTCATCTCCTTCTGTCTCGCGCCTCCCCCTCCTCCCCCTCCCAAACCTCGATCTGTCTCTTCAGTTTTTCATGTTCTTTCATCTGCTCTGCCTCAGATGCTGATCAATCTGCTCAGCCTTCTCATCCTCTGCCTCTTCTTCATTCAAGTCGTATCTCCCTTTTGTTTTCTCATTGATGTTGTTCTGAGTACCAGAGACAGGGTCAGATATACAGGAGCCATGTGCTGAATGTGTTATTTTCTCAGCCAGGGACAGTTTTATTTCTGCATTATCAATCAGCTCTTAGGAGTGAGTAGGCTTGTGCAGTATACCGGGGTATTTAGAAATCCCAAAGGTATTATTTTCAATGCTGTCAAAAATACAGCCACTCCTCTTTCTATTGAACTGATACAGAGATGCTGTATCAAGGTGATGTATTGTAGTGTGCAGCACGCACCACCAGAAGTCAGTCTCTATTGGCGGAACAGGCAGCTGAGCTGAGAAAGATGGCAACTGCGAGTGGTGGGGATAATGTTACACAACTAAACACAGCCAGCAACTGAAGAGAGACCACAGGAATGGACAGCATATTTTCACATCTAACTCTGTGGTTTCGACCAAACCAGAGTTGGTGACTGTCAGAACAGTGAATGTTGTTTCTGTCCAGTTTAAATTAAGTGTATTTTCCGATGAGTTAACAAGCTATTAAGCTAATGTTAGTCTTAGTTCAGTGAAAGAGATAAACTTTAATTTGGATGGTTGTAGTTTTCCTTTTAATGGGAAAACGTGTGAAAATGTTTCATTTTCAAGGATTCCATTTCTTGGCAACTTGTGAAGGTATGTTGTTTATTTATTCACTAAAAAAACTATGAGAGCTTGTGGACAGGGTTGCAAAAGTATGAGAGTTTCACGGTACTATAACTGTCTCAGAAAATACCGTGGTATTACAGGTTGAATAAACGTTTTATTGCTATAATTTAAACTTAAAAATTTCAAACCTTTTTTAATGTTTTAAATGGAAGTACGTGTAGAAATTCTCCCTTTTGTAAATGACTAAAATAAAATAAAGATTCTCCGTCCAGTGGCTTTTTTTTTTTTTTAAATATCGTAGATAATCAAATTTACACAGTACAATAACCATACATTTTTTATACCACTGTATACCTTGAACCCAGTATACTGCTGCAACCCTACTTGTGCAATTGGTGAACGTGCCGCTCAAACACATCTTCCAACTGAAACTACAGGGGGAGCTGCACACGCACCTGTGTGAATACACTGACAATCGCTGGTTGTTACGCTGACAGTGGCCGGTTGGAACATGTTGCCGACCTTTCATTGTAGGCTACACATTATAATACATGCTACAATAATTTCTATCAGCTTTAATGTTTGTTTTTAAACAAATACCGTCATATACCGTAGACCCTGCTGAAATGTCAGGAAGGTATTAAAAACTAGATACAACCCGAGCCAGGAAGTAAGATTCCCCTGTTGTTTCTAATCTTCAGGTAATGCTTCATAATCCTTTGGGCTTTTATGTCAGGTAAGCTGTCAGTCTCAAGAGATTACCCTTAAACATCTTTTAATAGTCACTTTTAATCATTGTTAACTTTCTGGCTTGCACTACATGATGGTGCAAACAAGTACTGCACTCTTTGACCCACGGCGAAAATAAACAAATAAAGCAGATGACTTTTGGTACACAAAGCTCCTAAAAGTATGTTAAGGACATAAAGTCCATGTTTACTGAAGGCCTGAAGAGAAACCAGGCTTCCATGGAGACTGAAAGCTACTGTATCCACGTGTTCTGCCCACTGAACTGCACGACCACTTTGGTTATTTTTCCCCCCTGCGTCCTTCTTCCTCTCAATTAGCTCTCTTTAGGGCCAACTGTCCACAGTGACAAAGGCTGAGTGATGTATATGCAGTAACCATCGGTGCTTGGCTGCAGTTATTCGCATCAGTATTCTTCTGTCATCCTTTCTTCCCTAACTGACTGTCCCACACTCCTCCCTCTCTCACTGTCTCTCTCCCTGCTGCTAATATAGAGCAGTATGAAAGTCCAGTGTGTGCCAGGAGACTGCAGCAACAGCCAAAAAAGACATGGAGCAGGAGGGGGGAAGGAGAGAAGGGAAAAGAGATGAAAAAGAGTAGCAAGGCCAGCAGCGGAGGGGAGGGGTGACTCAAAACTGCATACTGCATATACAGTAGTTTCACATAAGGTATTAAAATTTTTGTTTAACCAAAGAAGACATAATTGCATACATACAGAAACACAGTTTAAAAAGCTCTATGCAGTAAAGAGGACACTTTAAAATGTTAATGAAAACACAGAAAACCAGATACATTTTTGCAGTTACAGCTGCCAGTACGCTGTCACACTCTCAAGATGCTAACAGTAACCCCAGACACAGACCCTCCTCTAAACATCACACACCATCTTCCAGCCATTGTCCATACATACAATGCATACATACAACATAGGCTGCATAATGGAGATCATGGGAATAGACAAAGCATGGATTCTACTCTGTCTTTTCCTGCAGAGCTCTGTCTCTCTGTATGCATCGACAAGCTCTTTTGCAGAGAACTACAGAGCATCAAATCCTCCATCTGAATATTGATACAGCACTCTGTGTGAGGGCTGCATATCTGCACAAAGAGCCCACACTCCCACTGCCACAGTATCTCATCCATCACTTACTGCTGTGCATGTCTGCCATTTGTCTATTCCTAATATGTATATATACATATACTGTATATAAAAAGGTTTTAAAGGTGATAAGCACATCCTCGAGCAGGTGTCTTGCTAGCATCTAGCTAGAAGTAGCAGTATTGTCAATGAGTTAGAGACATCTTGCAAAAGGGGAGCCCCTGACCATAAGCTAATGCTATTTGGGGGCCTTGGCATGGAAGAGTTTGGGAACACCTGAGCTAGAAAACTACAATGTTTGATCAGCTAATTACCACTGTCTTTTATAAACACATCCGACTAACACACCAGCTAATGCATTTTGTGAAGCTAACAATCATTGTAGTCATTTCGGCATGTCAACTTAGCATTAGCTACTTTGAGAAATAAGCCTACGTGGTATTTACCTAGCAAACCGCCAAATACCAACTCTTAGATTAATTCAATAAACTTCTCTGAAACTCTAACTTGTCATAGTAACTTACTGTACATTATGGATGTAACTAACAGTTATTCTTATTATCGATTAATGGTTTGGTCTATAAACGTCAAAAAATTGTGGCACAACGCAATTTACCAGAGGAAGTGTTGGGTTGTTTTGATAAAATATCTCTGATTTTTTTACAAGAATTTAATAAGTCATATTGATATTCAAGGGAACATCAATCAATTAAGAATGGCTTTTATGCATCTTTGCAGATGAAGTCTTCAAATTGCTTCTTTTGTCCAACCAATGATCAAAAACCCAAAGACTCTTCATTAAAAAAAACAGAGAAAAGCAGTAAATTCTCACATTTAGGGGGTTGAAAATGTTGCAAATGTTTGACATTTTTGCATAAAAAATGACTGAAACAATTAATCAATAATCAAAAAAGTTGACCATTAATTTTCTTTTGATCGCCTAATCAATTCCATCCATTGTCTGTTACCTCTTATCCTATTCAGGATCATGAGGGGGGCTGGAGCCTGTCCCAGCTGACAATGGGCAAGAAGCGAAGTACAACCTGGACGAGTCGCCAGACTATCTACATGTAATCAAGTCTTGTACCTCATGAGGTTGTTTACTTTTACTTAAATCATTAGTGAAATGACTCACAACACAACAGATGCTTTACAGGTCCGTCTCCACTGAAAATCCATGATGATGTCAACTGTGGAGACTGTAAGATTTGTGGCACAACTAGACCTCTTGCCTCAATGAATGAATGAACGAACACGTGGCACTGTAAACATTAACCTGAATGTTTGCATCAGACTCAGTGAGGGCAGCCATTCAGACAAAACAAACAATGCAACAATACTGTATGTGAGAGCACGATACTAATTTCTAGCAAACTAAGACTTGACTAAGTATAGGCTACACACACAACAACAGGTCGCAACACTGGTCACATGATATGCTGGAGTTTACATGCCTCTCAGAGACAGGCTGTCATTACAGTGCTTCACAACACACACATTCATACAGTATACATATCACAGTGTGTGCATGCTAAAAAACCTGATCTCTGCTGCTGGGTGTTAGTCTACATATACTGTATATATCAACATGTGATGTGTAAGCGTAGAAGTGTAGTGTTATAAACAGTGCAGATAAATATACAAGCGTGCTGCACCCAGAAACACACAGATATTTGTTTGAGCTGGTGGCAGCAGCCTTCAGTGCAGCCATCATACAGTCACAAAAATCCATGATCCACTATCAGCCCCCCTGTGGCTCTGGACCAGCCCTGTTTTAGAAGCATGGCCTCTTTGAAGTTTGTGGGTAGAGGAGGGAGAGCGAGCGAGGGATGGAGGGAGGAGATAACAACGACGGGAGAAGGGAGAGTGGACAGGAAGAGAAGATAAAAGAAGAAAAAAGATGATTTAATTGTTTTACTGCCACTTAAACAAAAAGTTTTTCAGCAAATAGAATGGACGGGTGGATGAAGGATGGATGGATGGATGGATGGATGGACAGTATCAGACACTGCGGGATGGGAATATTGATAAATTTGAGTGGTAGGAATCCCCCCGAGGCTCGACGAACCAGCCCTCTCGCTGATGAATGCACATTTCAAATCCCTTTTTATGCAGAGACGGGCATCACACACACCCACATAAAAGGACAGCTGCACTTTAAACCGAACACAGAGGCATCCTGACACATCCACACACCCCTCCCGTGACACAGGGACACATTAAGACACGAGTACTGATTATTGCAGCCCGGTGAAAAACCCTCTTAAGTAGGAACCTTTGTGAATCTACTGTATCAGTGTCTGTATGTTTCTCATGACTCAGCAGCCGTGCATCAAACGAGACATGTAGCACTAAACAGAGGCAGCCATGACGTCAGCTGCTGTACTGCACAGCCATACCGTGCTGCCTTTTAATGTGGAGGAAAACTGAACAAACTGTTGCAGCCGCTGTGAAAAGCACCCGTCATCTGCTGTATCACTGCAGTGGCTGCAGCAGCCTTTTCATTTTCAAGGTGAAAAGCTGTAAGATAGCACAGAAACTCTCTCTCTGATCATTACTGCAAGTAAGTCAAACGTGTTTTGCAACCGAAAGACGAACACATTCTCTACAAAGAAGCACTGGGCTGGAATAAAAATGCTACAGATAAGTAAATGTATACTTTGCTTTAATAAACCCATGCACTTTGTCGTTAAGTTTCACCTGATATCAACAGGAAGGAGTTGTGAGGCTCTGCAACATAGCTGCTTCTTAACAATACAAAAGGATTTAATGAGATTGAGATTGAGATTGATGAGGCAACTAAATATATTTTGTCCATTAATCTGTCCTTCACTTTCTCAATTAATCGACTGGTTGTTGTGGTCTATATAATGTCAGAAAATGGTGAAAAATGTCAATGAGTGTTTCCTAAAGCCCAAGATGACATCCTCAATTGTCTTGTTTTGACCAAAACCCAAAGACATCAGTTAAGTGTCATAGAGGAGTAAGAAACTAGAAAATATTCACATTCAAGAAGCTGGAATCACAAAATTTTGAATTCCCTCAAATTAGTTTGCGATTAATTTAATAGTTGACAACTACTCGATAAATCAAAAAATTGTTGCAGCTACAGATTTAAATAGGGCTAGTAACTTCTGTACTATTTGGTATCTTAACATGTCTGCAGTACTGTATATCAAACACCAAAAGCTAAATGTCGAGTAAGATTCAGAACCTCGTTTACTTATTCTTCTATTAGATTGTTCCTTATGACCATTTAACACCTGAAAAGTCTGTTTTTTTTGAGAAAAAGGTTTTGGTAGAGCAAACCATGTTTTTATTTCTTAAAGTAAGGCATTTAAAGAAGTGCCAAAACCTTTAATATCCAGCCCTACTGGCAGGCAGCAAACTGTGTAAAATATGCTGGGTACAGTCAAATAAACAGTCAAATGTAATGCGAAAAGACTACAATGTGAATCACCAACAGGATATGATGATGTTTAAATGAACCTATCTCACCCTTCTACTTTCCCCAGAGTAACTTTAACTTTTCCCAGCCACAACCTCCAGAGCTACACAGACACAGACAAACACACAGTTATATTGTGTGCTGTCGAATTGGTTAGAAAATGACAAGTTTCAGTTTGGAGCAAGACGGAAACCTGTCATTTAAAGCAATGACCCTTCTCTCACACAAACAAACACCCAGCCTGTCTGTCTCTCACACTTTAACAGACGTCAGTAGTGAGCGAGTATGTGTGGTGTGAGGAAAATAACAAGCAATGGAAGGAGGTGAAGGAGAAGAAAGGGAGGGAGGGAGGGAGGGAGGGAAGGATACTGTGAAAAAGGGATGGAGAGACAGTCTGTGCTGCATTGATTAGACTCTGGGGACAGAGACGGAAAGAATGGAGGGAGGCATAGTGCCTTTCAAGAGCTGATAAGAACACACACACACATACTCACGTATAACCCTTCATAACCACAAACACAATGCACACATTATAACAAAGGCACCCTTCAAAAAAGCTACACTCATCCAAATCAAGAGTTGTGAATGCCTCTCTGCAGCACTATAGACCACTAGTTTGAAAAGTGGGGTCCAGAGACCTCCACCTTTACAGGTTGCACAATGAAATGCAGATGGGTTTAATGTCACTATTGTTAAATCTGCTGCAAAATTACTCAAAATGGTTAAGCAGATGAATAGCTATTAGGTTCCATTGTCATCATAATATTCTCGTGGGAACAACATCGTAAAAACTTCAGGTCAGTGTCTACATCTGGGTCTATCTGGAGTCTGAATGTTGACTTTTCAAATATATTTGTCCACCTTTGTTTAGGAGCAGGAGAATCCAGACAGGAGAAATACCCTGGATGTCAAGAGTAAGGCAGCAGCTAACCATTATATTCATCATCGATTAATCTGTCAGGTAATTTTAGTCAAAAAAAAAGTCATAAAATTGTAAAAAGTGCCCATCACAGTTTCCAAAAACACAAAGTATTATCCTTAGAGTGCTTATTTTGTCCAACCACCAGTCCTAAGATATGATAAAGCAGCAAAGTCTCCCATCTGAAAAGCTGGAACCAACAAATGTTTTGAAATTTTCTTGATGAATGACAAATAAATGGTTAATATATTACCATGAGTGTAGTCTTCTGCTGATTACCTAACTGGTTTATTCAGGGGGTTTTCAATAGCCTGGCATCGGGACCTCTACACTATAAAGTGTTTCTGAAGATATCTGAGGTGAGAAATAGGGAATGCAGTAGCAGAATCTTGATTCGCATTTGATCCGCGCTGCCTAGTTTGGCAGTTTGATCTGAGTTTTGTGAGCCTAGTGTGTTGCGCTGGACGGAGCAGTGACCGGTGACGCTCCTCCATCAATCGTTGTACAATCAAAAGTTGTGATTGGCCAGACCAGGATCTGGTCGAGTGGCAATGTGTTTGAACAAGACGGGGACCGGATGTATCTGCCAGAGCAAATGAAACATGAGCTTACAGATTCGTCTGGTTCCCCAGGCTAGTTTTCCAATGTTTTTCCTGAATCATATTGTTTCCTCGCAGCTGGGTAGCAAATGTTTGGAGGCTTGATATCAGTAAGTGGCCCAGTTGTTGGGAACCTTTGGATTAATCAACTAATTGTCATAGCACTCTTCAAGACAGAGACAGACATCTAAGAGAACTGGCTAATGGATTTGATGTGTGAATGACAGGACAGAGGTAGACAGAAGCAAACCTGTGGCAGGGATTTTACAGTCATCTGTTGCAGAGGACTCTCCATCATTGAGTCCAGTCTCTCTGATGAGCTACTGGTCAGCCCTCCCCAGTCGGTCTGACTGGGAGTGGTGCCCGCTGTTTCTGGAGAGGTCAGTGGCAGGTCACTGGCGTAGCCCGACTCCAACAGAGAGCACTGCTCCTGTGCACGAACTGGGGTGTTCAAGCTAAATCCCTTCGCAGCCATAGTCTCGTGAATCTGCATTTGGTTAGAGGACATGGGGAAATGCCCTGCAGACATTTTGATTCTACTTTTGTCCTCCTCAGACAGTTGGACTTTGAGAATATTTCCAGTGACTGGAGAAGGGGCCAGGGGCTCTTTGCGCACCTCCACATCACTGATGCTTTCACCACTCCACACTGGAGAGCCAAAATCACTGGGGTACACTGTCCTCACCACGCAGAGTTTACCATCCACCTCTCGGATATGGACAACACCTTTGTGCTCCCTCCCAGAAGGTGTCCGTATCACTCCTACTGTCCCCTCTGGTCCTTCTTTAACCCCACTATCCCCCTTGTCCTCTCTTTCTACCCTCCCCTTGTCTTTTCTCTCCTTTTTCTGTCGGAGGACCCAAGGTTTCTCAAGGACCCCTTGAACTTTCTCCTTAACCCGACAGACCCTCCCACCACCAGGAGTGGTGCTGCCCAGGGCTGGGACTGTGTTTACTGGGGTAGTGGTTGTGGTTTGGCTCGGGATACTGGAGACATCTATGATGCCGCTAACAGTGTCTTCCTCCCCCGGAAGGCAGAAAACGCCTCTCCAGGCTGGGCTGGGCTTTGGGGATACTTCAAGTATTCTGTTGCCTAAACGGGCCCCTACAGCAGCACTCACAGAGCCAGGGGAAAGCGTATTGCTGTGCAGAATAGTTTTGGAATGAGTTAACTGGGTATCAGGCACTGTTATATGAGACGTGGCTCTGTTGCTAAAATCTGCTGTTTCTACAATAGCGACTTTTTCCTCATCGTCTTCATCCTCTTCCTCTCTTTCATCTGGCTCATTGCTTCTTCGTCGCTCAAAGTCCTCCTGATCCAACTCTCCTTTCCTGTTCTTCTTGCCCTTGTGCTTACGTCTGAAACGTAGACGCTTCTTTGGTGAAAGTGGGGGGGCTCCAGGGAGTTCCCCCTCCCGAGGCGGCCTAACGCAACCCATGGAGTTCCCCATGTCTTTGACAGATAACAGTGTATAAAATAAAAGAAACCACAGCAAATACAAACAGTTAATCCATCAGAAAGGGAAAATTAATGTTCATTTAGGGTTGAACATGTATTCTAGGTGTTGGGATGCAAAATGACACCCTTCCAAAAAAAGAGACAGTAGAGAGGAAATGTTCAGATAGGCTGGCGAGTGATTGACAGCTCCCTCATTAATCTGACACCTGTGAGTAATGTGAAGTTAGGAACAGCACGCTTAGCTCCATTTTCCATGGCGCCATCCTTAATACAATCTGGTGAATAGGAAGAGGGATGCATGAGCTGTCAGCGAAGGAGAGAGAGGGAAAGCCAGTCTTTTGGTTCAGTCACGAGGCAGGCAGCTGCAGGCCGACGTGTCCCAGCTCCCACCTGTCCTTCCTCTTTCCTTCACCTCACCTGACTTGGATTCAGGGGGTGCCCTGCTCTCCCTGCTGTGTAACAGTGAATGTGTATGTGCAGGCAGCTGGCTGCTTTATTTGGTCTGTTTATCCCAGAAGACGTATAGTCGCTGTCAAGGACACAAGGACACAGTTATGTCAGTGGCGCCACATGTGGGATGGAAAATAAATTCAGTTAGGGTCCGATTTTTCACCGGGCTTTCTGGCAGGTGAGCTGTTACCTGGTATAAGGCAATGTGTCAGGCAGGATGATGAGTGTGGGAGAGAGGAAACTGTAGTGCAGTCCGGTGCTATTCAGACCATTAGTGAAGCTCCAGCTGCTTCACACAAGCTGCATGTGTCTGAGTGTGACATGACAACAAAGTGTGAAAGTCTGAGTGTGTATGCACAGCAGAGATCTGGAATCAGCAGCGGTCGTATCTCACTTCTTAATTCAATGTCATAATCCCTCAAATACATGAGGTGAGTGCTACACGGTGAAGTGAGAAAAACAACACCTTCGTCTGCTCCAAGTCCATTCAGATTCCTTATTTCATCCTCGATAAACCACAAACAAAGTGATGTTAAGATCTGTTGTCGGTTGCAGGTGCCAGAGTAATCCAAGAGCTCTATCTCCACTCAGATCTAGCGAGCTCATGAATTAATGATGCCTCTCTCGCTACTGTGGTAATGTTATTGCAGTGCAAGAGGAGAGGGAGAAGATCCGTATTGCAAGGCAGCCACACAACAGGGATCTGCAGGAATCCTATCCGTCACGGTGCTCGTAGTGGAAGTAGTATTAATGGTGAAGCTGTCGATATCCCTCGTAGTGACAGCAAGCTTGGTGTCTCATTCTGCCGAGGCAGCACGGCGTCCAGATTGGTTGTGGGTGAGCGATAGTGTGCAGTCAGCCAATGCTGCCACAGCTTGCTGGGAGATTCAGCCAATACTCTGACAGCTTGTTAAATACTCAATCAGAGCATCAGCTTCCCGCCCTGATGCTTCTCCTTGTCATCCCTCCCACGATTTATCCTGCTCATTGAGCTGGTGTCTTGAGTGATGTGTCGATCCTTCCAGCTTGTGTGTGTCTCTCCTCTTAAGGGACTGTTGCTGTCAATGTGTTGGAATCCAAAATCGCTGAAGGTAATTTCTCCCATTGACAAGCTTGACAGGAGAGCCTTTACAATAATCATCACGGGCAGCCAGATACCTGTAGAATCAACCCATCGTAGTCCAGAAAACCTCCCAAAAATGCAGCTGTGTGCCGTAGTAGGGTGCCGATCTAAATCTGGAGGCAGCCAAACGCAGACAGACTCCACCTTAAGCTCCCCTGACAGCTTAAGCATCACATGCCTCTCCCCTGGATACAAGTCTAAAGATTCCCCCCACCTCAATGTTAGACTCCCTGAGGACCAGAGTTGGCTGGGAATTGTTTCCCAGTACTGTCCAATCATAAACCTCCTGTGTCCTGCTGTCAGTCTGCCAGTTACTCAAGCAAGCACCCTCTTCATCAGGTGGTGCAGTGCGACGATGCAACAGCCTTACAAAATCCACAGTTTGCAGGAGGTGGGGGGTATTTAGACCAAGTCCTACGCCGAGACAAAAAAACGTCAGGCTGGTTAAAAAACATAAAAGGCTCTTGCTCCCCTAACCTTTTCTCCTCCCTGTTGCCTTTTCGTCTCTTGTTAACTCTTCACATCCACTTCATCTGATTAGGAGGAAGCAAATGGGGTGGAAGCTGGAGCTGCACTCTGATGCAGAAGAGGACGGAGAGACTGGCCCTCCCTCTGCTTAGCTAAGGTCCTGTCAAGATTGAGTTCAAGCAGCAGACCTACTTCAGGTACAGATGTGTATCTGGAACAGAGCCAAAGGGATTCAGTGTCCAGTGAAGGGCAGTCCTGAACTCCATGCAGCACAGCAGCAGAGGTTAAGACAAGAGGTTCTGCACTCTGTTTCCCCCTTAAAATACAAAGACATGCAGGCAGCAAAAACAGTATCACAGGGCGTCTCCGGCTAGAAGGAAACCGTGGCTCCGTCAGACAAGCATGGCTGGATTGATCCGATTGATACGGTGGAGGCCAGAGAAACTGCAAGTGTGTGGCAGTCCTGGAGAGAGTGAGAGTGTGTGTTTGTGCCCGCGAGGTTGGGCGGTCCCCCTGGTCAGCTGTGTGAGCCGTTTGCATACGTGTCCACGAGTGTGTCTTGTCCTGCTGTGCATTTTGTGGTTTGAGGCCTGCTGATATAGGGAAGCCAGGAGCTCCAGTGACAGCAGGCAGCCTGGATTTGTCTCTCCCTCGGCTGCCTTCGCTCCTCTGCTTTATCCCTTACTCGCAGACGCCAGCAGAGAGAGAGGAAAGCTTTTATCTCCCGGCTGCTGCAGCTTCACACTCTCTTCTGCTCGATTCTCTCACTCTCACAGTCCACCCCTCCCTCCTTGGCTCTCCTCCTCCTATCCGCTCCCTCATTACTCCTGCCCCTCTCTCTCTCTCTCTCTCTCTCTCTCTCTCTCTCTCTCTAGCTCTCTCTCTTGGCTGTTAGTGAGCAGCTTTTTGTGCCACAAACACACACATGCACACACACTTGACCCAAAAGCTTCCCTGAATGACAAGGTGCAGGAGAGAAATCAAATCTAAAGACTGTCTAGTCTGTGCAACATAAATGAGAAGCGGGTTAGCCCTTCAATCTTTTTCTCTCTCACTCCTTTTCCATCTATTCCCTTCAGTCTTCATCTGTCCATCAAGCTACAGGTTATGAATGGCTCAGGGCTCAAGAGGACTGGCGAAGGGAGAAAGAGAGAGTGAGGGACGAGATCTGAGGGAATTAACAGAAAGTTGAAAAGAAGAAAAACAGGAGGGGATGGATGGCTGTGAGGATCAAGAGCTGAGGCAGGGGGTATATTGAGGGCATGTGCTTGTGTGTATAACACACACACACACACACCAAAGCAGTTGGACTTGGATATATACTATGAGTCAACAGAAATGAGAGAGCTTTCTATACCATGTATACAAGGTAGCTAAGCCTTTAACATCACTGGTTGTATTCGGTCATTGCAGGCTTTGAGGGCTGTCCCAAATTTTCGATTTGGGGCATCGAAGCTCCAGTGAGAAATATGCACCATCAATCAAAGGTAACGAAAGACGAGTAAGTCTAACATGAAAACACGAGTTTTCAGTCGATGCACCTAAAATATTTTGACAATTAGTCACTTGGTTAGCATGCAACCTCGGCCAACACTGCTAAACAAAAAAGATATTTTGTAAGACAGCTAAACTGTCACAGTTTTCAAGTGATTTGCTAAGCTCATTGTAGATTTGAGCCATTTGAATACTGATGTGGGCATCGATTGCCATGGCAACGATCAAAGCTTCGAAGCATTTGGGTCAGCCCTAAACGTGAACATGGAATTTGAAATCACTGTGATGAGGTACCTGGATTTTACAGACATTTAATCCACTGGATTAGCCCCAGATAGCCCTTTTCAATCTGACTTTTACGATCTATAAACCGTTAGTGTTGTGCTGAAAACGATTAATGGATAGATTAACTGTTTAAATCACGCATGTCAAGCGAAAGTGCCAAATATGTTCCAGTTCCAGCAGCCCATTTTATGGACTAAACAATTAATCGAAACAATTATTAAAAGATTAACAGATAATGTAAACATTAGCAACCCTAATAGATATTCCAGTATTAAATACATATCCTAGAGTAGACAATTTGATCCAAATTGCCAGCCCAAAATAGTGATGTAGCATTCTGATTTTTAACTTCCCCCGTATACCACTGAACACAATAAAAGGCACGTTGTCATGTACTTTCTTAAAGCCTCTATAGGTGTCCACCCACTATCACACCACACATTTTGAATAACACAGCTCATACAGTACATGTGATTCTATACGGTGCAGCATGGCAGTAACGCTGCACAAGAAAAGGATTTGTCACGAACACTGCAGATGTATGAACTCATAGTAATTTGCACATACTGTACAGTAAGTGCCTAATGTACGGCGAGTGTTTGCAGCGTGACAGATACAGATAGAGACTACTACCAGGCGGCGATCTCGAGTGGGGAAAGCAATGGTGATCCATCTCGTCTCATTAACCGAAAGTACCAAAAGCATAAAAGAACAACACACACAAACACACACACACACACACACAGAGGGAAAAGGCATGAACCAATGGGAGAGAAGCACTAATCAAGCCCCTGAGACTTTCAGCCCTTCGCTGTGGTGACATAGCATCATGAGCTGTGGTAATCAGACTGCAGCCTTCGTCTGAACCCAGTGTCAGCTTTTCACGAGACACAAGCACTGCGTGTTAGACTTTCCAAAACTCTTTTGATCATATATCTAGCAGCTATTTAATTGATAATGTGAGGCACAGTGACTGATCTTGAGATTTTAAGCATCATAATTCAGGCTCCATACTGTCATATTGACTCACAACTCATGCAGTATAATCCAAGTCTCATTTATCCAATCATATGCTCAGTACTTCTCTAACACATGCATTTTAGCTAAAATCTTACTAGTTCATACACTTCCACATAAACAGTCTCATGCATGGACGAGTAGGGCGCCTGATCTGTTTATGTGGATGGACCACTGCTAAAAACATTATTACTGAGAGGAAAACCCCACTTCACTGTGGTGTTGCATGTAGATATACCTGCCTTTGCAAGCATTTCAGAGCTGCACTGCTGCTGCTTTTAATACAAGATCTCATGCCAAAGTACTGCTGCCCCCACAGAACAGATATGTAGAAGTACAATGAACTCCAAGGCCTTCAACTTATTCATATTACTTAAGATGATAAAACTAGCTGCCATAAATGACAAAAAGTCACTCAGTTTGGTCTGTGTTGCTAAGAAACCTCATGACTAACCTTGTTACAATGGAAAAAATGTTAGGTAAACAAAGAAGGTCTGTGCTGAAGATTTTTTTCAAAAGACCTAAATATAAACATCTGCCATGTCTATTTTATTAGTGCTGGTTTTGTTTCTGCTCCAGACAGTGATCTCGATGGTGGGCATTTGCAGTGGAGTCAGTTTTACAGATGGCGATCGACTGATGCAATATGGGTCTAAATTACTACCAGCGATGAACACTAATAAAGTGACCCCACCTGCTGATTCTGGCTCAAAGCAAGTCAGAGAAACACTGATGGATTTCTTCAACAGCTCAGAAATTAAGTTCCTATAAATAAGCAGTGACGTACAGCTAGCTTAGCCAATCATGAGCAGACACAATGCAACATGAGGAGGGTCCAAGGTTTGGCTGTGGACTAACAGCAAGCGAAGTCATCTGTAATACTGGGCTAACTGGTGTCATCTAGTGGTTTGATTGAGCAACTACAGCCAAGTGTATATGAGGAATTTGTGGGACAAATATTAGAAAATTAAAGAGGAATGAATTTCTATTATAGCCAGTTGTTTAAAGCTGCCTAATGGCTGTTCTGACATTTACTCTACCAAGTATAAAGTTTTGATTCCCAGTGATGATGAAAATGTAAAAATATGAGTGATATCAATCCATACTGTGAACTGTGAACCTTAGAAAATATGCCAGTGAAAGCTTTGTCGCTGTCTTGCAGAAAATACTGATGTTCTCATTTTATTTGCTTTAAATGCTGAGCTGATGATGGACACATAGTTGCAGCAGATACTTGGAGAAGATGTTACTAAAAATGTCTGAGTTAAAGCTGCCTGGCAGGATGTGGTTAGGCAGGATTGCTGAGGAGGCAGGTTGTCTGAGGCAGCTGACACAGTGAGGTAAGACAGAAATAACAGCTCATCTGTAACCTGATTTGCCGGTGAAATAATGACTAACAATAACGATAGCTCACTGAGAGATGTCCTATCTATGATGTGACGAGTCACTCTATAGGACATGGTGACAAACACCTGGAGGCTTGTTTCCAGGGATGAATTCATCATCATTTCTCTTCTAGTTTGGGTCACATATCTTGTGTAATGGTGAATATTTGTGTCATGTTGACTCAGCAGTGGCTGCAGGTTTAACTTTAAAATTACTGTGAGCTGGCACAGCATTTTGTGACAGTATTGCCCAAGTACTGCACTGAAACCATGTGTCTTCACAGAGTTTGAGCAATAAGATTTCAATATAAGTAACGGAAAGTGTCTTTTTTGTGACTGTCAAGTAGGGGATCATCAGTGTGAGCTTGAGGTGAATGTTTCCTTGTCTCTACTGGAGAAAAACTGGAGTCCAGATGAAGTTCCAGTCCTCACATGAGATTATCCCATTTATCTAGTATTTCTGCAGTGTAATTACACAGTGGACAAGAGGAAATTGGACCCAGAAGGGAGGGCATTAAATACACAGAATGTATTTGTCACATGCTCGTGATCCACCACCATGTGTTTGCAGTAACAATCATCTAGCCACAACAAACTGCAGGGACACAGAGTTCTGTGTGACTGGAGTTTCTCACTGCAGCTCTAATCTAAAGACTGTCGTCATGTAATGAACCCAGTGAACTCTGGGAACTCTGAAACTATTTGCTGTTCTGTGGGACCAATTTCATCTTTCCGTTTATTTATTTTTTCATCCCCTGTTCATTTCTTTCCTCCTGAACTCCTGCAGCCTGTTTCAGCCTGCATCCTGTCTGTCATCTTTAGGTTAGAGCTTTACTCCTCCTGCATCCCTCCATCCCTCTCTCTCTCTGTAACACGACACTCTGCTGAGTCATGCCCCACCAAAACCGTTGCCTGGGTGTCATGCACTAGTTTCCATGGCAACCAGCTGGCAGTGTCACCTTGCTAAGGGTCACATTGCAGCACTGTCTACTGGTCAGCCGTAGCAACTACACCTGGTTCATAAATCTCTCTTAAATCAATAGGACAAAAATGTGTCAGCAACAACAATTAAGAAATAAAACTGAGATGCTGAGAATGTTTTGTTCGACCTCAAAAGTCTTTGCATTATTCTGTTTTTGTCTGCAACACAGCCATCATGCATGACTGGGACCCGGTGGTAATGGGAGTCCCGCTGTAATGATTTCAGCAGAGTACACCCCTGACTGCAGGCTACAGCCATGCAGGAACATTTGGAGGAAATTATTCCACATCAGAAATCAGAAAGAGCACACAACAGTTCAAATGATTGACTGTCTAGACTAAACACACTGCCCTGAAGAGAACAATGCAGGATTTAGACATTTGTTTTTATGTGGAACGCTAACTTGAGAAAAGGCAGACATTTCATCTCCAACACTCCACACCTAAAAAATAAATCCACATTGATGATGGGATGAACTGTCCCTTTAAACCCACAGCCTGTATACAGCTGACAGTTGAATCCCTGATCAATGTGGATGGCACAGTACAGTATAGGTGTTGTTAGAGCATCAGAGTCATGGTGCACTCCTCTCACAGTAAGTCTTTACTGTGATACTACCTTGGATTACAGGGGTTTAGTCTGCACACTGATTGCGGTACAACGAGCCCACAGGCGACAAATATTTTAAATGTGACAATTTCAGTAAAAACACTGTACGCCTGGTGCACAGGATCAGAGTGTAAATCCAGGCTCAGGGTTTATATGAAAGCCTACAGACTGAAAATGTTGTCCCCTGTGCTCCCTTCAAGCCTGAGCTGTCCAGCTACCAAACTGAAGCCAAACATTGTCCTCGTGTGATGTTTTAGAGGACGGCTTCCTGCAGGGCCCTGCTCAGAGCCAGGACAACAACACGATCAAATCACAGATATGCCCAAATGCCTCAGAGCACAGAGTCACATTGTACACTCTTGAAAACACTCACAAAAACTAACCTGCATGAAAAACTAACACTAATATGTCGAATAATCACCATGCTGTTTCTTTATTAGACTGCACTGCAGCGTTCTCTGTTCTCAAAAAGAGTCTGTACATTCTAACTGCAGAGACCGAGGCAGTGAAGTAAACCATCACACTGGCAGGAAACATTTTAGTCTCTGAACGCACCTTGCTCAGAGATTCCACAGTGGAACATAAATATGAACACACACTCTTTTTTCCACTCAGTGGTGCAAAAAGCAGCCTCCTCTGTTGCATAACTTAACACTGGTTTGCCAGCACACACACACACACATATACACACACACACACACACACACACACACACACACACACACAGCTAAGCTCATCCTGGCAGTGATAATAAATCAAACCCCAACAGCTGGACAGAGACGCCAAGTAACAACCCAGAAATAAAGCCCACATTTGGCGCAATTTGCTTTCGTTAAAATCCAGATTGAATCATAGCAGTAATGATGTGGGCTGTAACTCAGTTATTACATAATCAATTTGCAGGTATTATTTCATTAAGATCTGGATATAAGAGCCTTTAGCTGCGCATTAAGCTTTTCAAATGAAGAATTCAAGAAGTCATGTTCATGCTGGTTGGACTGAAATAACCAGTAATTGAGTCCAATACAGGAAACACAGAGCCAGAAGGTACAGCAGAGCATGTGAATGGCACAGACCTGGAAGTGAAGGATGATGGTCCAGATGAGACCTAACGTCAGCTTGGGGTTCCCATCGGTGATGTCATCGTTCCTGATGTTCACAAGTTTGACCTGAAAACGGAAAGACAGAAGATTATTTGTTTTATTTCCTGACAAAATGCCCAAGATGAGAAGATCTGCTAAGACACAAGCAAATACTGCACCGGACTGACCAATGAAAGAGAAACACATTACTCGTCTTCATTTCTGCTTGTTAAGGATGAGAAATGATCTCTGTTCTAACTATCATGCCCATTATCTGAAAGAGACCTTGTTAAATCTAATGGCTCCGGCTAAGCCGCGCCACACGGGCTGTATAATTAGACCAGAAGTGAAACTCAGAGAGGATTCAGAGGAAGGAAAAGGTCAGTCTTCCACCACTGCTGTCTCCAGGGAGTGACACAAGAGAGGCGAGAGATGCAGTTAAAGAAAGATGGGGACAATAAAGAAATGGAGGAAGAGGTGTTGTAAATGAGAGAAAGAGCTACAGTTTGAGAGTAAACAAAGAGATGCAGCGTAAATTAGAAAGAGATTAATTCATGGTAGCAAGAGGGGGAACAATGAAAGATGCAGAATGAGAGGGAGGCAGTTAAGTCTGTAGCTGCTGCATGATGAAGCTAGAAAAACTGTTTGGTACAGTTATAGATCCAGAAGTTAAACGTTTTCTCTCTCTCTTTCTCTCCATTGCACCAAAAGACTGAAACAGCCCAGTCCCAGGATGAAAAGAATTTCTAATCACTCCTTTTTGCAAAGTTGGTGCATTTGCTGCAGGGGACTATAAATTAGAACCAGGAACTTTAAACTACATAAAAGTCATTTATTCACACCATGTCTGGAGGAGCTTACAAATAGCTTATGCACAAACTATCCCACCCAGGCACCAGTAAATGAGAGTAGCTGTGGTGTGCAATTACTAATACCTGGAAATCCTTACACGGCAATACGGACTACAGCATGTACACTCTCTCCATACTGGACTAATGCACATATTAAGACATTGTCTTAGCTGTTCATAATCCCTAGGACACCATGAAGAGGTAAATAATGACAAAAACAAAAAAACGTTCACCATATTTGTCCAAATTCACAGCAACAGATCTGATCACCCATGTGATATATGTTATGTCTTCATGTTTGTGTTCATACCTGTCTCTGTTTGAGGAAGTCCAACGCTATTTGGACATTCTGTAGTCGATGAAATCTCATTCGCCCCTTTTCTCTGGGCTGGAAAGGAAAAGAAAAGGAAACGAAATAATGAGTAAAGTCAACAAATTAATTTGAACTCAGTATATTTTTAGTGACACAAACGCAGGAGGCAGCAGTGAGTGCAAATGAAGCTGAATTCAATCCAAAGTGCAGTGAAGTCACAAGTCAGCGCAGTTGTATTGACATGGAATGGTCCTCTGGGGGGCGCTGTCTTCAACAGGCGCTGTTGAAGACATGCCAGAACTCAGGAGCAAACTACACCCAAACCATGCTGGCTTCAAATGAAAAATACAAACTTCAAATCAAACCATGTTTCTTCTTTTCCTTGTTCAACACCAGGTTTTCACAAACAGACAATCAGGTTGGAGAGACCAAAGATATAGTTGAAGAGAAAGAAAGAAGAAAGTAAACACACACACACACACAAACATAAAACACTTGCTGCAAAAGGTACATGAGTGCAGAATGCAGATGTGGGTTCACACTGTGCTGGTAAAAAGAAGGTTCACTCAGGATTAGTAATCTCTTCAGCAATAGCAAGGAGGAGAGGAGAGGAGAGGAGAGGAGAGGAGAGGAGAGGAGAAGAAGGTATACAGTATGTGTGTTCTAAGGCTTTAATTTGTCTACAGTGAACTGACACACAGTATGTGTAACCTGTGTTCTCAGTGTTAACCCATTTCAGCAAGCTAAACCAAGTCAATATGCTCAAACATTTTCCATCCAATCAGAGGAAACACTTTTTAATTGCAATTGTTTTGTAAGTGTGACTATTCACGTTACTATTTCGCTAATACCTCACATTTGAATGTTCAGTCCTGAACTTTTACTATCTTCTACTATTCACTCACAATTAAGAAAAACAACACTAGTTTTAGACATTAAATACTCATCATCATCTCAAAAATATCAAATCCAAGGCTACAAATACACACTCTCTGGCCACTTTACAATTTAGTGCAATCCAATCCAACACAACAGATCTGCCACAAACTCTACATTTAGGATGATTATCATGTTCAGCTTTTGTTGACATTGTTGTGTGGACTGTTTATTATTGAAGTTATGGTTTGTGTACTGGACTGCATTATATTGAGATGTGTTTTATCCTCATGGTTGCAAATGGGGTGAGCAAAACATTACAAACAAATATGCCGCAGTCCAGTTCAACACTAGTGCAAACTGCAGCCACAATAATAAACATACAGTTACATAAATATTGTCCGACTGTCTGGTTTGGGGAACTCAGACTTGCGTCCCTGCTCTTTGAGGATGATGTGGTTCTGCTGGCTTCATCACACCCTGACCTCCAGCATGCACTGGGGCAGTTTGCAGCCAAGTGTGAAGCAGCTGGGATGAGAGTCAATCCCTGCGAACCTGATGCCGTGGTTCTCTGCCAGAAAAACAGTGGATTGCTCCTTCTGGGTTGGGAGTGAGTTACTGCCTCGAGCTTTAACACCGCTGCGCAGTAACTCGCCACCTTCAGTCATTTTAATGAGGGGAAGGCGGCAGAGGGGAAGCGGTTTCCAACACAGCGGTAGGGGTATAAAATGTCGAAAGGGGCCAGTTAAGGTGGTTTGCTCATCTGATCAGAATCTCTGCTGGGTGCCTCCCATAACAGGTTTTCCGGGTACGCTGAACTAGTAGGAGTCTTTGGAGGCGACCCAGAACATGCTGGAGGGATTATACATCTTATCTGGCCTTAGAAAACCTTGGGACTCCCCAGGAGAAACTGGAAAATGATTCTGGGGAGAGGGACGTTTGGAATACCGTGCTTAGCCTGCTGACCCCGGTCCTGGATAAGTGGATGAAAATGGATGGGTGGAGGTAGAATTTATGGCTGAGCTGCTGGGATTGGATTATTACTTTGGATTATTACATTGGATTACACTACATTTTTCAGGTGTACCTAATAAAGTGGTCACTGAGTGTATGATGATAAATAAGATATATTTTATTGCGTGTGATTCATGCAAAATAGTTGTAAAGCATTGTTGGGTGAAAACAAATCAGCAGTTACAATGCCTCGTTTTTGATGGCTGATGAACCTTAATATCTCTCTGTCTATCTGTCTGTCTGCCTGCTTGCAAAGGAACACATACTTTAAACCCATAAACCATCAACACATATGTTGTTATGCTGTCACCCAACAGAAATGACGGCCTACATGTAGTGTCATACAGTGACACAGCATTGTATGGTGTCATGTGCAGCCCGGTATGCTGGTCAGATATCAGTGGCACAGCACTCTCATGCAGCCTCACAGCTCCACCTGTTGGAGGCAGAGGGGTGAAGCTGAAGGGGTCAGAGGTCAGAAGTGACAGAGTGAGTGGTGGAAAATGGGGGGGAGAGAGGGTTTGGATTCGAACATACTCCCTGAGCTCCTTCCTCCTCCTCATCCTCCCCTCCGAGCAAGATGAGAGGGGGGGCCCGCGAGGCGTATGCCCTTTTCAATGGAGGGCCGCTCTTCTGTTGCTATGGTAACAGAAGGGGAGGGGAAATAGAAAGAGAGGAAGAGGAGATGTAGTGTGAGATTTGGTGGATAAAGAGGAGAGGATGGAAGAGGGTGGGACCAATTGGAAATAGGGATAAAAGTACCGTAACTACAAATAAAAAAAAAAATTAAACACTGGGCAAGTTTAATTCTCTCACACAGATTGCTTATGAAGGTGACAGGGCCAAGAGGGAGCTGTGTGTCCTTTCTGTGATTGTGTGTACCTGAGCACACCAGAGTCAGCAGTCTGTTTGTGTTAGTCTACCTGTCTGCTGCTGAAGCAGTCTGCGTCACATGGTGGCCTGTTTGTCTGCAAGTATTAGGGCTAAGGCTCTTACATCATCGTGCTGAGCAAAGTCAGGCCACTGCAGTTCAAACCACTGCATTACGCTCAGCTTTGAGCATCAGTGGTGTGTCAGCCTGGAGTCAGAGAGAACTTTCAAGCTGAAAAAGTTTTGAGTGCCTCTCGGACTCCAGCGTTACTTTTGTAGAGTGTCTGTAACATTCTCAGGACTGTGATGCACTGGAGTGAGGATGACGGGGTGTGTGATGGAGCATGGGAGGAGTGTGTGATGGAGAATATTACAGTGTGATGATAATAAATGAGGAACAAAATCATGTGTCTGTGCAGGGAGATGAAATCCATACCAGGGTGACTCCAGAGAGGACCTCCAGCAAGGAAATCAGGTTGTGTCCATCCCTCAGGTCCTCGTACAGGTCTGTGATGTGCTTCCTCACCTAAGAAAAAAAGTAGCAAAGGAAATGAAGGAGGGAGGAATGAGGAGAGGAAAGGACGGAGAAAGGACGGGGAGAGAAGCAGAAAGAGAAAAAGTTAATCCCACACTCCAATCATCTCTCTGTTGACTCAACACTGTGGACATCTGCCAAGCTGATTGCCCTGCAGCTGACAGGGCTGGTGACAGCGGTTGCCAGGGCCAACGGAGACAGGGCACCAGCTGCGGCCTCTTGTCTCTGTTGCCATGACATTGCCTCCACAATGAGTCGAGTGGGGGTAGGTTGTCACCGGTGGCAACCGCTGCTGACACGGTGACTCAGCAGCCTGATCAGCATCAGTGCTTGTTTTGTTTGAAAGTGGGACACTGAGTGAGACGGACAGACGGACAGACAGTGACTGCTTCAGGCTGAGCAGGAAAGGAATAACGGATCAGCTGAGCTGTGAGAAAAGTATTACAGAATACTCAAACTAAATGTAGATTGTTTCACATTACTTTACTATATTTATTGTGAGCTACTGAAAAACAGTTTATGCTGCCGGCATGATATGATAGTTTCTCCATCTTATGTAAGAATTAGATCAAGATATATGACTATCCGTAGTATTATTTTGTTCATGAGACTTTGCTTTCATGTTCCTCGCCTGCTCTCTGAGTATGAATAATCCACCCTGTTACACAGACTGTGTAATGCATTAATTATCACTGCGTGGCGCACGTCAGTCAACAAAGTCAAACAGGGTTCCTATTTATTTTAATGGACAAAATTTCAAAACTTTTCCATGACTTTTCAAGGATCCACGACAAAAGCTTTTCTTTCTTGCCCTACTTGTCCAGCGTTTTTCCAAACACATCAGATTCAAACTCGATGGCTCTAGCTGACATACATGGATACATACGTGACAGTAAACAAAAAGTTATCACACACAATGCAAATTAGAGCTCAGTTACATCGACAGCTTCAGAAAATAAATTTACTGTAAGTTACATTACATGGAAGGTTATCCACCGAAGGTTAACAGTTAACAATTTCATCACTCACAACATTCCATGACTTTTCCACAACTTTCAATGATTTTACTATTTCCCCTGACTTTTCCAGGCCTGAAATATATGATGGTGAAATTTCATGACTATTATCGGTTTTCAGTGGCAGTGGGGACCCTGGTTAAAAGGTGAGAGAGTGTAGTTTAGTGTTTGCCAACTCCAGATTCACTATCATGTCGCGTTTCACCTCACTGTATTTGCGTTTTTTCTCTTGGATGCTTGCTGCTTATGGTCTGGCACACTGCCGCTACCTTCTTATTGAGACCCCACCTCCCCTGAGCGCTGTGAGAATACACGCCCAACAAAAGTCTGGAACACAGAAAGAAAATCCAGGCAGAGGCCAGAGTCTCTGCAGAGAAATGCACCGCCACACAGTGAGAGTGGGTCGTAAGTAATGATTGAGAGGGAGTGCTTCTGTGTGAGTATATACATTTTATAGCCATTGTTTTATGAAAATCCTGCATAGTAGTTTTAGTTTATGAAAATAGAGAATATCTTAAAACAGTGTATAAAAGTAGAGAACAACTGAGTAAGACATAACAAAAAAGAGACTCTTTATAGGTCTCCAGTTCTTCTTTTATTCTAAACTACTTTCCAGGTCACCAGTTTGTCGAAGAGGACCATTAGGTACCATAAAATAGCTGCACAGCAACAGCAGAGGAAAATAAATAAACTATTTGCTGCTTCATTGGAAAGCAGACAGTGGAAAGAGAGGGATGTGGGCACGCAACAAAGGTCAAACAGCTATCCTACCCACAGTGCTTCAAAATTGTTGCTTCAAAAATGCAGATCCACCGCCTAGGCAACCAAGGACACATGTCTACCTGCATTACAGTGATTTTCCTGCTTCTCTCTGCACCTGCACTGGGAAAAGTTTTGCTGCAGTCCTGGCCTCAGGACAAGAAAATGCACTACCGCATTTCACCACAAGAGGGCAAGACAGCCACAAGAGTAGACAGAGAGGGATTCACTTGTCAACAAAGTCATGATGTATTAATTAAATTAATTAATAAAAATGCAACAACCATCCTTACACATCTTTAAAAACAAGATGTCCTAAAAGGTCACTTTATACAGAACACAAAGCCTCTGTGTTGTGGCTGAGCTTAGAGCTATAATTGTCTTTGGCTTAAAACTGCAGCTATAAAAGTCACAACATCCCTCCACTTGTCCTCAATAACTCCTTTTCCCTATCCATCTTCCTCCTCCTCCCTCATCTGTGTCACTCTCTCACCCCTCTGACATCAGCTGTTTTACACAGAAGCTGATGGAACAAGTGTTAATTGGATGACAGGAAGAAAAGCTGTATCCACCACTGACTGGAAATGAGGTGCTGGTATTGTCTAATTGTGTCTCGGTGTGTCAGAGAGCCTGTGCTTGGTTCCGAGACGGTCTGAATGAGTGGATTCCTCTCTGTCAATGTTTAATACCAGCTTACTGAAAGCCCACGCTGTGATTTGACATGGAACCAACCCCCCGATGAATCTACTAATTATCTATAATTTATCTGGACACAAAAGCTGCTGCTGACTGAGACAGCATTGCTTCTCCTGTAATTATTGGTCCTCTCTCAGTAGAACAAAGACTAACATGTGATTCTAGGTGCATCCAAACCATAAACTCAGTGTGTACAGTACAGTATGGACCAAACCTGGAACTAAATTCTTTTTTCTTTCCTAAACAGCTTGGTGTCCCCTCACGTCATCAAACCAACTAAGCTGCCCATCAAGGGAAACTTAGAAGTTTATTTTTGTTTATGCTACCATGGGAGTCCAAAGATGGCCTATCAGAAAGTCCCGCCGCATTACACAACACATCAAACACAAATTCCACAGTACACTCCCGTGTGTAATGCATCCAGTAAGACTGAGTTCAGTCGCGGGACACATCACTGAATTTAAGAACGCTCTGTGACACCCAGCTGCTTCTGTAGATTGTTCGTGTTGTGTTTTTTTGTTTTTTAACAGGATGTTTGTGTGTGTTGGTGTGTGTCTTCGGGGATGTTGCTCTCACAGCCAGCTGTGTCTGATGTGCAGTGACGGCAGCTGTCAGACGACGACGGCACTTGAGCAGACTGTCGTATGGAGCTCATGTGAAGGACCGTGCTGACAGCGCCTGGGCAACAGCATGAGCATATATACTGATGTGCTAAACACACATCTGGGTCACACTTAGTTTGGAAATAATTTCAACATCTTAAATCAGATCAAGTAGCTTCAAATGGGTTTTTAGTCACTTATTGGATAAATAGGGTTTGGCAGCTATAGTGAGATGGCAAAATGACTGATGACAATTATTTAAATGCCAATTAAGGGTGTGTCAGGGAGATGCTACTCAATGCAATGTGATTTAATATAATGTGACATGGGTTATCTGGCAAACCCCACACACTGTCTGAAATTCCAAACAGAAAAGTTGTTGTTGTTGTTGTTGTGTTATAATCTTGCTATAACACAACAAATCGTATGCTCTCAATGTCAATTTTGCCCCAACGTATTGAAAATGGTATTGAATATCATTACTTTCCAAGGTATTGTATTAAAGTTAGAAATCCCAGTATTGTGACAGTGCTATGTTCACACAGACAGTGTTGACCCAGTGATGCTGGTAAAGCTGCTATGGTGCTGCTATAACAATATTTCCACAATTAAAAAGCCGGTACTCCACTCATTTATGGAGCCCTGCAAGCCACGACATTGTCAACAACAAAGTCGTGCATATACGTCACAATAAAAGTCTTGTGTTAACAGATGAAAGGATTCTGTCCACAGAAATGCTGTCAGTAGGATTTTATTTTGAAACAAAAACAGGAAGTGTTTGAAATCTGTCTTTTTCATGTCTGTGTCAGTATGGTTATTAAACGACCATTTTCACTGTCTATTTTGTTGAAATTCACACAAGTAGTGTGGTCCAGACGTAAGGGCTGGACTCTTTGCTGTTAACTTCTTGCAGCTCCTTTCCTTTATTTCTTCCTCTATCATCTATTAGGCTACATGCTTAAAGCTCTCTTAACATTATTTTAAAAGGAGATACTCATGAACATGAGGTAAAACATGTTCTCATTGCACTGGAATGTGTGAAAAATGTAAACATTTACGTTCTTGTACTGTTTGTTCTGTTTAACAAACACTATTTGACATTCTCTCTTTACGCCTAAAGCATGTTTAATTATGAGACTCAGTGTCGACAGCGACATTTGCTGATGTCTTTGTTGTCTCAAGCCTGGTTTCTGTGTAGCTCTGGCTGCTGTGGCTCATTTAACGACAAAGACAGACAGATTGCATGTGATTAAACATCTTGTTAGCTGACTGAGCTACAGTGTGGCTAACAGTCCTTCATCTTTGTGTCTTGCCTCCTCCTGCCTTCTTAATACAAAGCCTCTGGATGTGTGCTCACTGTGTCAACACCTGCTGGGTCAAAGTGTGTCACTGCATGCCAGCAGGTAGGTTGGAGGCCAGTATTTGTATAAGTCTGTGTTTGCACTGTACACATGCACACACACACAGATACACACCTGTCAACACCCTGCACACCTGATCAACTAAAAACATACCACACATGACACGCACAGAGCAAACAGGAAACAAGGTTGATGATGTCACCCAGCATGAAGCTGAGGGCCGAGAGCACCCGTCTGTCTTTGTCTCCATCTTTTTATCTTTTCTTTAATGTCAGTTCTTTTTGTCACATGAGCTTATTTTCTGTTCAGTCTTCCTGTCTTAACCTTTTCTCCTTCTGAGCCTCAGTTGTGTTTTTTCTGTTCCTGTTTGTCTATAAATCCCTGCTGATAGGGCATAGGTTTGTAGACTCAACAGTCCTGGCAGAGAGTCAATACATGACATAGAACACAGAACTATTTCACCCCACTCTCAATTCAAGAGAACAGTGTTGGGACACAGTCGCCTTTGGAAATATTCTTCTTCTGTAGCAACACTTTTTTCATCTAACAGCAGCAGATATTTCAACAGATGAGACAAGACCTGTTTCTCCTCCTTTATGTCATCCTCCACTTTCTACCCAACCTGTCCTCTGTCTCACCCGCTGTTCCTTTTTCCTCTCATCTTGCTAGGACAGTAAAGGTTAGCACTCTCTTTAATAGTTACAATCTAACTCTGTGACCTCTGTGCTAATGTAATGGCTTCTAGCGTGTGTCTCTGTGAAGAAAAAATAAAGAAGGGAGACAAAGTGTGAAAGAACAGCAGTTGTTCACGCTGCATTATGCCACCTCTCTTTCTCAAAATGTTAACTTGCTCCATTTTTCTCTTTTTGAGACATATCTGTTAGTTTTTAAGATGTTTCTAGAAACTTTTGTAACATTTTTAATTCAAAACCACTGAAATGTAACTTGTTTTGTTGTAAATCTTTTTTGTTTTTTGTTGTAAATGTATTTGCAAAAATGCAAATACATTATATATAAATCAGAAAATCTGCAATTTGAGACAATAGCGAACAAGTTAGCGTTTGGGATTAGAAATAAATGAATAAATAAATGACTAAAACAATTAATCAAAATTTAAAATCTAAAAAGTTGCTGGCTACAAATGTTCTGTCAATGTTTTAGTACTCTCATTTTTTTTTTCCTTTCATGCAACTGTTATTTTAATAATCAATTAATCTGCAGATTATTTTCTTGATCAATAGAAATTAAAAGTGTCATAAAAAAGATGAAAAATAAGGCTGTGCACTGTGGTGAAAATTGAATATAACAATATTTTTGACCAAATACCTCTACATTGATATTGCTTTCACAAAATATCTACACATGATTTTTGATAATCACCAGTTATTTGGATGTAACGACTATGTTGGTAAAGGTAAATAATAAAACAGCTAGAACAGTCTGCTAAATTCAAGAAATTAAAACATGTTACTGTAATGCAGCCTCTAAAAACCAGGAAAGAGAACACTTAAAGTATTACGATATCCAAAATCTAAGATGATATCTACTCACACCATCTCAGTATTTATATGATATCGAAATATTGCCCAGCCATAGCACAAAATGTCTATTACAATTTCTCGAGTACGACGACTTGTTCAAATTATTTGTGTGATTCAACCGTCAAAAAAGATATGAATTTTAAAAATCGGACAAAACAAAACAAAAAACAGTTAATATTCTCATATTTGAGTGGCTAAAATTGGAATGGCATTTTTGCTTAAGAAATGACCTAAATGATTGATCTATTTTGATTTGATCAACTGCTGCCAATTAATTTTCTGCTGATCAACTAGTCAATCATTCAATCATCTGCTGTGATGTAATAGAAAACACACAAAAGCCGTGAAACAGTGACATCCTATTACAGATGAACGGGAGCTGTGTTTCCAGCAGTGAAAAAGCATCCTGCCTCTCCGCCTGCTGCTCTCACTCTCCATCTCTGACCTACATTTATAGTCAGTGGTTGGTCTGGCAGTGCCAGCTGATATGGAGTTACACTCACAGGCTGGCCACTGTGACGACAGGCGCTCCAGAGTTATGGGGTCAGACAGACGCAGCTTCATTCGCGGGTCATGTGACAGAAATACCCTGCATTCTCCTCTCCTCAGAGTCCTTACCGCCCGTGTGTGCGTGTGTATGTGTGTGCATATGTGTATGCATACTGTAGTTTATGGATGTGATAGAATGGGCATGTGTGTGCAGATGTGACAGTAAAGGCAGCTGTCTGGGGCCTATAGAGGAGACACTTATAGTTAACGGTTATAACAGAGATTATAATCAGTGTTTTCCTTTCCCTTCATTACCTTCTGTTTCCTCTACTTTAAGTGTTTGACTCAGCATACGGCATTTTAACTGATGTTTTGACATGAGTTGAAGGTTGGCGGGTATTATCGTACATTGCTCTCTTCACTGTGAAGAGAACTGTAGATCTTACTTATTTATGCGTGTTTTTAAACAGCCAGCAATGAAGACCTTATGCAGCTGCTCGTTCAGATTTAATCTATTCAGTGTTTCTTTATTGATGCCTTCAAATGCAGCAATCACATTCAGGATCCTGGTGAGGCAAAGACAGTCTGCCAATCAATAATTTAGTAATTTGCATTCCAGTAAACATTTCTGAATTCACCGTTAAATATTTATTCAACACTCACGTTTACTTTATTTACCGCTTTGCTTTCGCTGCTGAACATGATCCAAGTGGCCGGACAGGGGGAAATGGTTTAACAAGCTGTAATGTTAGAGCCATTACTACCAGTGATAAAGTAAACAGACAGAGTGATGCAGACAGGCTACAGGCTGCTCAGACAAGGCCACATTAACACTGGTCAGCACACACACAGCTGATGACACCACACTGTCTCCACTTAGAGAAGTGGGACTTAGATGGGGTTCTACATCACAAATATTAACCATAACTGGTTTATGAAGCTGACATTCTGCTAAAAGGGATGCTAAAGGAACACCTAAGGCAGAGGAACAAGGGGAGGATATGTAGAAAATGTGTTTTTCCCCCCCGTAAGATTCATTTTTTATTGTATTCAGTTGGTTGCTTTGTGATACAGCAGCAGAGGGAATGAGTCGGGCAATAAAGTTCATCCCAACCAGGTTACTGGAACACGTACAGGGGCGTTTTCTGAAGCTATTTTTACGCTCATGCTAGATTCAAGACGTGCAGTCCAGCTCCTTCACGACCTGAAACTGTTCACTTCATTGATTTTCAAATAAATGCTGTTTTAGAAGATAAAGAAGGTCACATTTTGAACACTGCACATGAAGTATAACAGTGTATCAAGCTCTCTGATACATGCATGCACTAACACCTTGACTCAAAATCATGTTATATATTTTGTTTGATCTGTGCTGGTGTGAGATAATGCAATTAAGTTTAAAGGAACAATTTATCTAAAATCAAAAATATATATTGTTCATTTTTACCTCTAGTACTATTTATCAATCTAGGTTGTTTTGGTGTGAGTTGTGTTTAAATCTCCTGCCGCCACGAGCAAGAGCCTCTTGTCTATGAGTAGGACAAATATGAATTTTTGATTTTGAGGTGAATTGTCCTTAAAAATATTATTTCTGTTAAAGATAAGATGATAAAATCCAAGCGCAGACCTTCAGCACTTATTTTTAACATATTAAAATAAGTATTTCCACAAAGGCAAAACATTTCAAACCATGTGAACTCAGTGACACAAACCTTGATGAGATGCTTGTTGACCCATTTTGTGAAGGTTTTCTTCTGCACCCTGTCCCGCTCATCTGGAGAGAAAGAAATACAGAAAAAGGAGGGAGGTTAATTACATAATCCAAATCCAGCATGGTTGCTGCAGCCAGCTCGATCACTCCACTGTGTTATGTAGATGACGAGGTTACGCACACAAATGCGCATACACACACATACACACACAAGTCCAGCTCAGAGGAGAAAAGCAGTGAGCTTAAACACTCCCCACAGAGACAGTTAAAGATGATGCTGTATTCACTCAGTACACTAAAAGGCATGGATTGTATTGATTTGTGAAGAACAACTGGAGAGGGTTTCTGCAGACATGTTGCTGCTCTTTCCTCTCACACACACAAACACACACAAACTTACACTTAGTGGCTTAGTTGCTGCTTGTATTGGATTACTCCCTCTAAGCCTTTTTATTAACCCACACTTTCATTTCATAAACCTAATAAATGACACATAAAGAGTAACTGGACACCACTCGCACATGGGAGCACACATGTACGTTCACTGTTGTCTTCTTCAGTTAACTGTCATTTATCTTCCTCAACAGTGATGTAAAGCAATAAAACAGCTGATGTAATGAGAAACACTTAAAGAAACTGTGAAGGTTCTTTGAGTTCATGGACTCAAGGTCCTACAGATAAGATCCTCTGTATCTACAAACATGACCTCTTGTAAATTCTTGAACAGCTTTATCTTTATGTTTAACCTAGATGACATCACCCTGAGTAAACTGCTGTAAAATGAAACTGAAAAAGGCTGCCTGCATGTTTTTTATTTTCCATTTTCCTCCTTCTTTAAACCAGTTTACTGTCTAATGCTTCAATCTTTTTCTCAGTTTCTGTTTCTACAGTCTCTGACTGAAGTGTGATCTGCAGCCAGGCAGACCTCCAGCCTGCGTCCTCCGCAGGCCAGAGGAGTGAGGCAGCCAGGCCAGGAATAGAGCCTGATGCTGAGCCACAACTGTGTTATCTTCCCTCCTAACCACCACCACCACCTCCTCCTCCTCCTCCTCCTCCTCCACACTGTTGGAGCCTTTCTTCCTCTCTAGCCTCTCTCTGCTCGTATCAGTCTGTCTGGGAGAAAACGCAGACCCTCTCTCTTTTTCCCTTCCCGCCATTCTCTTAAATATCTAACTTCCTGCTGGAGGGATAGTCAAACATCCTTTCAAGTGATGTTGCATATTCTTAAAACAGCTTTGTTTAGATAAATAAAATGCAAAATGCAATACTGCTTGTGTGTGCAATGTGCAGCAGCAGGCCACAACAGAGTTCATTAAGACCTTTACAGTTTCTTGGTTAGATTTTTCCTGATCAACAGAAAAATAATCATTTGATTTTTTGAGCTTCTTATTGCTGAGGATTTGTTGCTTTGTGCGTTATGTAATATAAGACTGAATCTCTTTGTGTTCTTGACTGTTTGTCAAACGGAACAAGACCGTTGAAGACATTTTATGTGGGCTTGGTGCTAAACATTTTTGGACATTTTATAGTCCAAACGATTAATCAATCATTTCAAAAAAATAAAAAGATGAATTGATAACAGAAAGAAACGTTTGTTGCAGCCCTACAAGATGCTGCTATATATTAAACATTAAAAATCTAACAAGGCATCTTCAGGTAACATCTATAGAGAAGGAAAACCCCAAAATTTGGTGTGTTTCTATATGCTTTCAAATAACATATCAGCAGAAATATAAATGTAGCATAATGTTACTGCTGTGTCCCTGATGGTCAGCACATACTAGAACTGAAGGCCAAACAAAAATATATAATTTTGCAGACATAAATCTTGATGAATATTTTTAAGGAGGTGTTGAAAGTCTGAACATATTTTCAGTTATTTGACATCAGTGAAAATATCCACTCCAATAGTTACAAATGCAGGTAAAATAAAAACACTATAACATAATACTCATATCAATATGAGCACACAGTCTCTGCAGCTCAATGACAGAAGGGTATTTTCCCTCCAGTTTGTCAAACAGCCAATCAGAGAACAGACGGCTGCAGGTACTTCCCCTCCTGTCAGTTGTTTATCAGTTTCCATGGAGAAACCGTACGAGAGAGCAGCCATGAGGAGAGATAAACGGTATCACTTCCTCCTTTAAGTATCTTTCTGACTTTCTCACCCACACCTATACAAACACACACACACACACACACACACACACACACAGCCTCTAAACAGCCCTGACACCTTCCACTGTAGAGCTCCAAAAGTAGAAAGGATTTCCAAAGAGGAAATTCGAATTAAGGGTTTAGTGGGTCAAATATCTCGACTGGATAAAACTCAAGGTCAGTTTCAACACTCCATAACACATACACATACACACACACACACACACACACACACACACACACACACATGAAGTGTAACACAGAGTTTACACAAAGGGCAAGCCCCCCTAGGCAAAGAACCCATATTTCAACATGCTGTTGCAAAATAGTTTCACCACTGCAACACGCCTTGACTCCCAAACCTGCCGGGGAAGCTCAGCTAGTCGGCCCAGTGAAAACACACTAAAGTCACACACATGTGTATCGGTCACACACAGCACTAAACACTGCACCTATGAAGCCTTATCAGGTTCATGTAGGTGTGGTAATTAGGTCATAAATCAATCGTGTGTGGAATATTATTATTTTCAAACTGGAGAGAAGAGAGGAGCTGAGGTTTGTGAGTGACAGCTACAGAGAGACGCTCATTCAACTACAGAGGAGGGCATTGTTAAGATGTACACACCCCCTTCCATGCTGTCCAAACACAACAAAACACGCACACATATAAGTCCTACCCTTTAGCCTGACACCCACAATGATTAATAGAGACCACATTTAGCATGTGCACAAACAGGAACTGTTCAAACACACAGGGAAACACGTGCTGACAGCAGCCACTCTGCACGCTGGCAGCATGTAAACAACTGTTCGGCTAAACTATGGGCATGTACACACACACGTCGGGATACACACTGACCTGCACAGCACATGAGCGAGTACAGGTGAGCGTTGAGGTGACATTCATTCCTGTAGTCGTACCACATCATCATCCACAGCTCTAATGTTTGTTCTCCTCCTCTAATCACAGCTTCATTTGATGCTAACGGTGCACATAATCCAAGACAGGAGTCAGATAATTATAGCAGTGAGACGTCAAGCTGCTTCCACGTATCCAGAAGCTGCAGGGCGAGTGTGAGCTGCCGGCAGGTACAACCAGTTTGAGGAGTCTCAACTCTTCACTTTCTCTTGGTTCAATCTGTCTGCGGTTCACCCTTTCCCTCTCTCCTCGATCCTTGTGGTCGCTGCCATGTCAGCCTTCTCCCTCAGTCCCCCCCACACGCTGTCTTTCCCTGGTAGCAGTTGCTCTCACACGTGGGTGTCAAAGTCAGCGGCAGCTCCTCCCACACAGTCCAAAAAGGACTGTGTCCCCTCCCTCCCTGTTTACTCCCTCACCTCACTTGTACTTCCTCACCAGGCAGTGGCACTCTCTGTCTCTCTCTGTCACTGACTCTCTTGCTCACTCGCTCTCTGTTTCCTGGCCACAACAGACGGTCTGTGCTCAGACTGCAGCTGACGGTGGCTCTGCAGAGCTGCAGGGGTGCTCGCTCTGTTTATCCTTACCCTCTCTCTGTGGAGGTAAGCAACTCTGAATCCAGGGGGAGAATTTCTGTTTTTTATTTTCTCTTTTTCAGTTGACTTCCTGTGAAGGGCAATAGCTGCTGAGTAAATTCACATTTTTGGTTAACTGTTAGATGCTGTTTTCTGGAGACAGCGGGAGTTCATATGCGTCCTGCAGAGAGCTTCTTAAAAAACAAGTCCCAGCCATATCCATTAGAGATGATATAATCCACTTGAGTATTTACATGCCACAAAAACACAAAAAGCATCCAAAAACATACAAGTATGGCTTGTTCTGCTGCGCTATGCAAACATACTCTCTTCTTGTTGAAGCTGACAAAAGCCAGATGCAGCAGCTTGGTGATATTTCCATTTCTTTTCCTTCTCTCCTGCTCCTTTTCTCATGTTTCCTTTCCTTAAGAGGCTTTCTTTTTTCTTTTGTAAAGCAATCAACAGTCCTGAGGCTTTTCAGCTCCTAGCGACGAGAACTCCGTCGCTTTGTGAAGAAAACAGAGGGAGAGACTGTGACTTGGGCAGAAATGGACTTTGCTCTCATCAAGAGAAGCCTGGCCGACTTGTGACGTCGTTTAACTTAATATTGAGAGAAAAACCAGCCTGAGCAGTCATTCGTCCCATTAGTGCATGTGTCTCATGTGTGTACAACAGAGATGGGAGATGACGATGGAGTACATAATGAGGAATGGTCATGTTTCTGGCCTCGGTCCAGACTTGTGCTTCTCAGGCAGGCACAATAAGCAGTCGGCAGTGAATGAGAGGCCTCTAGCAGCCTTTAACTCCCACTGCCTGGTGCCGAACACATCATCCAATCATGACAAGACCATTCCCTGTCCAGATCTGCTTCCTCAGATTTTTATGACACTGCTTTCTTCCCATCTTACTTGATTGTGCGGTCTCTCAAAATAGCTCTGCCGCACCAGACAGCACAGACGTGGTTTTGAATAATTTCTGCTCTGTCATGTTTTTTTAAAAGAGAGAACGAGTCAAGAATCAGCAGCGTGGAAGCAACGAGTCTGCTCAGGCTAAAAGCTCGACTATGTCGTCAGAGTCAAACAACAGTCCTCAGAAGGTCATGTGACCTGGCCAGGAGGCAGGAAGTGAGCAAAGACCTCATTAGGCGAAGGCTGGTATGACAGCAGCTCCTGACTCTTACAGCAGGTGCACTACTCTGTAGTTACACACACACACACACACACACACACACACACACACACACACACACACACCTGACCAGGCGAGACAGTGATTCACACTGTTGCAGTCACAACAAGCTCAGACAGAGTAACACAAGCTCCTCCTCTTCCTCTGTCTCCTCCACCTGCAACGTCACTCCTTCATCTCCATCCCTCCTTATTTTACGTCCTCTTCTTCTTTGTTTCCTCGTAGTGTCACATTCCTCTTCTTTCCTCTGTTCCTTCACAGTGACGCTCTCCTCTTTCCATCTCTAAGGGACCATCCACACTAAAAATACCAGACAGAGCTTATGCCTCTAATACCACGCAGCATGCTTATCCCTCGCTCCCTCCTTCTCCCACGTTATCACCTCTAATCTCCCTCGCTCTCCCTCTCCATTCTCCCTGTCTTCTGTTGTTTCTGGCGTTTCTCCTCTTGTTATTCAATTGTGGAGGGGATGTTACCATGTTTCCTCTATTAGTGCATCATGTCATCTTTCCTTCTTTCACTTTCCCTTTTAGTTTCTCTTTCAGCCAGGCCAGCTCCCAGGGTTCATTTATCCTCCTCCTCCTTCTCTCTGGTGATACTCAAAGGCTGGCAGCAGCCTATACCCGTTTTTTTTTCCATCTCTTTCTTTGTTTCTTTCAGCTTCTCATCCCATTTCTCTCTCTTTAAGCAACGAATGTTGAATGCTAACTGTTTTGTTTAGCCGCACAAGGTCACTCTTTGCAAATCAGCTGACTGGAGGAGGCAGGAAGTTGTTCTCACAGTGCAGTATTTAATCTTAATTATCTAAACTTTCTCTCTTCCTGCTTACATTCCAATTACAGACTAACCAGCTGTCCAGTTAGCCAAGTTAGCCCCGTCACCAGATTGAGATCAGACTCAGTCTGCCCTCCTGTGGCCACAAAGAGAAACACTTGCCATTTGAGAAATCAAATCTACATCTACAAGACATTTAAGTATATGTTCATCAACACAAAGGTTTCTTCATGCAAATCTAACACAAAAATAACAAAAATGACACAAAAAAGCAGTTAAATTCGATCTATCTCAAGACAAAGCAAATCCAAAGTGCATGTTAACTGAAGGTGATTCAGGGTCAATGTGGCTTTATTGCTGACGCACATCAAAATAAAGATGTCATCCATCCTGTCCGGGGGTCATCACATCAAACCAGACGTGGCCTCCACTTCCTTTGATTTCAGTGCATTTATTTGATCAGAGACATTTACATTTTCCTGGCCATTTTGCTTGTTTATTTCTTGTGTTTCAATAGTCCAATATAATTCATTTATCATTCTAATCAGTAGCACCTTCTGCTCCATCATTTGATTTACAACTACTGATAATATATTATTAAACAGGCTACACTGTACTCTGCACCTGGAGAGCTTAAGGCTTAGCAATTTCAATGAAAGCATGAACCACCACGATTAATATGTTGTGTCATCCCCAAACCACATAATGTGCATAATACTATAATGCTGCTGCACAGCCACACACGCCCTACCACTGTGAAAGAGTCCGTTTCCTGTGATGAGCAGACTAAGGTTGAGATCACAGAATCACGCAGTATGACTACACACACACAGCGTTTGTGTCACACATGAGTGGCTTGTCTAGAACCTAGAGACAAGATCAAACAGGTAAGTAAACATTTAAGTCAGGCTTGCTGTTTCGTCTTGCCTCATTCTGATCTCATAATCACTCACATGGACACGTTTCATGAAACCACACACTCATTATGAAAGAGATGCACATTTTATCTGTTAATAATCATCTGCATGAAGTTACATTTTAATAAACCTTAAATATAAAAAAAAAAAAATCAACTAGAGCTGCAACAATTAATCGATTTGTTGTTAACTATTAAATTCATTGGCATTTTTCAGGAGGAGTTAATCCTTATCCTCTGAGAGGGTGCAAGGACAGAAGGATGTCGTGCTGTGAAGCCCTCCGAGACAAATTGTGATTTGTGATATTTAGGCTTCATAATAAAACTGAATCAAAAATGAATTGAATTAATATGAGAATCAATTAATCCGTTGGGTATTTTCTAAAAGTCATAATTCTCTGATTACAGCTTCCTAAATGTTTATATTTTCTGATTTCTTAAATCCTCTATGACAGTAAACTGAATATCTTTGGGTTGTGGACAAAACAAGACATTTGAGGACGTCATCTTGGGCTTTAGGAAACACTGTTTGACATTTTTCACCATTTTCTTACAATTTATAGACCAAAAAAAATAATTAGGAACCATCACGCTTCTGAAATTCGTATTCTAATCTTTAAGTGAAGCATAATAGGCACAGCATGCACAACTGAACATATAAGTGAACAGCATGTAAGACTCCTGTGTTATATTAGGATGTAAACCACATAAAGTATAAGTGAGTGCAGTAATACATATACCAAAATTTTGCTACATACTACTTCCCCCCACAGGCACTACGCATTGCATAACGTAAAGTCACCTGTCTGACACAGTGTATCACATTAATGCACATCTTTTGGATTACTGTCATCTCTGTATATTGCATATATTCTCTATACTTTACACTGTGAATCTTTGCACATTCCCACACAAATCTGTAAAGCTCTTTCATTTTAAAATATATATTGCACATATTTTCATAGCATTTTCCTACTCTACAGTGTGTTCCTTTACTTTGCAGTACTTGCTTTTTATTTTTATTTTCTCTCGCACCAAAACATTAGGGCAAAGTCCTTGCATGGGAAAACCTACTCTGCTATAAACTAGATTCGGATTCTGCAAAGGTGGTGAAAGCATAACGAGGAAGAAGTGATTCATCTATATTTTGGCTATCTTTCAGGCCCACGGAGAGCAATGCACGCAACTGATTTACCTGGTACCTGGGAACAGTGTTTGACAACCTGCTAAAGTTTTCCTCTAACACAGAGGAAATCCTCAGAAAGTGCCATCAAAGACAGTCTCTCCTCAGGAAATTAAAATCCTTTGGGGTCACCAAGGACATTCTCACCACCTTCTAGTACGCCTTCATCGAAAATGTCATAACCTTTTCATTTATTTGCTGGTTTCATTCCATCACTCTGCAAAACAGAAACTGCCTGTTGAATACAGTCAAAGTCTGCTCAAAGATCATTGAGCAGCCTATTCGAAGTCTCACAACCTTGTGTGATCAACTGACACTGAAATCAGCTCACCGGATTCTACAAGACCCCACCCACATTTTATCCTCTGAGTTTCAGTGGCTCCCCTCCGGACGCAGACTCCGTTGTCCTGGCTGCAGGACACAGCGGAGGAAAGCCACCTTTGTCCCCAGGGCTGTCCAGCTCCTCAACTCTGAACCCTGAAGCACTTAAGCACTTTACAATCGTACTACACTAAGCACTTTACTTGTGTGTTGTTTTTTTAATTTTGTGTTTTATCTGTGTTTGAATGAATGTCTGTGACATGTGCTGCCTGTAACACTACCTTCATGCTCCTTTTAAATTCCCCCCTGGGGACGAATAAAGTGTTTTTGAATTTAAAATTTGAATTGAATTGATTTGGGGATTAAGCATCACTTTAATACCAGAAAAAAAAGTTTCTTTCTATAACTGTACTAAATATCAAACTGATCCAAGTAAATACATCATGTGCACACACACATCCGATCTGGGGACATTTTTACATGACCCAAATCCAACTCTCTGTCAACTAAATGATAATTCACCGTTTACTCCTAATCTACGTCGGCAGTTGTTAGTCGGCTTTACAGCTGCGAAAAAGACAATTTTACAAATACGGTTCACTTCAGGTCTCGCTTGTAGTATTCTGGATTGTGGTCTTCTATAAATGCCAAACTTGGAATGTACACCAGCTGAGATAAATAGTGCAAGCCCTTAGACAATAAGGATCCTCTTTTTGTTGTTGTGGCCTAAAAAGACAATAAATATTCAGTGAGGAAAAAAAGGACAAAGGGAATTAAAATTTCTGATTATTTCTCTGGTTTTCATAATTTGTTATTCTCATTAAATCTCCCTTAGATTTGATTTGTTCTCTTTCCTGTCTCTTTATTTTCATCTCTAATTTGTTTCAAAGCTGTGCTGTTTTTAGTGGTCATTTCATTTCATTGGTTTCACAGCCCTCTTGTCTCTCTTAACACCACTGTTGCATGCCGTTTGCTCTGAGTATTGATGGACCTCATTGATCTGCAATGTTATGTCATGCCAGATATTTCTCCCCTGGTGAATCCAAGCCAGTGGTTACATTTGGATAAAATTTGACACATGTCCCAAACCAATCTACTAGAATTAAACTCACTTATTCCAGTGCTGGGAGACACTACAGATGCATTACCAGCAGCTACTGGACAAAGGCATGAAGGTCAGAATAAACATCATGTCAAAATGGTTTCAACATCATGAATATTTGTATCAGGCTTTAAACAAGTTATTGGTGCTGAGGCTAAACTACAAAAGCCAACTGGAATTTGTTTAATGCTGCAAAAACGTGGTGTTACATCAGTGTTTAACATTAGCTATGAATAATTAGACACATGACTAAACTCAGCAGCTTACTGGCAGCACAGCAGCTCGTTGTTTGGTGTAAAGCATGTAGTTATAAAAACAAGACGTAGCCGGCCACGTAAGCAGCCACACAAAGACTGCAGTCTCCAGGTTGAATTACATAGATGTGGCTATATGATTCAGTAGCTCATGAAATATACCAGCCTTTCTCTACAAAAGAGCCAAATATGGAAGACCCTGCTCCACTGACTCATGCAGATGAGATACAGCAATCAGGTCCTACTGCACAAAAGCATGAGACAGTGTCTCACTGTAACAGGAGGTGAAACAGGAGACTGCTATATGCTCTTTACAGCACAAGCCGCTTTACATTCCACTCAAACTAAAATAGAAAACATGAGGTGACATCCTGCTGCAAGCTGGAAAGGCTTAAGCATCATGCTAACTACTGTGCAAGCAAGTTGAACAGCCTTGCAGATGCTGAGCTAAATGCTAAAGTGGATGCAGTGATTTAAATGGACACATGCTAACAGATAAGTGAAGCTGTCCACTACGAGAATGACACCGCAAACAGGGTGGAGCCTAAGTAGGAAGCACGTGGAGGTAATGTCACATCTTCCCTTTCTCTCTACAAAGAAGGGATAAATTATAACAGTGACAATGAAGGGAAGGAAACAGGAAGAAAACTGTTTTGCTTATACTTCTGTCTTAGAAACAGTTGGACAGGAACATGAAAAGTTACCTTGTACAAAAGTGGGTGCCTGTTGACGACGGCGACGACGGTAAAACCAAAATCCAGCTGCCGTCAAGAAGTGAAAAGTCACCACCAGGATGGGTGTGATGACTGCAGGGTCTGTTAGACAGTCCATCTTAACTCACTCGCTGACTAACTGACCAGAAATGTTCCTTAAAAAATGTCAGGTAGCTCCACAAACCACGAATAAATGTCCAAACACTAACCAAAATCAAAAGTTACTGCTGCAGGCTTCTACGTAACGTCCCAAAACTAGTCAAGTCCATAAAAAAGAGATTTTACAGCAGGTTTCAAGATGTCTGTAAACAGGATCATGAAGATCCCTCTTCTCCTTTCACTTCTTCTGTGCTGACACAAGACAAAAACAATCTTCTCGTCCTTTCCCCAGCATCTCTCTTACTTTCAGCACATAACTACTGCAACTAATAACTTCTCTGAGTTCTTCTCTCCATTCAGATGCCCTCCCTCTTTCCCTCACTCTGTCTCAACCTCGCTCGCTCTCTGACACTCTAACAGTGAATTCCATTCCCCTGAAACAAGCAACCAGACTGTAGCCGTTGCTGAGCGCACCGTTAGAAAACCAGTAAATAAATGAAATAGGACTAAACAGACGGAAATGTGCATTGTGTGCGTGTGTAGTTGCCTCACAGTCTCAGAAGAAAACCACACGGGAGATACCCACATGCTCTTCTTCCTGTGTGTGTATTTCTATTTCAGCATGTTGAAGGACATTTTATTTTTGTATGTGATCGTAACTTCTTCTGTATTTGAATGCGTACATGTTGCATTTGTATGTGATCGTATGTGCGTACACACATGTAGCAGTTAATGGAAGGTCTGTGCATTTATGTGTTAGGGAGGAAAGTGTGTGTGTTTGTGTTTACCTCTGTTGCTATGGGTGAGCAATGCATCCTGGCTGTGATATTTATTCACCGCTATCTTTGAATGATGTCTGCTGACTGCTGATGGTGTGTTCGAGAGATTCAGAGAGAGAAGTCAATCAAACCAAGGTGATCAGAGTGTGTGTGAGTGTGTGTGTTGCACATGTTAGACATTACAGCGTGATTCAGCATGATTCAGGCTGCAGACTGGAAGGCAGGGGGTCCTCGGGTTACTCTCACCTCGCAGAGAATGGTGTGTCTGTTAATGTGTGTGTATGCGGTCAGGTTATCAACTCAGCTCTGAAAAGCCACTGACATTTTAGTCCTAGCAACCTCCAGTCACAACAATACACAACCACAATCAATCTGATAACGTTTCGCTGTTGTCAGGGGGGAAACCTCAGCGCCAAACTAAATTTAATTCAAGTGCTACATGCTGCAATTTGAGCCAATTTTTAACCCTGATACTTTATTTAAAACCAGAGAACAACAATAATATTATTAAGACAGTAATAATGCAGCACTTCGTCACATATAATTAATAAAGGCGGATATATGTAGAGGGCAGTAATGAATTTCTTTCCTTTTAGTCACTTCCTAATCACCACAATTATCAGACAGCATGAGGTAATGGAGACGTGATCCTGATGCCAGCTGTTAATCCGGTACTTTCCATCACTTAGACATACTGAGGCTCCCATTGCAAAAGAACTGCATTACCCAGAATCCTCTCTGTCCCAAAATTACCTCTGTACCTCATGAGTCAAAGACAACTTGGGTGCAAAACATTGCACTTTTTCTAAATGTGATAAAGCTAAAAAAGCATTCTACAGTGTCGGGAGTCTTGGGAAGCAGACAGCAGAACTAAATTACCCAGAGTCCTTTCTGTCACAACATCAGCAAATACTCACACAACAAAATACCTTATTTGAACACTGCGTGCATCAATTAAAAGAGGAGAATCAATAAGAAAGCATGCAATTGGGGCGTCGGTGGCTTAGTGGCAGAGCAGGCGCCCCATGTACAAGGCTGCTGCCGCAGCGGCCCAGGTTCGACTCCAGCCTGTGGCCCTTTGCTGCATGTCACTCCCTCTCTCTCTCCCCCTTTCATGCTTGCCTGTCCTATCAATTAAAGGCTTAAAAATGCCCAAAAAATATCTTTAAGGAAAAAAAGAAAGCATGCAATAAAAACATTAAAAGAGAATCTAAATGACAAACTGTGATTGACGGAGAGAAAGAAGGAAGTTAAAAGTGAGAGTAGGCTGAAGAGGAAATTTAGCAACCACATTTCACTTGTGGTAAAGAGTGTGATGCTGCCACTGTGGGGCAGAAGAGATCAACATGTGTGTGTTGGACTGCACGACTTAACACTCAAACCACTGACAACAAAACCAGTGTTACATTTAGCACCCTGAATCCACCACTGTCTGACAGCAGTTTGTTATAATCAACTTCACACTGACAGAATATCACAATTAATCTATTTAGTTTTGCACTACTGTAGTTTTACCACATGCCTCAAAAAGAAGAAGATACTCCTACTTTCTGATTTTAGTTTTAGCTACATTTACTTTATAACTTTAATTTTTCAGGTGTGTTTCACCTCATTATCACCCTCAGACACACACACAACAGCTTCAAAAACACAAATCACTCCTCCCATATTCAGACTCTCAAATGTTACACAGGCTGAGTTAAAGGCTGCCGTTGTGCATGCATGCTTCTCTGTGCATGGGTTTGTATATCAGCTTCCAGGGTCAAGAGGTCAGGGGTCCAAACTCTGTCCCCTCTCTGCTGAAAATGCTGTGTCTGGGAACTTCATCTACACACACACACACACACACACACACACATGCACAGAAAGAATGAGATGCAACCAGGGTGTAACAAAGCCTCGGGGTGATGTCAGACTACAGTATAAGCTTGACACAAGAGGGAGGAAAGAGAAGAAGAAAGATGGATGGGAGAATGTGGAAAGCATCAAGGGAGATGGAGAGAGAAACTACAGTGAGGCTTGGTGTCGTATTGGCTGATTGTATTGGGAGGTGAATGACCCTTTTCATTCAGATATCACAGAGAGAAATCTCACACTCACTACCACACTGAAAAAAAAAAGACACACACAAGAGCACACTCAGCCTTTTGTGTCCGACGTGGAGTCTCAGTACTGTCTCGGCTTTCATTATATTAGCATACTATAACTCATCTGATGCTAACCCTCAAAGCTCAGACATTTAGCCTCACTGGGCCAGAGAAGGAAATTAAATTGTTCTGCATGTGTCTCATCTATTTGCCCTCATGTTGCTCTCCAGTGTATTTTTAATGCAGCAGCTTGTCATGTCTCCGGTCTCTCCCTCCCCCAGTACAGCTCAGTTCTACCAGTCAGCATCCTTTACATAGATAGCCAGGATGCCAGCAAGGTCACCCTGACACACAAAGAAGTATGCAAACACACACACAGACACGCACGCACCCACAGAAATATGCTGTACTTTTGTGCACAGACTTGCTGCCCTGTGCTTTCACCTGATAGTGCTGTAACACAGAGAGAGATGAGTGCAGGCAGAGCCATAAACTGTATCAACATATGGAAATACAGACTGCAGGCTGACCACAGAGAGGAACGACATAAACTGCAGAACTGGGTACAGGCACAGAATAATCATAAATTGTTATTGTTCCTGTGATAATTGTCCTTTCCTTCTGTAAATATTATAGAGGAAACATGTCTATTTATTCATCAGGTTTTTATTCAAAGCAAGTTACAAGATGTTGGTCAGGGTAAAGTTTGTTGTGACACAGGACCCAACATTTAAAAACCTTTTAACATTAGTGTCTGATATCAAATCTAAATTCATTTTGCTAATTCATTAATCATCTTAAAGGTCCAGTGTGTAGGATTTAGGGGAATATATTGGCAGAAATGGAACATCCCAGCTGGGTAAGAACCATCATGCAAACTGCAAGAGGAAACAGGAAAACATACGTTGATGAGGTGCAGAAGGGAGGATGAGCAGCAAGAGCAGGATGAGGAAAAGGACAGTCCCATTATCAGAGTGATGAATCCTGTAACCTTGAACCACGATGTCTGCTACAATAAAAATTAGGGCTCTCCATCTCTTCCTCTCTCGCTCACTTCCTCTGACACAGTCCCATCTGCCAGACTGAACTCAATCACCTCCTGCTTCTACCTGTGCAAGCAGCTCCCAATAACCGACTCTAAACTCTGTAACCACCAGTCTTTTTGCATCATAACAAAGGCCGGCAAAGCTGTGATAGCTCTGTGTTAAAAATAAGGTGCATTATCACTTCAAATAATATAAAATGTTCTCCCTGCCAAAGCTAATGTCTGAATAATCATTGTTCTCTGCTGTTATGAAGTGATACAGCAGTGTTAGTCTTTTGAACAGAGCAGTGCTGTGATGCTGTAACTCAGTGCTTTTATATGTGAATAAAACAGCTATTCTGGGGCTCTGGTCACCACACAGCTGCATGTCGTGTGACCGTGACACATCAATACTGCCTGCCAGCCTCCCACACTGTTCACCAGCAGCTGTGTGACTTCTGACATCTCGGTTGGTGAAATGCGGCAGAAACACTTCCTGTCTGGAAAGAGAGCCGGCCGTCAGAGTCCTGACCTGCCATTCTGGTGCTGAACCATTTGACAAAAGTATGAGGAAGTTCCAGACATAACACTACACGTACAGGGGAAAGGGTGGATGTAGATGAGAGACAGCACACTCTTTCCATTGGCAGTGTGCTCAGTACAGTGAGGCACCTGGCTGTCTAATACTAGCCTCTAAATACACTAGCAAAGATTCTCTGGAATCCTAAAACTGTGAGAGTGACGGAGATGTAACTGTGTTTTCAGCACAATAATAAATAGTTGATATATAGTCTGCAGGAAAAGTTGGAGCCACTTTGAAATGCATACCATCTCTCCCCTGCAGTATCAAACTCTGCAGTTAGGGGGCAGACTGGGTCCAGTTACAGAGAAGCTGATTCAGTTTGCCTTCAGTGCTGCAGCATTGATTTCTTTAAACATCTTATTCAGCTTAAAACTCTTAAAGAAGTTTCTCTCACAGGTCCAATCTCTTATATTTATCTTGGTGATCTTGGTGTGTGATGTCCAAACTTCTCAGTCTGTTAACTTTGGATATGTCTGTATCATTCTACGGGTATTACAAGTAACCAGAGGACGGTAAATGGAAATTCCAAGCAGGGACACTATGGGACATAATTGCAAACCCAAGCTGTTGTTTAATGATCAGTACAAGATGAGCACATAGTCCGTGAAACATTGACACACACAAACCCAGTTTGGCTCAGTCCAGACGAATGGATTTGTCATGGCTGGGTCAAACACAGATAAGCAATCAACCTCAGACTGTTATTTATTCAGGCATGGCTAATCACACAGCGAGGAGCTGGACATCGTGATCACTGGACCTGATCAAGGCTTCACTGATGATCCAGTTAACTGACCAGCCGATATAAAAAAAAGGGACACTGATGAGGAGTTACTGGGTTATATTCCACTGCCAGGGATCACTATGATTTTTATGCACTGGCCCCACAAACCACCAGAAGACTAAGCAGTCCTCCTAACACCTACCACCACACCAAATTCCATTCTCAAAATTAACACTTTAAACATTTCTTCAAAAATTTCACAGTGAGCCCACGTATACTAATATTTATCAGTTGCTTTTCCCTTCCACATTAACCACTCTTGACATCGGCATAAATTAGATTCACTAGTCAGCACTTATTTAGAATGAAAATTTGTCACGTTTATAGCTGGTCATTTCTGTTATTTCCTCCTCCCAAAACAGCAGTGAAGAACACCAGAAGCAATGCCATGAGCTGAGTTTTCATGAACACGGGGAACAGTGCAGGCAAAACAGCATCACTGATCTGTTTTAAACAAATACTCTCTGGTCCAGCTCAGCTAAAACATGAAAAAATGAACACCCTAGAATGTTAGCATGTCGTCCACTGCTGAGCCTCTTCAACCAGTAGCCTACAGACACCTATTCCACTGACTTTAGCAGCTCAAAACAGGCACTTCACTGTGCTGCTGTTATAACAGACGTGAACTAACCACAGACACCTGCCTCATTCGTGGACTCAAGGCAGCGTGTTGCTGTAGTTCATGGTGCACGGTGCTCTGCTGCAGGATGAATATAGGGGAAATACTGGCATGGACATTTGAGGATATTTAAATTAATTCTATTCTAGTCATGTCACAGAGGGCCACATTGGGCCACCTACAGGGGATAGTCGGTGGCCACAGAGTAACTTTTTGTTTTTTATTGTTTTTGTACAGGGTGTCCTGGTGGCCTACTGGTTAAGACGCACATCATTCACCAGCATGTTATTGTGTACAGTTTGGCAAAGTACACCACGAGCGCTCTGTTACCTACTGTGTTTTCCCTCAATGTGGAATGAACACATCAAAGGCTCCCAGTCCTGTTCCTGCTGACAGTTAAGTAAGTTGTGTTTTGACGGGAGAACTAAGCGGATCGCTAGTCCCGTTCCGAAAGAGCAGACAGCAACAGAGCCAGGAGTCATCAGACAGACAGAAAGACAGACAGACAGCGATACCCTGAGATGCCATTAAGAGATTACGAGGAGAGGAGAGGAAGATGAAACAAGAGAGGACAGAGGACGAGTGTGGCCCCCGAATGACTAACAAGGATGGATTAATGGGAGCTGACTTGAGGATACACACAGATGGAGACACACACAAAACACAGGCATGCCAGAGAATTCCTTAGATGTCAGTACAAGTGATGAAAAGTGGGAAGTTGACCCATCTGAAGACAGACTTCAGGTCAGCTTAGAGCCACTGGTAGCTCAAAGAGGTAACATTTATCTTATAACAGCTTCCTTTCTCTCACAACAGCTCTAATCTGTGTTCACTAAACACAAGTTAACTGTGTGAAAACCAGTCACACTTACATTCCTTCTCACCCTGCGAGCAGTGATGTAATAACATTTCTGAAAAGTCTGCAAAACTGTTTTCTAGTTAGTGTTTCAGGAAGTGACAGAGGGGGATTTTCTGAGTGGAGAGGTGAAACCGTGAGAGAGAAATGAGGAAAAACTCTTCAGGAAAGTACATTTAAACTTTGGGAGTCAAACTGGGTCACAGGCCCTGCTGCTGCTTCTCAGTCCAAAAAATGTCAAGAGAGCAACTCTGTTTCTGGAAGCCTGAATTCCTGCATAGCTAAATTAAATTACTTGGCTGAGAAAACAGAAAAAGTCTCTGAGCATACGCATACCCTAGAATACAGACACACACCAGCATGCACACGCAGCAGTGGCACAGCTTTTGTTTTCAGGAAACAAAGCCCAATTACTCCTGTCCTTTCTCTCACCCTGCATAATAAAAAGAGAAGAACAAAGACTTGAACGGTTAACATCTATGCTCTATTCCCTCAGGGGTCACACTGAAACACCACAAAAATATATGATTTTAGAATATAACATTCGATATCCAGAAGATGTCTGCCATATAATATAAGCTATAACAGCACAGATACAGCTGTGACTGCTTTGGATGCTGCATGAAGAAAAAGAGCTGACTAAACAGTGACTTTAAAATGAAGCCAAAAAATTTACATCCTGCATAAAAGATTTTTGTTTATATAAACAAATTTGAGTGAGCAAAACCAAAATGCAACACGACACCACCCAGAAATGCGCTGGCACATAGTAAATTACTTAAAACTGAACACTGTATTTCTTCTGTTTACTTCCCAACTGTTGGGACAAGAGATGAATAATAAATTCCTTCCATATAGAGTCCTGCATCTGGTCAAGAATCCAGCATGTGGCCCCCAAAAAAGGTGATTTGCGGGAGGTATTTTGTCTTCATTTAATATTTGGGTTCTGTTTTGGGTAAAACAAAGAACAGGGTCTGATCCCGTGTTAGATGATAAATATATTAAAATAAACTGATAATAATAATAATAATAATAATAATAATAATTCAATTTAATATTTTAACATTTATAATCCTCTGTCTGCTGAATAAGCATGTTCCAATACCCATTTTTCTTCCTGATACCAATTCCTATTTCTGAATCCTTGAAATTGCATATCAGCCGATACAGAGTGCCAATGCGATACCATCGCCTTAAACAAACAAAAAAAATTAACAGCTGTATACCACTCACCCTGTTCGGATGTGAAATGATTGCTAGCGTTGTCACATAGCATCACTCAAGATAAACCCTTTGTAAAACATGAGCAAATACAAACATAGAATAAATGCCATGAAATTTATTTCCAGTGTAAAATATTGACAAATTGTTGACTTTTCGCTAACACCTAGCATACCAACATTTACCAGAGATCAATTCTTCTTCGCCGCTTTAAAACAGTAGTTGCCGTTGGCTGCACAGAGCAACTGGCTGTGTAGTTAAAGAATGGACTCCCGGGAAAACTGCGGTTTTATGCAGGTATGAAACTACTTTAACATTTACCAATAAATTGTGTGCTATCAGATTGCTGAAGACTTGCATACTTGCCGACACATGATCCAGCACTTTAGACAGTATCAGAGGCATTTCTGTTTCCTGAATTAACTTTGCTGTATTTGTGTCACATGTATGAAATGGCCAAAAATGATCACATTAAACATCCTGCCAAGCTGAATTATTTGAACAGCACATGGTTATTAAAGGATTTATGGTTTCAGGTCGGGCTGTGGATCTTGTGCCATTAGGTCGGGTCAGATTGCGGAACTACTCGGTCACATGTACAGGTGGTGGGGCGGGTACCGTATTGCATGTCACTGTGCTGGTTGTCTGGTTCGAGGTCTTGAAATTCAGACCCATGCAGGACTCCTCCTAATAGTATCATACACTCTTGCATTGAGTTTCTGAGATAAGCCTTGAATCTGGATCGACTATACCATGTACTGAAGCAAAACACACCCACCAACAGCCAAGATGCCACCATTCTTAAGTCCATAATCAATGAAAGAATGATTATCAGAAACAAAGACATACAGATCATGGCAAAGAACACCATATGACATTCCTCTATTCAATGACATTGACTGAATTAAATTGTTTTCCATCTCCTGCCCTTAGGTTAGGGTAAGAATTAAGTTATGTAACTTAAACTACTTAGTTAAGGTTAGGGGCCATAAATCGCCTCCATATATAAAGGAAGCAAACATTTGACTCTCTGGTGTCAAAGCTACAGGCTTTATAGGCCCCTCCATCCGCCCCTATTACCACAGTCTGTCACATTCCTGGTATTTGGACATAACATTGTCATGGCTAATTTCTTATATGATGGATGATGGAGTTTGGTTTGTATGCAGCATAAACACACTGAGCTTGGCTGGAAACAGTAAAACCAACATGACCTCTGTGGCCTGACTCTGCTGTTCCCTGAGTCTCAGCCATCAGGCTCTGGAGCAGCATGAAAACAGTGATGCTGACCTCCAGAGCTTTAGCTGCCCGGTCAGAAGGCTCCTCAGGGTAAAGGTCAAGGATCATGTTTGAATGCATGTGTGTGTGTGTTGACATCATCTTGAGCAAGTCACCTAAATCTTATAAAGAGGATTATAGATGCATTTCTCAAGTTGTCACCCTGACACTGCTGCTTAAATCTGGTCCTTTATAAAAACAACACAAACAAACACTTCCCCTATTATATCAGATAACTTATGAGGTGCGAAGAGGAGAAAAAAGAGGAAGAAGAGTATAAGAGCTGTCACCCAGAATGGCACAGAGAAGCCCTGCTTGGTTGGATGGTGGGAAAGGAGGGAGGGGACGGAGTTCGCAAGAGAAAAAGGAGAAAGAGCGATAGATTTATGAACCTGTGAGAAAAAGAGAAGTTTCATCCAAACTCTTTTGGTTTTAGGGCCTTATTTAATCACATGTTAATGAGCAGGAGAGGGGAGGAGAAAGGGACAGAAACAAAGAGAGAGGAGCATGAATAAGTGAGATTTGAATTACATTTTTATTTTAATTTAGATAAACTGACACGCAACCGGAAAACACTTAAGGAAAAGAAGTGGGGGAAAGGAGTCTATCTCGTGAGTGCATGGGATAAAGAGGGTGAGATAAGGACAGATAGACTGAATGATCAAAGTCCAAGAGGAACAAAAACATGAGATAAATGGGAGACAGACTGGAGGGTAGGCGAAAGTGAAAGAAAGGGAAATAAAAAAGCATGTGAGAGGGCACTACATGTTTCTGCAAACCAAAAATACGTTAAATTTGCACGTTTCATATGTGTTATATCAACGTTTCCAAAGTGATGTGATATATGAGCTGACTTTGTCACCAGGAGTTAAAGGGGATGGCAGATGGCATTGTCACCTACTGTTGACGAGATGGCTGCCAAGCTGCAAACTACTGCAGACTACCAACAAACAACAAAACCAGTTGTGTTTTAGATAGTCACTGCTATGTGTCCAGCGGCTTTAAAGCTCCAATCATACGTGTTTTGTAGCAACTTGTCGGCAGGGATACTATCACAAAATGCTGTTGTATTCTACCAAGACATTGCTGCGTTTCCTGCCAGGATTGTGCCCCCAGAGCTGCAAGCAGGGCATTCATTTGCTCCCCATCCTCTCAAGACTTTTTGGGAAGAGAGGATGGCAGTCCAGGACATTATGCACGTATTGCACACACAAAAAAAGGCGAAAAGTCAATTTTTGTATCGATCAGCCAAATCCAATTTGACTCAAACAACTCTGATACAGTTACAGTGCTAAATCTGCTGAGATGTTTTAGTCTTGACCACAGTTGTGAACCAATCAACTGACCAGCTTTGCCATCTATAAAGTGACGCTGCTTGCATGGCTAAAGGAGTGATGCAACTTTACTTCTTCTATTTGCTGATCTCAAATTCTTGAGGTACCCTCCTGAGGGCATCGAACCTCAAACCCTGACTGTGTTAGTGCCTTCCTTAGCTACATATGTACAGAGCAGAAACTGAATGTGAGATGGTAAACAGGGCTCAGAGGAGTTGTGTTTGTGAGAGCTTGGGAGAAAGAGCAAGACATCTATAGGGTCGTGAGAGAGAGACGAAGATGAAGAAGAGGAAAAACACTCAGACGATGAGGTCAGTGGATGGGAAAGGACGAAAGACAAAAAGTGAGGGAATGAAAGGCGCAGGGGCAAAGAATGTGAAAAGTGTACACAAATACGGGGGACCCTAACACATAACCTTGGTAACCAGGCCCTTAATTTTAACCCCAGCTGTTCTCGTTACCATGGATACCTCTCAATTAGGACCCTCCCTCCACCTCCTCGGCACACCACCCCATCCTCTGGCCTTTTATTGGGCCACTTGACCCCGGCTCCTGAAAAAGCTGTAATTATCAGGCTGTCAGAGTCTGCGGCGTCCATGACGTCAACATTTACATTCAGTCTGGTAAAGGTCTCCGCCACAGAGGCCTCTCTTTATTTAGTTTCTCCTTTTCATTACATGTGACACATGATCAGGAGTATTTTGTCACCTTTAACCCTTAAACTTCAAACACATTTGTGATATCTGATAATTGATTAAGCAGTAATATGTTATTTATCAATTAAAAATAACAAATCTGTATTGACTTCATCTTCTAAGATGTGTGGGTTTGCCAGATTTCCTTAGTTTCATCTCTTTGTAAACAGAAAATATTCTGGTAATGGATTGTTGGTTGTACAAAAAACAATCTGAAAGTGTCTCCTTTGGAAATTAAATAAATAATAATACTTTGGGAAGTTTTTTTGCCCCTGATCCCAATCCAAATAATTTAATATTGAGTATCTGCCAAAACTTCTGTTTTCCTAGATAATGCTGCTACACAGTGCACACTTTAAGGACATTAAAGTTATTAAAATCAATCCAATGTATAGCCTGCGGTTGACAACTGAATATCTCTGCAACTCATTAAGATAAAAATGCCCTGCATCCAAGCTGTTCCTTCATGTTTTTTATTATTATTTATCATGTTTTACAATATTACAAAGTATATCAAAACAAACCCTCTCTCGCATACCTTATAATAATAATTTAAAAAAATGAAATAAAAAAATTGACACAAATATTACTGGTTACAGCCCTCATTATGCTACATGTTTTATACTCTTAAGTGCAAAACAACTTGAATTCAAAAAGAGGAATCATCTTCTTTTTCTTTTTTAAATACTGAGCAAAGCATAACAAATTTATAGCTTCCAATAAAGCATGTTTTTTTGTATTCATCTGAGTCGTGACATGTACTGTATACTCTATTCACTGGATGTCACAATCTGTATTCCCCTTCAATAAATACATGTGTATCAGCAGGTCTGTCTTTGATTCTGTTTTAATGGGTTGGTGGTAAAACTGTCCTGAGAGCAGCTTGTTAAATGTATCAAGTAGCCTGAATTAACTATAAAAAAAAATCTCCTCTCACTCATGGAGGACTTTTGCTCTTGTTTTATGAGTCCAGAGGCTCGTGTGCATCTGTTTTTATTTGCACATAATTGTGTGAGTTGTACAGGCAGGTGAGAGTTGTGTGGAGATCCGTCACTGGAGCTGTTCGTGAGTCGAATTATGTGTGAGAGAGAGTGTAAAAGAGAGACAGTGAACTATTGTGTGTGTGTGAATCTCAGTGACAACAAGGCCGAGGGGAAGCCAAGGACCACCAAGACTGACCATGAAACAAGAGGAGAGGGGAGGAGTGATCGTACATCAGAGGCAGGCTGAAGCTTCCCTCTCCCTCCCACTAATGGCCCTGCGTTACTCTGCAAAGACCTTTTCATCATGTTCACACTCCGTAATCACGCACACACACCATACACACGCATATACACAAAACACAGCTCTTCTCGCTATGTGGCTGAGCAGGAAATGAATGAGCGTCTCTCGGTTAGCCCGCAGGCTACACGGATGTGAATTGTGCCCAATGGGCACAACAACTTGGAAAGTGATCAATGGCAGCGTTAATTGCTCCACATTGCACAGGTTCATTACAGAGTCAGGTATGTTACGACTTAGTCTGGTTACATGAAGGGACAGTAATCCTTTTTTAACGAGCTCATAGGGAGATGAGTTCAAGACCGGCATTTGAACATTTTGTGGAAAAGTTTGGTACAAGCTCCGTAACAGACGGGTGGACGAGGAAAGGTGTGAGGTGACAGAATAAAAACACAGAGGACAGGAGAGGTTAGACTACTGTGGAAGAAGAAAGAGATGCCCTAACCCTAATGAGAAAAAGGATAGGGTAGACTTCAAAGATAAAACCTTCTTTAAAGGAAAATTCCAATTACCTACAATGTAAGTAACGTATTATTTTAATAGTTTTGTCCATCATTTTGGTGATAAAACTGACAACACTTCACTCACACCAAAATAATTCATGAATCTACATGAAACATGATCAGAAAGGCTAAAATAAAGTCAACAACAGCTAAAATGATTATTCAATTAACTGATAAGTCGACTGACAGAAAATTACTGTGCAACAATTTTGATAATAGAATCTTTTTTTAGGTATTTTTTTTTAAGTAAAAATGGCAATAATTCATCAATTTTTGTAGCACTGACCTAAAGGCTTCACAGCTTCGAAACTGTGATCGTTGCCATGGTAATGAATTCTCCATGCACTTCCAAACAGCCCATAAATTAAGAAAGAGTAATTCAACTTGTTCTCATCTAACATCAGTCATTTGCACTAGCAGACTAGCACTACTGGAACTGACACAGTCTGACCACATGATGTGCTACAAAGTCGAAATGTCGAAAAAAACAACCACAAGCATCTGATATAGTTTCAAAATTTGCAAAGATACCAACCAAAAAGTCGAGTGCCAGATAAGCCACAGGAAACTGGCATGTCACAAATGCTTAGAAAAAAAAATTATTTTTCTCTAGCTATTATGGCTAATGTTACTGCAGCCTGCATGCTGACAAAGCAACTAAATGTCACATTATTTTAGGTGTATGACAAAAAACTGACATTTCAAGTGTGTCTTGTGTCCTCGTCTCTCATTACCCCCCACCCCCTCTCAACACTTCAACTGACAAAAAAGTTTAATGGGAATGTCTCTCTCGAGAAACGAGAAGACGATAATTTCAATAGCAGCTAAGCGTTCATTGTTGTTCTGTCTGTGTTAATGTACAGTAACTTGTGTTCACAGCATTGACTTGGCTGCGAAGATTCCATTAAGGTGGTCGAGGAGAGAGAGAAAGACTAAATGAAAGAGAGGGAGAAGAGTGTTGACAGACTATATTGATGGGGTGGAGGATTCTATCTGCGGTTACTGTAGTGTTCCTATTGACTGCTGGCTTGGCCCCAGTGTTGGTTTCAGCATCACATAACTAGTGGACAGAAGGCCTTCAATAAACACACAACACCTTTAAAAAACTAACAGAGATGGACGCATGGTGTCCAAGTCAGTCCAGGTCACATACACGTGAGAGTTAAGACAGCGGGAAACACACAGGTGGTGCAGAAGGTAATGAGCGGCTGATGAAGCAGAGGAGTTAAAGGGGAAGAGAGTTTTAAAAAATTGAACATATGTCAATAACAAAGTACAGATGCACACAATCATAACTAATTTACCTGTACCAACACACAACCACAAACAAAGGCTTGCTCCATACCCCCACCCTATACACACAGCCTATGTCAACTCTGTTAAGATTATCTGAGCCACTGCATAACCAAACACACACACACACATACACACAGAGAGGAAGAAGAGAAATCCCTGTGTCCCATTTCCAGTGTTGATGCCGCCCTCGCAGCATCACAGCATGTTCCTCTAACTTCAAAAGCTCTAAAAATAAATCGAAGTAAAACCATTTCTCTCTTGGAAATAAACCTGAAGGCCAAAGCAAAGACAGCGGTTTAAATACTTCCAGCCAGTAAGAAGAAAAAAACATCACTAGATAAATCTGAAGTCCACGCACAGATATATCCTCTGTCTTTTCTCGCTTTTCTCAAAACGTACAATAGTTTATTTTCATCAGAGCAGCCGCCTCAGTATCACACTAAGATAACACTACAATTCCCACGCTGCACCCCTGTCTCCAGGAAGTGTAGCCAACCGAGCTTTTCAAGGTGGAGCCTGCAGGGCCTGACAGGAGTCTGGGGACAACAGGAAGCAAACAGGAAGCAGACGACAACAACAGCAGGAGAGCACAGCCGAGCCTCTAACAGTAGGGTTAAAAAAAGAGACCAGAGGGGTTGTGAGCTATGGTAATGTTTGTAATTCAGTTTGTGGCTGATGGGTAAGAATCTGCACACAGTGGGATTATTAATATGTAAATTAATCTATGAATATTTCATAATATCAAAGGCATTTAAAATATACATTAGTAAAATTAGATGTTCTTGAGAAAGGTTCACTTTTCTAAGCAATATCAGACTCCAGTCAATGCTTCGTAACTCAGTTCGGCCTTAATCAGCTGCCCAAAATTATTCATCACTGTAAGGCATAACGTTAGCTATTTTAGCGTGACTAGCTACTGCTGCCTCTCCCATGTTAGAAAAGTCCAATGTTTTACTACACAGTCCACATTTTGCACGTCTTGGGTCCTGATCTTTCTCAAACAATACCTTATACTTGTCCAATTAAAGCCAGACAAAATGAAATTGGCATCTTCCTAAATAACATCCTGTAAAAGAACAAGGTGCGACTCAGGTCGGAGTCAGATGTTACCCACGCAGAGAACAATATAACATCAAGTGACGAACATTATCCAAGGATTTTTCTCAGTTGATCTTAACTGAACCACATATACTCTATGATACAGGTATTTTATGAACAAATTTCCATGACTTTTCCAAAACTTTCTGGGTACATTCAATTTTCAAAAACTTATCCAGGCCTGTAAATTGCTATTCACAATCCATGACCTTCTCAGGGTTTTCACAAGCATACACACCCTGTTGATAATTTCCCAGTCTCTTTGACATGTCACTGCAATTAAAAATTCTTGTTCTGACAACTGAGTTGGCAGATGAGCTAAGTAATGCTTCCCCTCTGGGCCCCCCGAGATCACAAGACGATCAAGCATATTTTAATATTACAGATTTATATGCTTTTACACTCTATAAATAAGATACCGTCCTGATCTAGCACCTCTAAAGTCAAAAATCTTGTTCTTTATCATGGTGGAAAACTTGCAATTCTCATGGTGCATGAGCAAAAAGACAAATTATTTAAAGAGAGTGTTTTCTTTGGGAAATGTCCATTTAAAACTACAGCATGTCCAAGACAAAGACGGCATGTTATCGTTATTTATTTAATGGTAGTCAAAACACTTTTGGCCCTTGGACCTCCGTCAGTTGTCTTGGGCACAGGATCTGATTGAAGACAATTAAAAATAAACTCTCATCTATTCCGCCTCTCGTTCCCAATTGCAGAAGTCATAAATCATGAACACGACAAACTGTTTTGACAAGCGAAAGTGAGTGTTATCACGCAGTTCACTGACTGACAAATGAAAGATGAGAAGAAGCTGGTGTTCAGCTATAAATAACCATACATTAATTGGTAAATAAAATACCCCCAAATCATTTAACAATTAAATCCAAACTAGTTTAGCAAAATACTGTCTTATATTCTCTATACAGGAGGATATTTCTCTACAAGTTTAGAGCTACATTATATTGAAAATAATTAAGCCATAATTGCTTTTAAATGTCCATTTAAGAGCCTGGATAACAGGCAGCAAGTTGTCAGCATTGACCACAAACTATTTAGCTCTGATAAAGGTTGATAAAACAGCACTCAGAACGGGTACGTGCATAAAGACCTGCAGTGGACAAGAACAGCTAAGCCAAATCACTGTAAGCAAAGCTGCATCCATTCAGGGAAACAAAATCAGGAAAAAAATGTAGGTAAACAAAATAACTTCACACAAGAGAACTAAAGAACATCGCTGACCCAGGCAACATTTCCCAAAGGCATCTTAATCAGGGAGGGAAGAGGAATTTAACGACTGGTTCCACAAGACAATGTGGCAGCAGAAAACCTAAAAACTTCATTAACTTAGGGTTAGTGAGCTAATGAAATTTCCACTCTTGACTGGTGCTGAGATCATCTTTATTCCTTCGGTGGAACGAGATGGACCTCAAGCTAGAACACTTGTGATACCAAATCATGCAAAATGTAAACCACAGTGATGCCAAGAAAACAACCTGAAACTCTACAAGTGCCGCAGTGAAATGTGCAGAAGTGCTGTGACATTTTGAATCACTCTCCATTGTGCCTTGACCTTTGAGTACTCCATTTTGGCTCTGCTCACGGGGGATTTCAAGCCTTGATTGAGCAGCAGGTCCAAGTAGAGGGTGTTGAACTAAAGGCTTGGTGAACTAAGGTACATTGTTCTCTCATCTCTTATCAAACACATAATAATAAAGCTTATTATTTAGATGAAAAAGGCAGAAAAATGAGTTTAAGTCGGGGGAAAGCTGAGGGGAGGAGAGAACTTGTCAATCTAGTTTTTTTGTGTGTGTGTGTTTAAATTGGAAAGTGGCTGTCATATATAATTAAATCTGTTACCTTGTCTTGACTTGTTTAGGAGTAGTTTGACATTTTCGGCAAGTGCTTATTTACTTTTTTAGCAAAGAGTTACATGAGAAGAAGTTGGAATGTACAGTATGAATGCAGTGTTAGTGGCAGAGTGTTGCACAGTTGACTCTGACACTACTTCCTATTTCTCTTTACTTGCTTTGAGCTTTTAATTTCATCGGGAAAGTGAGGATTCAGTGATTTGCTCAAGGGAATGTTGACAGGGACAAACAGAAACTTGCTCTGGATATGTGACAGTCAACAGGTGAAAACTCTCTCTAACCACAACGCTGCTGTGCTGCTTCATCCTTCACTCCTCTTTTCAAAGGTAAAATCTCCTATACATTTCTCTCCATTATTTCCCTCCAATCTTCTCTTCCCTCTGCTCCTCCCCTCCTTTTTCACCGTTTTGTTCCCTCGCCTACACCCTGCAGTCACGGTGTCACACAGCTCACATCAATACCCCACACACATGCGGTAATTACATGCACAAACTGCACTCTATCCTGCGTGATTATAGCCCTGTCAGTGCAACGAGGGGGTTGCGGTTAGAGAGTCAAAACTATAACGATAGTGCCTTTAAGACATGGGGGGAGAGTTGGTGATAAAGTGTTGACAAAATGCTCACATGTGGATGCAATAAAACATTCTCAACATCTCTTAAGATAAACGTTAGATGTTGGACTGCATCTTAATCATTCCATTGACCTCAATACAACAAATCAATTGATCTATCCTACGGAGGGCGCTACAGTCCTACCAGCAGCATTGTGGGGTTCTGAGGAGCCCTTAACGGTTGCTGGTGTCACACAGATATACCTCCACAGGTTTACACGCATCGCAGTAAACACTGTTAGTGTGGCAACGGTGAGGCCACTCCCCCACTGCTGTGATGCTGATAAACATGAGAGAAGGCTTATCGGACTCAACACATCTGGGTGACTGCTACTGGAAAAGTGTCTGCGTGTGTGAGTGTTTGTGACGGATGCTGGGCAGCAGGGTGACCCAAAATTTAGATGTCAACAGTAAAACTTAGATGTTAACACTAAAACTAACTCAACGTTAGGATGCTTGGTCGCTGATTTTATAGGTTAGAAGATTTCCCATGAAGGTTAAAACATTTATCACATGGTAATTATGTCTCACACTCTTTTTTCGTAACTGATAGTAAGGTAAAATAAAATGTACACCCTTTGTCAGTATTACAAGATTCAATAAACATATCAACAGCTTAACATGATATTTTTAAAACCTAATTTTCAACAACTGCAGAGCAAACTGATTAATATTCAATGAAGCTATTGTGTGGTCAATTTAGGTTTCTGTTTCACAAGCTTACATAAGATTTTCATGACGTAGAACAAAATTAAAGCTGTAGCTGAACGGATACAAGATCATGACTGGAATTATGATTTATCTGTTTTAAAATCATTTTTGAATTTTGGCTGAATTATTTTTGTGCTTTGGTAATCTCATTGTTTGAGTCAGAGCCTCATAGCTGCCCCTTCACACACTGACACATAAAACCCACACATCTCCTCCATTTACCTTCCAAATATAACTCCAGTCAGCCCCTTTAAAAACTCATTTATTAGCACGAGCAGCCTTGTCCATTCAGGCATTCAGGTCACATCTCCTGAAAGGCCTATATTAAAGACTGGCATATTAAGCATTCAATATGCTATTGTTAAATGGATATCACTGGATGACTGGATATATTATCGCTATTTCTTTTAATGCACATAAAAATGGGCAGTTGTGCTTTAGTGCCATAAAGGTTCTGCCTCATCTCCCCCCGTGTGATCATTAAACCTGTCGCAGTATTTGATGACTGAGTCACACGATACTGCCTTATTACAGCAGGCCAGCCCGCTGCTCTGAGGTTAGAAACAGAGATAAACTGAGAGGTTGCTGAGAAAGTGACAGAAAATAAAAAATAAACATGATGGCTTAGTTACGCTGTCTTTTCTAACCATTCTGCCTCCATTTATCCAGCCTGGTCTCACCACCAGAGCATCAAAATGCGCCACTTGGGCAGTGTCCCCGGCATCACTATAATGATGTCGATGGCACCTTTAGTGTCCACGTGAGACGCACTGGGTTTTCCACCCACGCCAGTGTAAAAACATCCACTTCATTAGAACACGCACAGAGCAACAGACGCAGTTTAAACAATGTAAAAGTCCACTCAGGGTGGGCTGGCCTAACAAACACCAGCAAATCAGTATTCAAGACCAACAAACAACATCAGTTGTGGCATTTATGGCAGTCAAAGCCGGGTGTTTTAAACGACACGCTGTCATGTTTGTAGCACCCAAAGCTGGGTATTTTTTGGTGACATCTGCAATCTTTTTCTAACCATAATCAAGTAGTTTTGTTTCTTGAATCTAACCACAGACCCCCTTCTTAGCGCTGCATTAGTGGCCAGATGTTTTTTGGCCACATCTGCCATCTTTTCCTTGCCATAACCAAGTCATTTTGTTTTCTAGACTTAACCCCCAACCCCTTCTTACTGCTGCATCTGTGCCAGTCAAAGCCGGGTGTTTTTTGGCAACATCCACAATTTTTCCTAACCATAACCAAGTGATTTGGTCGCCTAAAGCCAACCACTGACCCCTTCTTACCGCTGTGTTTGTGTCACTCAAAGTCAAGTGTTTTTTTGGAGCATCAGCAATCTTTTCCTAACCGCATTGAAGTAGTTTTGTTGTTGTTAAACCTAACCGCTGACCCCTTACGTGAGTCATCTCACATGACAAACATCAACAGTGATCTTTTCCGAGCCGTAACAAAGTAGTTTTATTGCTTTAACCTGACTGCCGACCCCTTCTGCGTCAGGAAACAACGCAAAAGGGGTGCCTGGTGTCATTTTAGTAATGCCAGTGGCCTCTGCCAAAAGGGTAAAATATGATGAGTGGAAATAAAATCATGTTTGATTTATATACAACTGCCAGATCTCTTTAAATGTGTATATCATCATAACAACAACAAAAGGTGAGATGTTTAAAATGCACCTGTGTTGTCCTTTCAGGTTAAATGCAGACTACAGTAACTCCTCCCCTGACTAATTCTGGCCGGTCTCATACTAACTTGGAAACAAACAGCCTCCAGACGTTTATGTAACCTGATCAACAGGCTTTGAAGTTCAGACGGGCAACTCGTCTGCTCGTGACACAACACAATGCAATGCTACTACTGCTTTGTTAAGTAACACCTTGTTCTTTCAGCACCAGTCAGAACCAATTATCTGCATTAACAAAAGGTACAGGCAGGTCTGGATTCAGTGTTACACGGGCATGATTTCTCTGGGTCATCGAAAAGCACTTTGTTACATATTTGTTATATCATTCATCTGAGTGAAGTGACTTTGGAGCTCAGAGCTTCTCACACTCAGCTGACTCGGACACAATGTCTGGCTGCAGATATTTTAATATTTCAGTAACACAATTAGTGGTTTTGTGGTCCAGCTCTCTCACGGAGAAGTTACTAGGAAAATAAAAAACAGTGAATTCCAACACACTTTCAAAACATTAAGCATACACTGAGTCAAATGTGAAACCTATTTATCTAATGAATAATAAAAAGCATTAAAGACACTTTGACTTTGATGGCTTGGCCTCCATTCGTTATGTCCAGCCACAAACACAAAATCCAAGAAAGACTGTGTCCAACAATGGCTTCTTAACTAACTGATTTAAAATGCTGACTCAGATGCACAAGTTATTTTAGGACATTCTGGCACCTTTATCCGAGTACAGTGGTTTTACCTCCTGAGTCTGGTAAAGCCATTAGTAGTAATTGAAGCATTATAGTCAAGATAATGTTTTCCTTGCACAAACTATTTAAGATAAAACAAGGAATGCAGCCAACAAAATATTCACACAAACCGCTGAGTTGTTTCAGATGGTGAGAGACGTCGGATTTGAGTGTTCTGTGACTATCTAGGGTGTTGTGGTTTTACACTGGATTCAGATGCAGATGCTGTAATGGAGATGGAAAATGGAAAGTGGACAGACCGACAGTCTGTTTTGACAGCTAATTTAGGAGGATGTTGGTAATGGGCTCGTTCATGGCTCGGATGATATCTGCAGTCGATCTGAGGTTAAAAGTGCCGGCCTCAGAGCAAGGTGGCAGACAGTGTGAAGAGAGGCACATGATGTGTGAGTGGGAGATGTGTGTATGGCTGTGTGTATTCCTCGTGTGTGTGTGTGTGTGTGTGTGTGTGTGTGTGTGTGTGTGTGTGTGTGTGAGTGTAGGAGGGCATCAAACTAGGGCGGGACAAAAAGCCCACCACAGAGACAAACTGCTACTTCGTCTGTGGACAAGTGCTGAACAACAGCAACAATGGAGGAGAAATATTTAAAAAATGTAGATTAGTACTTAATGTTTTTGATGAGTGTATGTTTAAGTATTTGGAATTTATTGTTTAGATTTTGTTATTTACGGACTAGGCATCAAGAATGTTTATATCCTTGTGCCATTGTGTAACAGCATGGCTTTGTTGCTTAGCAGCATTAGTCTGGTGGATTAAAATGTTGGTGGGGGGAATAGGAGAAGTCAAGACTAAGTGACCCAAATTAACTGTTCAGCACCCACTCACGCTCTCACACACTGGCTTCATCTACCTGCTGTGCTCTTCTATATTGTCTCCAGAAACACATATGCTCATCAGCCAGCTGTCCCACCCTGCTTCACAGGTGGACCTCCCGTCCAAACACGGTAATTACTTCACACACGTTGTACTAACCTGATGTCTGAGCTGTCCTAACCCTTGTCACCTCCTTAGAAACACACACATATCCCAGCACATCCCTCCCATTAAGATCACTTTCGTAGCATGGCACCACTTCAGTGTGATCCCATTCAGACATCAACAACATAATCACATCAGACAGAAACATTTAGAAAAACATGTTTTCAAGCCTCGAGATGTTTTGTTTTGAGGCAAAGGAAAAAAAAGGTATAATATAATAATCCACATGTTCATATTTCCAATCCAAGTTAATCCAATTCTAAAACAACTTCATACCCATGACAAACTCATGACAGCAGAGACAACAATGGCGTTAATGTTAACTTCAAAGCAAAGTCAAAAACCACTCATATGACTGGATTATTATAAACTGAGCCATACATGGCAGCTTACTGTTTTTACCATTTTTGCTGCCTGGGAGCAGCCGGTGAGAGCTCCTGGAGACAAAGGCCTCCTGTATGTGACTGTAATGACGGCTGAGGATTTGGTCCGCTACCATCTGCACAACATGACAGACAGTACGGCCGGACTTAAATATCCTCTGGTCAGGCAGCATTTTGGTCACCTGAACCACATGGCCGCCGAGTTTTACATTCTAATTAGGGAAAAATCAACATCTGAATGTTTTTGGTTAATTTGAATCAGACTCCGTTTGACATTTACCAAAACGGCAACAAAAGAGGAGGGAAACATGAATGGTTGATGCTAGAATGGATGGTCTGGAGGAATGGGGGAGTCCCATTGTGCCTGGCTGAGTACGAAAAGTTGCTTGTCCAATCATAGCAGGGAAAGCAGGGGCACAAAATCTAAAGGCCCGAACATACTCGGGCGGAACATACGCGGAACGAACTCCGCGGAGGTCCGCGCGGACTCAAAGCGGACGTCTGCAAGGCCTGTGCGCACAAAGCTCAGATTTTACAACCGCACGGACTCCGCTCCGTGCACCAGTGACTGCTTGGCATGTATTTTTCACATCTTGGGGATTTTTCACGGACATTTTTACAGGAAACTACAACGCGGAAGTGCGCTCAACTATGGAACCCAAATGACTGCGGACATTCCTCGCGGAGTCCGTTCCGCTTATAGTACGCCCGAGTATGTTCGGACCTTAAGAAAAAAAATGACTAAGTGCACAGTTCCACATCCAGGGTGTATGTGGACACTGGAGGAAAGGCGTTTGAGGGCCCTCAGCCATAAACACGGACCCCGCTGCCCACCTGGACTCCCTCTGGTTCTCTGGCGGAGGAGCAGAGCAAAGTCTGGGTGAGTGGGGCTTGCTGGACGCTGCTTGGGGGCTGTGGGATAGAGCCAGACGGCTGAGAGTCAAGTCAGGGCCCTGCAGAGCATGTTTGGGAACCAGAGAAAGAGCAGGAGGCCTGCAGGGTCTGCGCCCACAGCCGAGTGCTGCTTCTGGCTGTCCTCCAGTGTCCACACTCCCCTGGATGTGGAGCCACCAACATGCTCAGCAGTAGTATAACACCTCTATATTTTAACACACAAACATATATGAAGGGTTTAAAAATATGGCCTTTTGTGAAAAATTACACATGATGACAGAAAAAGCACACCAACACTGCTAAGGTTAGGACCTCAACTTTTCTATTTCAGACACCCACATTAAAAATGTGTATGTCTATAGAGTGTGATGTGCCCCAAAAGCTTAAAACCACCTTTAAGTTGGTATAACTCTGACTGTATGAGTTTATGTCAATGTATGAGTAAGTGCAGGAGGAATGATTCAAAGCCAGGCGTTGTCACGGTGGCTATAAGCAGCAAGGGGAACTCTGAGTTGCAGAGGAAACACACATAAATAATGAAAAATATACACCTCCTTATGGGATGACTCACTGTCACACACACGCACGCACGCACGCACGCACACACACACACACACACACACACACCATCTTCTCCATTCATAAAGTCAAAGAATAGAGCAGAGACACAATAGAGAAAGTCATTCGCCAGAGAAAGAATTAAATGATTGCAACTGTTTGATTCACTGTTTAGTCTGCAAAATGTTGGACAATTGTGAGAAAACATCCAAGAGTCCAAGATAAAGTCTTTGAATTCCTCGTTTTGTCCGGCATACAGTCCAGAACAATGATACAAAACAGTAAAAAAAAAAACAAATTAAAAAAACCCCAGAACATTTAAGCCTGACATTCCAGAAGCTGTAACCAGCGAATTTCTGGCATTTCTTTCTCGACAAATGACTTGAAACAATTAATCCTTAATCAGAAAAGTTGTTTGATTAACTTTCCAGTGATTGACTTAGCAGTTAATCAGCATTATTTTTAAATGTCAAGTTACAAAAAGGCAGAAAACAAAGGCCTTTCATAGCAAGTGAGATCCTTGGTTCATGAACTTGAAAGCATAACCCTGCTGTTGGTACAGGGGGCATTGACACAGATCTGGTCTGACACAGAAACACAAAGTTGGACAGAAAACATGAAAGGACATGGTGAACTGAGGCACGCACAGATAAACATGAATCAAGCCTTAGAGGTTGCAGCACACGTCATGTGACTGCAGTGAACAGGTAGAGAGAGTGAATACTTTATAAGAGATAAAAATAGAAGCTGACAGCGACTCCGCCTTAAACAAATTGTGACCAAAATCTTCCGTCAGCCCATTAAACCCATTCATACTTGTTCTCCACACAGCTATTCGTCAGACCATTAGTCTCCTGTGGCAGGTGAGGGAAGATAAATGCAAAGTGAAACAATGGACAGCCCAGAGAAGTACACTTGTTCTTTCATTTTAAAGGTGAAACAGGCTCCTGAGCCCCTCGCTGAGGTTAAGCCTGTGGAGGAGGAGATATGAGTGTGTGCAGATGGTGGAGGGGCTGCAGCCCCACGGGTGGTCACACAACTCTAAGCACCATGAGGCAAACAACAAAACAATATTGGAGTCAATGGTGCTGTTACAAGTTTATTCTGAGGTGTGACCAAGAACTACACCAGCTGAAAGATAAAAACCTGTGCACACATTGCTGTACAGAAACCTCATAACAACAACACTAGTTTAAAATTTGTTTTTTAGCTTACACTACATGCGTATGTAACACTCCAAATCACAAAAGTGGTTTAATGTGTTTGCACATAGGTTTGTGCTTAAGCTCATGCTATCCAGTGTTTGATAAATTAATTACATTCATGATGATGACATTTCCCCACTGGCTTTTAAAGTGGTTAAGAAGTTTAACCTCAGCTGTAATTTAAGGGGTTAAGGGAGATTGTAGGTGATTCTAACCCAGCCTGACATCTTCTGCTGTAAGGCCTCAGACGGAGCAGCTGTTGGAGTAGGGGGGTGCTGTGCCACATAATATCACCAGACCACAAGTAGCAGCAGGTGTGGTCATGGCCATAGTAAAACTACTCGACAAAGACCAAGGGGAGAGCATGTGTTTAAATGTGAATGTAGCCTTGACATTTGGATGACTGCAGAGAGGGTTCTCAATGTCCCTAAATTATGTAGAGAAAGGGTTTCGGTGGGGAAAAGACAAAAAACAAACGGTGAGTGTCTGCTTCTCGTTTATGCTAAAACAGTGCACATTTGCATGGTGAGAAAAGGTAGGTGAAAAGCAGACAGCGCACCAAAGGCCAGACCAAGGGATGGAGCAGTTGTTGAAGGGAAAAAAGTGTCCAGAAGGTGTACGGATGAATACAGTTGTCTGCAGACTGTGAAAAGGTCGCAATAAGGAGCCTATTGCATCAAATGTCGCTGTAGCAGTGGAGCAAAACGAAAAAATGCTATGTAGATACTGATGCTTTAGACATTGTCCATCTAATAAAAAACAAAAAGCCAGCTAGGGAAGGATGGTGTACGTGCCATATCTGGGTATATATGTAAAGATATGTTGCCCATTTTAGACTTTATAACACTCATGGAAACCTTGGATTTACAGTATGTGCTACCAAGCTGTAAACATTTCATCCAAACAAAATGCTGTTGAAGTTGTTATAGACCGAATCACAATGTTTGTTTACTATCACTTCCCTGTAGAAAACCTTGTGTCATGTACATATAATTCAACAACGCTGAGCAAGCGGGACGAGATATCAAGAGTAAATGTTTAAGTCTTGTTCTGTATAGTGCTGTCGGGTAACAAAAAACGAGTGGAGAAGGGTTGGGGTTTTTCAGATTTCCATCCATGAAGAACAAACATGCTCAGAGATAGCTCTGGACTAGACCTCTGAAAAGGGAGGTGATCTCTGGGCAGACCAAAAGTTTGTCTCAGTCAAAAAAATCGGAGATGTTACGCTGTCAAGATTTGGGAAAACCTTGTAGCCTGGTCCTCATGGCTGAATTAATGAGCAGCATTTTGACAAGTAAGCTTTGTGTCTCATCTCATTCTCAGTAATTTCACTAGCAAAGTAACACAGTACGGAAAATAAGCACAGCAGAAACTATATATCTTTCAACACCACAGTTACAGCCGAAAATGAAAAGAGAAATAGACAAATTTGCCAGTTTCACATATCTCTACAATTCAAATCGTCTCCCTAGTAGTGATGGTTGTTGTTAGAGTGATGCCATAGTGATTCTGCCCGTAAGAAAGTAGAGAAAATATCACACAGACAAAGTTGGCTGTGAAGTCTGGTAAGCTCTCATCTTCATCATCTTATGGCAAATGATAATAACCTTTACTCGAAGAAATAAAAAGTTGCCATCAAGAGTCCTGTGTTGCAATTAAATGGCATTGTATATAATTTATGAGGGATAAAAATAATATATTGAGGTATCGTTACCATCCAACAGTAAGAATGTAGTCACACCATCTAGAATTAGGCTAATCTGCTTTTCATTCCAAGGGTTTAACTCTAGTTTCAGTCCGTCTGAAACTACGGAGCTACAACTCAGGTTGCATCCAATCTGCATCAACAGCAAACACAGTCAGTTACATTACAAACAAGACTGAAATACAGAAAACAAATGCTGGCTTTGTGGTTTAAATGTGTACAGATGTAAAACATATTCAAAGTATTAAGAAATGTGATATATCAAGAAGAAGCTGACAGACACCAGAGGCCAGAGACAAAACTCTTGCCTGGTTTATGCTACGCTCTACTGACTGCTGTGATAACAGCTGCTGAAGCGAAGCATCCTTGCCTGCTCCTGAACGTCACCTGATCCTTCAACACACCATCCTGCTGGTGTCTTTTCTCCTTTGTGTGAGGGTGTGTTTTGCACATGTTGGATTTCTTGCCAGATCCGACTAGGATCAAATGTCATCAATGACAAAAGGCAGAGGAATATTAACACCACAACCAATGCTAATAAAACAATTACCAATATTTAACAATTAGCTGCTGAAGCTAATTGAGAGTTTAAAGCCAAAAGTGTTGCATTCAGGGTGATAGCAGACACCAGTGTTGTTGGCTAATATGAAAGGAGGCAGCTGTTCGTCCTTCTACTGACCCACATCTTATCAGGACGCCACACAGCAGCCCAGTAGGTAAACAGACAGACACACACATACATGAAGTTAACCTTAATGTAAGCCACAGACAAGTACAGTAACTCAACGGAGTATGTTGCACACAGGAGCTAAGACACAGCTATAAGTTCTATTTTTAACCCTTTTCAGTGGAAACAAAGTTGTGTGAGTGAGAGCATTTCTAACATACTGTGCTACCTTGTAGCACAAGAATCCCTGAAGAGCAGGTATGACACCTTAAAGCCCAACCCATAGTTTGGTTTGCGCTGATTCACAGCACTAGTGAGCAATCCACACGTGCAACATGTCACTCTCCTGCTATCAACCCACAGTCCTCTAAACAGAGATAATACAAGATAAGATCCTGCATTATAACATATTATAACACCGATAGCCTCGGAGACACTAATAAAAGTGTCTTCACAGGCTTCAAAACCACTTGTAAATGAAAGGTGACAAAGTTTAAGTGGGCACCGACCTCTTTTCTCCTCCAGATCCTGGAGGAACTGCCTGTAAGCAGCCGTGGCACTCATCCCTCCCTCCCAGAGAGAAGAGAGGAAGAGAGAGGGGGACAGAGGAATGAAAAAACAGAGAAATAACTAAGTAAAAGTAGAGGGACAGTACAGGAAACTGGTAAGAAATGGTGGCAAAGAAATGGAGTGGAAAAGTGAACTAGAAACCACAAGGAGAGTGATACAAGTGAAGTGGTAAGAATGAAAACAGAGCAGAAAAGGAGTGAAGGTAGAGGGAAGAGGAGGGGGAGGAGAAGGAGGAGGGAGGAGAAGGAGGCTGCAGTTGATCAGTGCGGCCCGCTGGATCCAGGCTGTCAAAGAAGAGCCATCCTTAATCACGTAGATAATCCCTCATCTCTTACTCGCTTCTATTCTTCTTCTTTTACCGGTCTTCCCTCTGCCGAGTGTCAGTGGTTACAGTAGCGCTGACTGACTGACTGGTGTGTTAGCAGCTCTAAGCCGGATAGAGGAACTGGACTTTGACCACAAGGCGGGTGATGTCACTGCCAGAGCCAGAAACATGTGTTTCACTTGCGTCTAGAGTGAGTGAGTGTGAGCGTGTGTATGAGAAGGAATTTTTTTTTTTTAAAAGGGGGCGTGTTTTATTACTCAGAGCTCAGCTGTGCTTTTTTTTTTTTTTTTTCAAAGTAGCGTGGTATGTTGTTGAGTTTGTGCATGAATGTTTGACTGTCACATTTGTCATGCAGTCTGCTTCACATTGTCTTCTTCGTGTGTGTGTGTGACTTTCAGCTGCCTGCTGGATCAACATACTGGAGCTGATTACAGAGCAGCACATGAGCAGAAGCTTCTCAAACGCCCACTTTTCTGCCTTTTTCTAATTTTACTGCATCGTCTTGCTCATCTCATGCATGTGTTCCTCTACTAATGTCAATATTTTAGCTGACAGTACGCCTCTGCACTTGTCTGTCACTAAACTGTCTTATTACTGTAAATTTGGAGAATTAAGTCACCGTGCTGCACCAGATAAAAATGAGGGGATCTCACATAGTCTCTGCTAGGTTGGCAAATATTTGTTATATTGATTAATCCCTCAATTATCTTTACAATTAATCAATTAAAGACTAACAAATGCCCCTAAGCACAAAGCAATGCTCTTTTAATCTCTTGTTTTGTCCAACCAGTGGTCCAAAGCCTACAGATATTTAATTTACAAAGACATAAGAGAAAGATAAGTAGAAAATCCTAAGAGCTGCAACCACAAATAATTACCATTTTTGCTTAATAAAGGACAACAATGAACTCCTACACTACTCAATCTACCAGTCATTTCAGCACTAGTGTGTGCACCATAAGAATGTATCAGTATACATTAAAACACAATGAATCAGGATCAGTCAATCAGCTCGGGCACAGTCTTTCTCACACTCCCTCTCTCTATACATGTCTTATCAGCTCTGTCCTCTCTCTTTTATTTTACCTCATGAAAAGATAAACACCACGTGGTAAATAATTACCTGGTTTTCAACATGTAACAGACACACACACACATGCAGCTAAGAGGGCAAGTTAGGCCAGATGAGGTCTAGTGCCATGGCAACCAGCAGGTTGACTCAAAATACTTGCACCGGCGTCCTGCACTTCAGGATCTGAGGGCCACGTGTAAGTAGTGTAAATGGTGGAAGAAAAGCAGTGACATTGAAAGTGGAGTCTAATGGTGGTATAAGGGTTTGATTCTGCTTGAGTTCACACCAGGAAACTGTGGCCAAACGCTTAAGAGAAGAGATAAAAGGAACTCAAGCTTTCATATCTTGTCAGAGATCACAGTCTTGATCTGACACCAACGAGTAGTAGGAACTGGTATAGCAGGAAATCAACCAAAACTGTGCTCAAACAACTTGGCAATTATGCAACCAACACACAATTTATGAACCATGTTGGAATTGACAGTAGCTAGCAACATTTGCTTGTTAGAACATCGCCAGTGCTTGTGTCTCCATTATCCCATAGACTATTGAATTAAAACAGATCTGTATTTTAGCTGCTTGTTAGAGTAAACTAAAGGATTAATTATTTTACAGACAAAATAATCACAACAATTAAAACCCCCATAAAACTGGAGCGTAGTGACTACTATCAATTAAAAAGCCGCTAAGAGGCTGAGTCTGGCTCATAACTGTGACTCGTTCAATGAAATCCATGTAGATGTCCAACGTTGCAATTTTTGGGATCATTTATGAAACAAACAACTAACAAACAAACTAAAGCGAAACGAGATGAAGGTCAACAGAAAATATCGGAGCCAACACTCACCCTCTTCGTCTAACCGTCACGCCAGTGAAAGAACAGGAAAAATAATGTGAAACCACACCCACACCTGTGCCAATTACAACCGGAAGTGAAAGTGACAAAAAGAATGTGTGCAGCCTAACAAATAATAAACAACAGAGGTTAAATACACATTTTGCCTTCTACATGAAGGATGTGCAACTTTTCTTCTGAAGCTAATCAGTGGTGGCTAAAGAAACACAGCTAGTCCTACTTGTCTCGGTTCTCTTCATTTCATCAAAAAATGTATCTTCCATTGAGGAATCTTCCCAACAATCCATGCATTCTTCTTCAGTTTTGTTTTGGTTAACTGTTGCATTCACCTGCAGTGTCATGTCAGTCATGTCAGTGTCAATGGCACCCTGACAGGAATCAAGGTGTTTTTTACAGAAGGTGGTTTTCCTTGAAACAAATCTCTCAGATTTCAGATGTATCTTTCTCTCTTTGTCACAAACCTAACAAACACACTTTTACACCCAAACACAACCTGTCACACATCCAAACATTCCTCAGTACACACACACACACAAACACACTCACTCACTCACACACTGCAGAAATTTGGCTGAGGAGCTTGCTGCGCTGGTTGCTAATAGCTGTGAGATCAGGAGAGCCAACAGCATTTTCTGTTTAACGAGAGAATGATTACTGATCAATAGGAGGGCAGATACATCAAGTGTGTGTGTGTGTGTGTGAGCTCCAGGGGGACATGAGATGACCTCAGATAATGACCTGACCCACAGTTCAAAGGTTGATAGCTTCCAATTTGCCTCATCCATTTTGTTTCCTCACTCACACACACACACACACACACACACACACACACACACCAATGACTTTGTATAGGAAAGAAAAATACCCAGGGGGATTTGAACTGATACAGATGCACACAAGCCAGTACTATTTGTGTGTTCTCTCGATGCATGGATTTCAGGAACAGAACATGAAAACAGTTCCTATAAATACTACATGTATGCAAAACATCATATGAAAATATCCTCCACACACACCTCAGACCAGACAAAGAAGCGGTGCAGTTCAAAGCAAACTAAGTCTATTCAACTACTCTTTAAAGTTGAGAAATCCTGACAAAAAAAAATGCTGAAAACTGTTCAGCGATCCTGAACGCTCCCCTGGGAGTCTCCTCTTTCACATGAGCCTGTCACCGGCGGCCCGCTTCATCAAAGGCAGCCCTGGACACACTGCTCACACACAGAGAAACAATGATTCACACACTTTTCCTCAGGCAGTCACACACGGGACCACAGGATGGTGGTGGTGTGACTGGTAACCATAGTAACGGGACAGCAGCTACCTGCTGATGTGTTTTTTTCCCCCAACTTTTACACACAAGTTCCTCTGGATTTAAAGAGCCACGCCAAGCAACACACTGTAAACTGGTCCAGAGGTGTTAACAGTTAACTTTTAAATAACTAAACCAAAATAGACTGTGAGTACATGGGGAAATATTTGACTGAGAAACAGCACACAGCAGCAAGTGTGCAGGTAAGACACACAAACAGACAGTAAATAACAGAACTACAGAGGCTGTTAGAGTCCAATCTCTGCTGATGTTTCCTACATGAACTTGACTCTCTTAAAAGGTACAGTGTGTAGGATTTAGGGGGATATACTGGCAGAAATGGAATATAATATAATAACTATGATTCCTTTAGTATATAATAACCTAAAAATAAGAATCCTTGTGTTTTCATTACCTTAGAATGAGCCATTATATCTACATAGGGAGCAGGTCCTTGTCTACAGAGTCCGCCATGTTGCACTGCCATGTTTCTACAGTAGCCCAAAACGTTTTTACACCAGTCTCCATGGTTAGCAGTCCCTTGGCGACGAGCAGCATTAGAAAGACACTGATTTTTTCAACATGAAACTTTTTTACTTTATGTTTTTACTGGTTTAAAATCACTGGGTCCATTTGCTTTGAAGAGGAAGAGGCCTTTGTTTATAATTAAGCTCCCTGTAAAAACTTCCTAAACCTCTGGATCCTACGCTATCAAAGAAAATTGACAGGTGCTGGGCCAGCAATCTGCAATGTGGCGAACAGCACTGGAGAAACACTGATATGTAATGTGAAACTGCTTCATTCAGTGTTTTAGTGGTTTTAATGACTAGGTCTGTTGATAATTCAGCTCCTGTAAAAAAAAAACCTCTTTGACAACGAACACAAGTTTTACCTGGTTTCAATCTACAATCCTCACCGGTAGATGCCTCTAAATTCCCCTCAATCTTACACACTGCGCCTTTAAAACAGATACAGATTTTTCCAAAGGAATAACAGAAGAAACTGGGCACCATCAGGTCACACAGCCAAACATTTCAGCAAGAAGAATATGATGAGAGGCAGAGGAGGAGAAATTGATGTATTTACCTTTGTTGGAGGCAATCAGCAGAAACAGCAGCAGCAACATGGAAGAGAAAAAAGAAAAAGACAGTTTGGTTAGATATAAGATATTTTACAAGGTAAAAGTTATATTCACCATAAAATTAAAACTCATTCTTTATTTATAACAAAATAATTTACACTCAGCTCTTCCCATATCTAATGAAATAAAAACACAAGCAACACAGAGAGTGTAATGAGGCAATACCTGCCAAACATTAACACACACACACAATAGTTAAAGACCGGCGCTGAACCCAGCCTCAGTCACTCCATACCGTTTAGTATTCACACACCCTCTTCTATAGGAGTCTTGGAGCTGAGGACTGTTAAAACACCTGAATTGAAATCGATTGTTTTGTGAGAGTTCATCTTCGTGTATGTGTTATTTCATTTCATGCTAAATGTCCCCATTGCCGTTGCAAAACCGTGTTTTAGTCAATGTGTTGAAAATATGTGTGTGTTTCAGCAATTGTATTTCCTGTGTGCATGCATGTTGGAATGTGTGTTAGTATACGTGTGATACACACTCCATAAAATGCCCAGCAGCTTTTTGTTTCTGCAGATGAAGTGAAACTGTGTGCAGCCCTAATCAGAGATGCTGTTCAGTCAGCACTGTCAGGAGGCTGATGTGGCACAAACGCACACACTCAAAGATGCACACACACACACACACACACACACAACAATCCAAATGCCGTCGGACAAGTCGTCTTGTTCTATAAGATAAATGGTTCTCACCCAGTATAGCAGAAATAAACATGCAGCGATGCGTAAACCAATGCATTTAACTGAGGTACTGAATTAGCAGAACAACGTGGCTGTGTGCCAAATCAAAGCAATTTGATTTTCTGCATTTTTCTGCATTCATAATACTATCTTTAGCAAATGTCAAGTATTAAGAATATCAAGTGATTTAGGGTTTGAAAGCAGCATCTGAAGAAGTGTAATGCCTTCTTCACTGGAACAAAGTGTCTCTTTTTCGGCTCATTTGTTCAATTAAAGTTGATTCAATAAGTACATGTAGTTTTATCCAGAAAATCTCACATTTCCCAGTGCTAATAATTATTGATGGAAAAAGTTAATGTGAAGGTGAGTAAATAATGACCTGCAGTCCATAATTATCATGAGGAAAATCACAACAACCATCTTTTTCTCTCTCCTCATACAACCTTTTTGTGGAATGATTTTCAGCACTTTGTGAACATATATTTATAAGCCTACATACTGCATGTGTTGAAAGACTGGTAACTGTCAATTTAATATCATAGGTAATAAACATCAGATGGATGCTCATGTTAACACAAAATGCAATGGTACTTTCACTTCCAACATGTCTCTGAGTCTGCAGTCTGTGCTTCCTTTCTCTCTAAATCGGGAGAATTTGCAGTAGGAGGCCAGACATCAGTGCTTCGCATCTTTTGATGTGCTTCATAGCAACACAAATTGCCTCTCTGGGGGAAGTGAAGTCCAAATCTAAGTACGGTCTCCTTTAATGAAAAGGGCCATGTCTGGAAAGTGGCTCAAATGTGACAGAAGAAGAAAAAGATGAGCATGCTGGACGGATGTGTGGATAGTGTGATGTCTCAGAGGGTTAAGAGGTGAAACAACTTTGGGCCTCGGAGTGGACAGAGACACAGATGAAACAAGAGAGCATTCCTCAGGGATAAAAAGAGAAGTGAGCTGGCAGGCTCTGTGCTAAGCACTGTCACAAGAGAGATAAAGTAACAAACATACAGAATAGCATCGTCAGAAAGTGAGGATGTCATAATTTCCTGCACAGTTAGCCAGCGGCTTTCTTACATATCTCATGTTTTCGAAGAATGGAGAGGGGACAGGAGGGGGAAAACAGATTTCTGTAGAGGCATGTGGGTCTTCTAACGCTGAGATAAGGTGTGCAGTGCAAAGAGTTTGACCACTGATACTGGACAGAAAAAAACACGAGAGCCAAGCATGACGAAGCACAAAACATAATGTAAAGTTCAGCTAGTTATCTCAGTTATATCTGCAGGCTTCAAGAAAGCCAAAGAGGATCCAGACCTCTTCATCATGGCAAGAACTGAATTCAAGATCTTTGCTAAATCCATTACAAATGAATCTCTTTTTGTACATTTGCTCATGGTACTAAGGGTTCTTTATTTCACTGTAGAAATTCAATTTTATAATACTTCATACTTTCACTCCACTATACATTTTAGAGGTTAATATTAGGGCTGCCAGCTAAAAATCAAAGTTGAAGATCTGGAACATCTGCCAGAGACCCCTCAGTCCACTGAGATTCTTCAAGTCAAGCGGTCGACATTTCAGTCCCCAGATTTAGCTGCAGAGTGAGCACTCGTTGCTTTCACATTGTTCTCCGTTACACGCAGCTGCAGACCCGGACCCAGGGTGAGTCTGAGTGAGACAGAGGCAGCTGCTCGGTGGTAGAGAGGCTTTGCCCAGACAGATTCCAAGACGTTATCTTCTGTCCTTCTGCTTAGAAGTGGTGAATTTTCAGCTCAAAGCAACTTAATACTTTACAGTCTCTGGTTTTTGTTATATATCTAGTGTCCGCAAAAAACGTTACCTATTTCCGATGCACTGTTAGTATCGTTAGCAAGCATTAGCATGGAGGGCTAACTTGGCTTTATGAACTGTGTTACGTGAATGTCACTGTCATTCTGAACGTCCCACCAAAGCAAATTCAACTCTCAATAGTCGAATATTCCTATTGAAAAGTCAAATCTAATTCAACTGACATAATTCCTAGTCAGGTACCCTATAATATGTTTTGTTCCCACTTAATTTCTCTGACAGCTTTAGTTACATTTCATATTACATTTTTACAATAAAAATGTAATTAATTTATTAATCATCATACTGTGCAATAGATTAAACTCTCTGACAGTTTATAATGTAGTTGAAATGTGCTCCACCATCCCCTAGTTCTAACATTAAAATGCTGCTAAGGTGCTAAAGCATCAGTGATAACATCAAAATGTATGATACACTGTATATAATAACATAATTCTCTGAAAGGGACCAATCTGCCAAACAAGCACTTTTACATTAGATACATTGCTGTCAATGCTTTTGTACTTCTTCTACAACTGGACTACATAAAGACATCATTATACATATACACACACACACACACACACACACACACACACACACACACACACACACACACACACACACACACAGAGGTTCCTCTGCATGCCTGTTAATCTTCTCCAATCTTTCAAGCACAATTTAGAGAGGAAACTCTTGTCCTTTCATGTCTGAACTGACTCCCTTGCCAACTCTCTCTCTGTAAGTGTAATTCTCTGTGAGTGAGTATGTGTGTGTGTGTATGTGTATGTTTCCAGCTGGTCCACTTCCAAGCCGGATCACCTGATTTGTCATATCATAACAGGCACTAGATGAAAGTAATCCCCGGCCTTTGTTTTCCCATGCGTAGCGTTTCTGACGAAATGAAGCCACACTGATTTCTGATTAAGTTCAGATTTTTTTCACAACACCTTTTCTATTTATCTCTGTGATCAACGGTGTACTTAACATCCTAGGATTGTCTGTGCGTTGTTGTAAATCTCCATCAATTTGCTGCTGTAAGATTCAAAGAAACTTTGAGTCCAATTAGGAGTGTTCTTATGAAACACGGCTGTGAGAGAAGCTGTTGGTGTGTCATAAATATTCATGGTCTCATGGTGCGCTACACAAAAAGCATCCCCAATATTTTTTGCTGCGGCACAACACATCAGTTCCTTGTTACATCACCGAAAGATCTCACGCATTATATAAATCTGTGAGGCAAATTTTGGTTTTCCTCAAAAAATAAGAGGATATAAAAATGAGTATAAAATACTGGAGGGAAGTAGAAAGAGACACAAGCTGTGGTAGCATCTTGTTTCAATAGTAAAAAATACTACAGTAATGTGAGAGACAGAATGAAATGATCTGTTTTTCATTCAGTCTGCGCATGTTAAGGTTCTTATTTGGAGGTGTAAATGATGGCAAAGAGAGAGGTGAGCAGAGAAGAAAAGAGAGCATGATGGGTAAGTAATTGAGGGACCTTGAAAGAGATGAAAAGACAGTTATGAGAAAGCCAAGTGATGCACAGAGGAGAAAAAAAATTCTTGAGTAAAGTGGAGGGGAAAAGGTGGTCTGGTCACTACGACTGGATACTGTACTGTATAGCAAGATTGCTTATTTTGGTAGTAAAAGATATAATAATAAACTGTGAGCATTTGGCTGGCCTGAGCATCCTCTAGCCATTTGGTCAGTGGACAAAAAAGTTTATTTTGCATGCTGCCTGCATTTTACCAAAGTAAATGTGATGTTATTTCATATGACATCTATGGAATAACACAACAACCCAATGCATGGAGCCCCTTATTTAGACAAATGGATTCAATGACACTGTGCTATATAATGACATATACTGTATATGCTTGCATGCATCTTAAACCAGGTTTTCTTCAATGTCTCTGGAGGTTTGCATTGATGGATAGGGTTCAAACACACACACACACACACACACACACACACACAAACAGACAAACACATAATAGCAGGGAGGGGCTGGAGCTAAAATGCATGATAACCCAGACATCCACCACAGGCCTCAACAAGTCCACCCCCACAAACCATTACATGAGCTACAACATGAGAGCAGCTGCAGGCCAGAGCAAATCCATGTTTCAGTAATGAACTCTGACATGCGAATGAATGTCCGTCTGACTGCTTCTTCCTCTGCTGCTGCTCATGTTTGGTATTGCAAAACTGAAATTAATTTGCTGCTGCGATTCTTCAATCAGTCAGAATCATCAATGTTGAGTTTTAACTGTGTTAAATGTTACTCTAAATACAGTGCAAAAGAGGACAAACTGTTATGGAGGAAAATTTTGTGCATGGCCAGTTACCTGCAGTCCAAGGTTGGCTGCTGGCCACTGTTGTTTCTCTTGAACAATGACAATGGAGACCAGAAGGGGGAGAAGAAAAAAACAGGATGCAATATTTGGCCAGCGGAAGGGTTAATGTCAGTGATCTATAGCTGTTTGTTTTCCAACAACAGCAGTTTGTTTTAGCTAACAGAACAAATAGATTATGTTGCACAAGTATCGAGCCACAAAGACTGAACAAATAAAGAAAGGAGCGCCACAGAGGCTCAAATTTCACAAACAACAGATGACTGAGGTAATCAAACTGCTTAGCTTTGTCTGTGCAACCAGCTTGAATTTTGATACATGCTGTATTTATACTAATTTTGTAATAATAACACTGTAATGTTGTCGTAAAATAAGCTGTGTGTGATGCTGCTACACAGACGGGCAGACCAGAGGTGGGCGGCTAAGTCGGGGTGGTTCTAAAATAAAAGGCAGTGATAAGCACACTCATAAACACACATACAGGTCTGAATAACAACGGTGAGTTGGAGAGAGGAGAAGGTGGGCGAGGAGTTGAAATGGAGTTGATAATGTGGATGAGAGACAGAGAGTGGGAATGAATGAGTAGGTAGGACTGAGTGGGAGGGAGTAGCGGTGATGGAGAGAGAAAATAATGCTGCCAAAAAAGATGGAGAGGATGAGGGAGATGCCACAGCAGGATAAAAAACAGTAGAGGCCAGACATACTTAGACATGTTGATTTACAACAACAAAAAGATCTCCTTTCACTATGGGAGGAGTCAGGTCTGAGATATGTGTTAAACACACAACCACACACAGATACACACATGAAAAACACACAGATTCCAACATGATCACACTGACAAAACCATTATGGTACATATTGCGTAATTGCGTGCCTGCAGTTCCATTCATGGTACAACTGAGGGTCCACACAAGCCCCCAGCAGTAAAAAGGAGGGCTGGTGGGTGAGCTCGCAATCCTCCAACAGCCAACATCAGGCGAAAGTAAAACTAATAAGACACTGTGTCTGGAGAGAATGTCTGTTGAATATCCAACTTAAAACTAACTTCACCATAGGGAGGAGTCTGTAGCTGACAAGAGGTTGGAACATGCGCAGTTGGTGTGTTTGCTATGCATACAGCCCGTGCAATCCGACCGCTACCATAGACACAAAGAGAACGGAAGCGGATCGAGAGAGCCGCCTCTCTCTCTCTCTCTCTCTCTCTCTCTCTCTCTCTCTCTCTCTCTCTCTCTCTCTCTCTCTCTCTCTCTCTCTCTCTCTCTCTCTCTCTCTCTCTCTCTCTCTCTCTCTCTCTCTCTCTCTCTCTCTCTCTCTCTGTACAAATCCAATGCACACACACATTCAAACACCTGTCTGATATACATAGCTGTAGTGCCCCACTTTAGATTGAATTGCACAGTTGTTTAAGAGGAGACAGACAGGACAAACTTGTCCTACACACACACACACACACACACACACACACACACACACACACTCTTTAACACAATCAATCTCATCTAGATATAGTCGCAGGCCTATGTGCGTCATAAGACCCATGATAGCATTTCGCCAACGCTACGCAGCAACCTAACAATGTCAAGTTCTCCTTTTGAAAAGTGTTGCATGTTACTAATATGAGATACACTATCATTACACAGCACTGTGATGACTCCTGGCACAAGGTCCAAATAAGCACTCTGCTAATAACAAGAGTGGATGCACACAGCGAGCAATCCTGATCTAAATAGGAGCCAAAATACACTTAAATGCATTGATGCATTTATGCAGATACTCTTATCTAAAGCACACTGCAGTAACACTGTATTCCCCAGTGAAAAATAAACATCCCACAGGAGCATTTCACTCTCCAGGCATAAGAGATTTTTTTTTACCCTAAAACGTGATCAACCGCCTGATTTTAAGTCAGTTTGGTTAAAACCTTGCATTGCATATTCACCCAATTGTCAATTCAGCTGTACTCTTGGGAATGTGATGAGAAAAAGCTACTGTTCCTCACAGCTGGTCGTGTGTCTGACACGCAGATACAGTAATAGTAAGTGTGCATTAGTGGCTGAGTGGATGATTTGGACAGTCAGAGAGAGACAGATGTGTTCTTAATGGGGTCTATAAGCTGAAAGACTAACACTACCGTGACGCTGCCTCTGAAGACTCTCCTGTCTCTGGGAGTTCCCAGGCTGTGAGAGAGCAGTGTTATTAAATATTCACACATTCATATTTATGAGAGACGGGACCATCTTCAAAGAAACATGGTCAGCACAAAAATGATCGTCAAGGGGAATCACACTGCACACTTTTTTATGGTGCCTTATTTGAGGCCATCGATAAGTCTTAGGAGGGGCAGCGGCTATTTCAAAGCACACACTCCATGGGAGGAATCACTGCTGACCTAAAACTCAAGACATAACCTTTCAAGAACTTTTACTGTTTTTTAACGTTTTCTTGTTAGGGCCCTAAAAATGTCTTTACTATGAGGCAGCATTACTATTCACACTGTTCAGAAAGAAGAAAGTACTCTTGGACCAAGTGGAGTTGCGCAGATTGCTTCCTACTGTATACACATCCAGAAGTAAATGGAAGACTTGGAAGAGTTTGTACAGACACAAAAGTAGTTATTCATCAGTTATGATCAAAGGAAGCATCAAGGAACTACAGATTTAAACAGTGGCAGGAAGGAGCTGCTGAAAAGGATAAACACACTCAGACAAATTACATAGTTTTGCACAAGGTTTTTCCTCACTAACTTTCCTAACTTTAATGCCACACTGCAGCAGTTGTTGTTTTGAATCTGAATAATTCCTCTTTAGTTAGTTCAGGAAGATGGGACAAGTGAAACATTAACCCTAACCAAGAGGGAGGGTCAGTGTGACTGCATCTGACAGGATAAACACAAGCTCGCTTCACATCATGAGACTAAAAGAGACCGGACTGGAAGCTGATGACATGATCAGCTTTTACTAAAAATGAATGCCCAAAGAAACCATTAACTCCGGTCATGCTTAAGGAGGATTACTGCACCATGAATACACCGACACAGAGCCTGCACTGTCAGCTAGTGGCCAGCTGAAAGCTCTTCATTTCATTAGAGACTGTAATTAATAACCACTCATCACAAGGCCTAACTAAGTAGCTGGAGAGAGAGAGAAGGGCGGGAGAGGAGAGGAGAAGCAGGAGGACACGAGGATTTAAGATGGGGAATAAAGGGCACAGCATGGACAGGCTGGAGGAAGTGAGGGAGAAGAGAAGAGAGGAGGGAGCTGGGTAAGATGGTAAGATGGCTGGGAGAAAAGGTGAAAATCAAATATCACATTATTTTTAAACAAATACCTCGATAAAGACATTGTGGTGATATTGTAGGGTTGACTACTGGTCCTTTCACAAAATATTTATCAGATTTGTGATGAATAATCACAAGTAATGTGGATATAATCAGTAAGCAGGTAAAGGAAAATAACAGACCACCTAGAAGAGTCTGGTAAATTGAGGAAAATCAAGTCACTTTACTGTCATGCAGCCTTTAAAACCAGGAAAACACAATATTTACAATATTACCATATCCAAAATCTAAAACAATATCTAGTCTTATATCACAATTCCAATATTTTGCCCAGCCCTAATTAGAAAGCATGTCATCTATTTAGTGGCCCGCTCATTAGCTGTCATATCAGTCACATTGACAGCCTTGGTCCAGACCTTTGAATCCACCCATTCCACTGAGTTCGAGTTGACTGATTCGTCTTGCATCATGACATGAAACAGCAGTGTTTCGGTTAAGATAAAAACTGACTAATGAGTACCACATTCATTCATGAGGGGATCTGATTGGACACTCAGCGCCACAAGCGGGACTAACACAGTTGCCAAACTGTTGTCAATGAGGTGTAATAACAACAATGGTGAGCGTTATAGACGAGATCGACGCTATAAATCGATACATAGAAGACATGTCTTTTCAATATCGCCTGACATTATAGTTTGTTCTATTTAATCATGCTCCACTCATAAATTCCCAGCAAAATTGTATGTTGGCTTGGCAATGCATCAGTGTTGACTCATAATGACATTAGATTTAGGCAGATACACTGGTCTCAGTGACTGATCATGGAAAATCGAATCCACCTCCCTCACAGAAATCAATAAGAGTGGATGCAATGTCACACTTAAGATGGAAACTGAGTGTAACTAGTGGACAACTCTGTCTAATATCAGGCAATTCAGTACAGTGATCTCATGACAAATGCAAAATACCAGAGAGCAATATGTATAAAATATGGAACTTCATGACACTGTGCCAAGAGTTATTTTTCAGCTGACAGCTTATAAATAAAAAAATATATCTTCCTTTCCTCTCTCCATCTGTCTCATCTGCTGTATCATTTCGGTCTCTCGTTCCATAAACCATCATTTGACTGTGGAAATTGGACCAGTCACACCCAGGAAAGACAGCCAAAACATTTTCACTATTCCACTGCCAAATGCAGGGCTTCTTTTTTTTTTAGAATAGAGGATTCTCCAATGATGACTGTGGCTGGTCAAGAAGATAAAGTTACCAGCCAATAAGAGATATTTGTCCATATTTAGTTCCCACCCTGGTCACACCCTGCAGCAGTGTTAAAGTTCACTGAAGTTACAGAATGGCGTGAGCATCTCATCACTCTCAACTGTAAGAAAAGAGCTTGGAAACCCCCTTCCCTTAAAGTCATCCCTCTCTGAGTTGTCGCTTTAGGAAGCAGCTATTTCCAGAGTGTGTGAGCGAGAAGGCGCTGTGTCATTCACTCAGTCTTTCTCTTTTGAGATCCTCCGTTTATGAAGTGAGTATCAGCAGGCGTCCACACCCTGTAATGTGACAGCAGTCGCTCATAACGCGCGAGATGCAAATACCGATCTGACTGCACCCAGCGGACCCCCGGCACACCCTGTGACCACAAACAGCTGGGGAATACAGGAGGGAGGGAGGGTGTCATGCTGGTGGGGCAGTGTGTGTATCAGGATATGGGTTAAGCAGTTATTTAGTAAAATACAACTGCCATCTTGCCTGTTTGTGGCCCAAAACAAGTGACATTTACACCCAGAAAATTGTCAGGCAACTCAGAAAGCTTTATGTGACTAATACTGCACATTCACCACTGTTTAGTTTTGAATTACATTTTTGATTCATCACTTCCTGTGTTTGGAGATACCAGTGAAATACTTAACTGAGCCGTAATAAGGGTGAGTCATCTAGATGAAAAGGGGGTGGAGAACTCTTCAGTATTGCAACCCACTTCCTAATTTAAGCTGATAAGCTGTTGTAAGTACAGGCTGTCATTTCTTGTTTTGGTCATTCGGAGGATGGAGTTGAGAGGGGAGTTGTAAAAGAGTAGACATACTGTATGTTTACAGAGCTGATAGGGGAAACTCCCTGTAGGGATAACACAGACTGGGTGTGCCAAGACAGACAGGTGGGCTACAAGAGACTCCAACAACTGGGTAACATACGGATCACATTCACCCCACACCCTTGTCATCAATCACTCACTTCACATTAGTAGCCATGACTGTCTCCCTCTATATGTCCCTATACCGGCATTCAGTCAGTGCTACCAGGGACGTTTTCAGGATGGCATTCGTCAGTTGCTCCGCTGGCTTGTATCCAGGCGTGAGGAAGAATTTAGGCTCACCACACACCTGTTTGAACCTCTCCCACTTAAGCTCCCCTGTTCACTGTCTTTTGAAATATCTGGACAGGTCGTAATCACTTATTTGAACACACGAAGCTTTTCATTCCCATGCTGCCTGGCTATAGACCAAACAGCCAACGTCAATCAATCATCAATATCCATGTTGTATATACAAGAGTCATTGTAAAGTAAATACAGTAACATATTAGAGCATTACTGGAAGCATTATCCATCACCAGAGGAAGCCATGGCAATAAGGTAGGAGTACCCAAGGGACCACACAAAGGATAAGGTGCGTCATTGTTTGAAACGCCTCCATTTCCACCCGTCCAAAGTTTTCAAACTAAAACGGAGTCAGCAACAATTTCAAAGGTCTCCATTTAGGGGTTACAAAACGCTGGAGTAGTACGGATGCTAGGTGTAAATGTAGAAATAGTTATACGCTTTAAAACAAAAACATAAATAGTGTGGTTGAAAATTTAGCTTTTTTAATGCGTTTTAGCCTTCCGTCCACATGCAAACTGCATTTTAGGTCACTAAAAACTAAACTTTTGTAAAACTCTGTCCAGGGTGGAGAGTATCTCTGGTGAAACTCTGGTTTTAGTATTGCTGTGTAAACAGGGAAACCTGAGGTTTTGGCTTGTAACAGCACAGTGTGTGCCCTTATCTCCTATGTGAGGTGTCACAAATGAGACGGCATTTCTTGCAATGGCGGAATGATTGTGAATACTGCTGGCACTAACCTTGCTATTACATGCTTACACATTAATGTACACTTACTTTTCCACTATACAGAGGCGTCACAATTCCAGATAGCCTCTTGCTAGTAGCTTTAACAAAACAGATTCCTTTTCATAACTGTGTGAGGGTGGGAATTTTTTTGAGTTCAGAGGAGGGAAAAGCCCCATTTACATAATACAAATGTCCATGTGGACTAGGCCTAGGGATACAAGTTGCAGCCTCTTACACTTTGGGATTTGCTTTGGTCATTTTATGTGCAATATCCTGTTGTCCATGTAACGTGTTCACTGTACAGCACAGAGAAAGAACAATGTGCACTTTCAAACCAGAAGAAACAGAGGCCACTATTAATATACTGTATGTGGCATACAGGAAATTGCGCTCATATACAGGGAGCGCCTGGGGAGCCATTCGATAGCTTTAGTTTCAGAGTGCAAAAGGAATTTGAGTCTGCTTGGAGACTAAATGGGAGAAAGTCGCCTCTGGAGCTACACTACTACATTCCACTACGTGAGTTACACCTGAAACAGTGAATCAGCCACTTACTCCACGACAACGAGCTGCAAAAACCGTGCTACTGTGAAAACTAGCAGGATAAAGTGGTTATGTCAAACCACTGCATCAGCATGCCTGTAAGGCAGCCAAAGTCATGAGGGATGGTTTTCACACTCAGACATAACAAAGACGACTGCTGGAGGAGAAAGCTACGTATGGCTGCAAAGCGGATGGTACAAAAATAGGCCTTTGTTCGACTTCTGGCTCGCTCCCTGTGACCTTACTGCTCCATTCTCAGATCTGTTCCTCCCAGTGTCTCCATTTTCTCTCCCTCCCTCTTGGTGGATATCACCAGCTCATTATCCACGTTTCTCTTCTCTATCTTCCTTCTCTAAATGTCTATCAGTCCTTCTTTTCCATTTCTCACAAATCCACTATCGATTCTCTCTCTTGCTGCTTTCTTTAACCTTTTCTCACTCAGATTAGAGTGTTTATATATGTTACAGGTTAAAACAATTAGGCAACATATCTCTGGCCAGGCTGCATTCCACTACACTTTCTCCATTCAGCACCCACTACACAAACACCTTCCTGCATTCCTGTAATAATTGCAATGTGCAGCCTTCTCCACTGGCTGATTAGACATCTTTAGGTGCAGTTACTGAATGTAGGTTACCATCACACAAAGGTTTAATGCCAAAGTGAAATCAGATGGAAGTGTATTTATAGGACTGTACTGAACTAAATCTGCTTTTGCACTGACATGTAATAAAGATGAGCACTAACTTAGGCCACATCCACACTAATAAGTTTTCATTTTAAAATGGAATTTTAAAACAAAAAGAATCTCTGCACACATGAGCATTTAAGCGCTTAATTTAAAACAGTAAGAATGGTGCATATTAGTTTGTGGTAAAATGATTTTCTGCCAACACAAAATGAGGTTTATTCTCTTTAATGAAGATGGAATTTTACCTGAGGAATCACCGCCCTGTAAATCTAGCGGTTGTAATCCCATCAGCAAACACAAGGATTCTGCAACAGTTTGGCTTTGGCACATCCTGGGCCTAAGTGCACACAGTACAGCAAGAATGTTCTTTTCCCAGGTTCAGACACTCTGAAGTGTGCATTATGTAATAATGGACCTGTTCTTACTTTAGAGCAAACTCTAAATGCCAAGAGTCATTCAGGCATCAGTTCAAGTGGGACTCCAAGGTTTCCCACAGGGTGAGAATGTATTTAGCTGTCCACCTCGAGTGTGGTGGAGTTCTGCAAACAGCATCAATAGTTGCGAGGAGAACGACAATGAATGTACTCAGGATTGCACATAAATGCACCATTCTGGCAGACCCTTCAGTGTTTAAATCTCTCACTTTCAGCTGCTTTTCCACACAGAAACAAAGAAATAAAACATACAAAACAGATGAAGGCAAATCTATTTCAGTGGGTTGCTCATGTAATGTCTGTCAGAAAAATAGCAATCTTATCCCATCATAATCAGCCAATACAATTAGCCACTTGAGTAAAAAAAAAAATCTAATTACAGGACCTCCTCAGGCGAAGCTTATCTTATCAGAATAGTGCTGACGTAAATAGGACTTTTTTTTCCTTTAAAAGATAAAAATTGATGTTAACATCCTCTAATGGAGTAACTAATTTAGATTTATGGTGTCATGCTTGTATTTGTAAAATCTACCGGTGCCAACACCCTGTTTAAGCCTGCTATTAGCCCAACAGTCTACACTTACATCAGCAGCTGCATATCAGCACTTTTACTTGACATTCAGATACTCATAACTAGTGGCTGAGCTGGAGAGTTCCCTGACCTCCACAAGGGGGCTGAGTTCAGAGAGAATGGACAAGGAGAAAAAATGAAGGGAGGAGAAAGAGATACAGCGCGAGAGAAATACAGTACAGGCTGGAGAGAGAGAGAAAGGGGAAAACCCGGGAAGGACAGAGTAAAGTAAGGAAAACCAGCACGAGTAAGAAAAACAGTGAAAGTGAGTGAGAGAAAGATATGTGAGAGCAGCCTTGTGTCGTCTGCGTCAGAGATAAAGATTTCATTCATTCGCCTCAGACAAACACCACCACTCAGTGCCCTCCTCTCCCCTCCTCCTTTCCCCTGTGTTTCTTTCTCTTGGCCTTTGTTGCTCCCCTCCTCCCCCTTTCTCTCTCCTTCCCTCTCTCTCTCTCTCTCTCTCTCTCTCTTTTGCCCTGCTTCTCCTTCCCTATTGATGTGAACAAAGTGAAAGGGAAAATCTCCCGGTGCATGGCTGTGATCTAGCTCTGCTCACACCCACCCACTCCACAGCACTCAGAGGGAGCCAGCAGAGTGAGAACCAGGCTGGAGCTAAAATGTACTGAGGGGAGAAAAAAAAAATCACTGCAGCACTGCCGGTAGCTGCAGCCTCGAACCCCTGGATACCAGGAGGGGTTCAAGATAGCAGAACTGGGTCTCTGGAGGAGCCATGGGGTGATTTCAACGGCTCTTGTCAAAAAAGTCACACTGATCAGTTTCTTGATTCAGAATAAGGGAATGATGCGACTGCAAAGCCCAGAGCTGACATGCTCGCTCATCCCTGGAGGAGTCAAGTGGAACGAGAATACTTCACTGTCAGCAGGAAAAAAGACATACAGATGCAGCACATACTCCACCACAGTCGACACGTAAAATTGGATTTGCTGTTGTTGATGTTAACTATTGGATCAGACCACTGAGATGAAGCAGTGAACCTGACACCAACAGCCTGGGTATCTTTTAAATAAAAACTGAGACAACACAGAAGCCTGTCAAATGTGTCTGAGTTGCTGTCGTCTCACTCAAGTTGGGACTATGATCATATGCATGCATGTGGGCGTGACAGCAGGGTGGCAGGGTGAACTGGGAGAACATCCTTCAACTCATGTTCGAGCCTCTGATTCATCAAGCTGCCGCCCTGCTGATATGTCCTCAAGCGCGACACTGAATCTCTGCCAGCTGTTCAACAGCTGAGCGTGACCTCTGACCTCCAGCAGGGTGCCCAAGAAAAGAGGGATCCATAAACTAAAACAGATTGCAGCTACATGTTGATATAAATAGTGTTTCGGGTATGAAAAGGTCTGTGACATGTACGTGTCATGGACGTAATGGTTGTACGGTTATGTCATGAAAGCGGAGCATTCATGAAGTCACGTTTCTGGAGAAGAGGTTGTTAAACCTGCAAACAGGACATTCAAATGAATTATTTAGGCCTATTTTGACAGCATGAGGGCAGGAATGTGAATTAAACATACAGTGAAATTTTATTGAGTTCATTCTGGAGCACAGCGGTTATAAAATACCAGCTCTTTTTGAGGAAGTAGTTGAAATATTGATCTAATAATAATATCATAAAACTGTGTTCTGATGAGAACTAGAAAGGCTGATTATTAGCCACCATTTTATGGCTTTTATTGGCCTACAGTCGTAAAAGAAGTTTAGAATGTATATCAACACAAATCTAATGATAAAATATGATAATAATATATATTCTTTTATAACACATTCTAATCGCGTCAGTCATGTATTTGTCTGTCACTGTTTTATTGGGCTGTGCAGCTTTTCTTCTATCCCATAATGCACCTCAAGTCTCCTACAGGCCTGCATTGTAGCAGGAAAGGGAGGGGAAGAGTGGCACTAATTAGAAACAAACAGCCTTTTTGTTGTTTTGTTTTTTTTGCTCGACAAAAATAGAACATGTATTTCTCCCAAAATAACCACCTACACCACAGAGTGGGTAGTGTGTCAAAGCAGCGAGGTTTACAGCAATAGGTCATGTGAACAGACGTCAGACTGAAGGCAGTTTTGCTAAGATGTAACCCAGAATATGTACTGAAGATATATTAGGAATACTACTGTGTAATCTGGTCATATTGGTAATATAGTATCTTTGATTTTATATGATTTGTATTGACATTAACAGGAAATCCCCACGAGAAGCGAGATGTAAATGAGATGGACCTGGGCTCGGTGGGGATGGAGGGCTGTTGTCAGAGAATGCCACAGCAAGCGAACACATTGTCTGGTAACAGTTTGTAACTGACTCGGCCAGCCGACTTTGCTACAAGCTGACTGGTTGTTGAAACAGGTGACTTTACAAGCTAAGTTGCTGGTGACACCATCAGCCGGCTTGAGTCGAGCTAAGACCGGCTGGTTCACACTGCTGCAACTTTTCTTTGCAATGTTTGAAAGATTACTGTCTGGTCACAATTCCTGACTGAACTGGGATTTAGCCATCTGTCAGCAGGAGCTCCTGGGGAGTTGATTGGACTGGACTGGGCGCAGACTTTTCTTCGTCAGAGTAAATCCTGTTTTGGTTAGTTTTCCCCTTCAAAGTTGCTAGGAAAATTGCAATCATCCAGTGACAAATTTTCCAGAACAGGTTTTATGAAACCAATATGTCTGGATCCACAGTCCTGGACCAGGGCTCACAATCATGATTATATTTCAGACATTTAGCTGACACTCAGCTAAAACCAGTAAAACCACGCGGGCAAGAGAGGGACTGACTTAATTCTTGTTTTAAGACACTCTGCTGTTGCAGGTATGTAACCACATGTACTGCCAACACAAAATAGGGTTTCCCCCAGGAAACGTGTTAGCTGAGGTGGTTAGCATTTAATCCTTTGTGATCATTTTAGTTGCTAAGTGATGCTCTTAACAGTAGTTGTGTAAAAAAAAAAAAAAAAAAGCACATTTGATTTTTTTTTTTTTTTTTAATTATTATTACAAACGGAAATGTATTAATTTCCGCTAATGTTAGCAGATGTGGTCATTCATTCAGTGGATGTGGCCAGCCTTTCATAAAGCAGCAGTTTTATTTTATTGATATACAAACTTTATTGTTACACAGAGCTGTAAATGCTCTCACTAAATCATAAAATTAAATTTCTGCTCCGGTTTCATTCTTTCAAAGCTCCAGTCAAATTAAACGTTTAAAAAGTTTAGAGGAATTTATTGTGCAATTAGATGCTATCAAGCTACTTAACAATATTTGCTGTTCCCAAAGGGGAAGCTATAAAAAGTCTACAGAACAAGAGTGCGACACGGGATATGTAAATGTAGGAAATTTTGGAAGGGAACAGAGAGAGAGAGAGAGAGAGAGAGAGAGAGAGAGATGACTCTGCAGGGAAAGACCAGAAAGGAGGCAGTGAGTAATGACTGGGGGGGGGGGAGCAGAGTGAAATAAATCAAGAGAGGAAAGGTGAGTGAAAAAGAGGCCAAAGATACAGACTGCATGTAAAAATAAAAAAACAAGCAGCAGGGAAGAACACGAAAGAGTGAAGATGGGAAAATGCAGGGAAAATATTAAAAAAGAGGAGACAGAGAGGAATAGAGTGACTTATGCGGCACTGACAGCTCATTAGGAAACTGTCAGTTGGTACTTCTGAAACTACAGATCAGGCTGAGAGGAGCGAGGAGTTCCCCGGATCAACACACACAGTCACACACAGTTACTAAATACTAAGATGACCACATTACACAGGCACACACACGCACACACACAAAGAAAAACAGGGATCAATTACATGGCCCGTGATGAGTTATCTGATGCTTGAGGGGACATTTCCTAAAAAGACTTCTCAAGATTTTATCTCACCTGTCTCCTCAGGGTGGCACTTAAAACCACCTCAGCTCAGTGCAGAACAAACTCAAACACCGTCTGCATGCTGACTCCTGAGGCAGAAGGACAGAGGCGTGAGCGTTAATGTCAAAGGTCATTTCCTAAGTAACCTAATGCCACAGTTGAGTGCAGTTTAACTGACTGACCCAAACTGATCCAAAGCATGATATGTCTCAGCTAGCCCCCTTTACATTTATATTTAAGCCTTTGTTTGCGATGCCAACTCAAAGACACTCCCTGTATGAAAACACTAATGTTCAATCACAGTGTTCAGATGGGATTTTGGCCCATTCTTCACACACAAAGTCATTAAATATTGAAGAGTCTAGGGGGCCCACTTGTAAATCTTGAGAAAAAAATTTCACCTGCAAAACTTCAACAATCAGTGACCTCAGTTCCCAAATGCTTATTGAGTGTTTTAAAGAAAAGGTGATGTCACACAGTGGTAAACACGCCCCTTTCCCATTTTTTTGAAAGTGTTGCAGCCATCGAATTCAGAATAAGTGTATATGTGAGTGTTTCTGCATCAACAAGAAGAGGCATCTGTCTCCTCTCTGTGTCCTTGAGCAAGGCAACAATCAAGCGAGCCATGCTCCCCTGCTGTGTTTCTGTTTAAGACAGTGCGGTTTGAGTGCCTGAAAGGTAAATGCAAAGTAGATACAGAGGCCCCATTTACATGTCTAATTAGCAGATCATCAGGCCGCAAAACATGCTGTTTATATTATACAAGCAGGTAGACAGACAGCTGAGCAGAAACAGACAAGGCTGTGGACAGACAGGTCGGCTAACACAGCCTCACACATGGAGACTGTGTTTGTGCTTGATATATTAGGATCTTGGTATGCGCTCTACAGACGCAGACATGCCTAATCTGTTAGAACTCATGCAAACTGTAAATGGACGTGCCAGAGCTGGACCTGTGCTATCACGGGATGTCTGCCTGTGCTGCTGCAGGTAGAGGCAGGTGGTAACACACTGATAGACACAACTGTGCTGCTATACTTGAGGACTCTCCCTGACATATTGTACTCTCTAGCCTCTAAGCATCTCAACCTATTTCTAACCTTAATTAGTTGTTATGCCAAACTTCATTATGTAAAGCGCCTTGAGTAGCCTCTGTGTATGAAATTAGTTATATAGATAAACTTTGCATTGCCTTAACTCTAAGACAGATTATCAGGCCTCAAACAGCCCTTTGATGAAGCAAGAACTCACCAAAATGTCTTCACTTTCCAAAAATGTTTTTACACAGTTTTAAAAGTCAAATTGGTCCTTAGAAAGATGAAAAGTAAAACTGTTTACTCAAATAAGTTCTCTGAATATTGATGTCATTTCCACGTCTTGAGTGTTTAAGGGCATTGAAACATCAAGCCGACGGCGAACTGTTGTGCATTTGGTGAGCATCTGGCCCTAGTTTTTTTGTGGTGTGTCCTGCACCGCTGGCACTAGCCGGCCCTTATCTGCTTTTGATTCTGACGATTCAGCATGTTGTAGCATGTCTTGTATCATGAGTGAAATCACTCTGACTGGCAGCTCAGCTCAGTCCAGGGAAACGAAAGTGAGAAAAGCAAATATCACCAATGGGGCATGATTTCACAAATAACTTATTATATTAGATGCATTTTTTTTAAACTATTGATTTCTTAGTTCTGTGCTAACTGGCTAACTAGCATCTTGAATCTGTCCTGTTGGTCCCCTGATTTCCCTTTTTTAAATGGCAAATACAGGCTACCACCACCTGCTGGTATGACGAGTTATTTCCTTTCATGCAGGCGCAAAACATTCGTGCTAGTCGGCTGTTTCGTATAATCTCTGCGGTGTATACAGGTGCAACATTTTGGCGGAGACAAACGCGACACGAGGCGACACACAGTCAGCTCTCCTTGCCACAAGTTCTTTAGTGTCAGTTTGGTGTGTCTGGGTCTCAAGAGTTTCCACGAATTGCCACAACATACCACGCTATTTGTTTTTGTTTCTTACTTTGTCACACGCAGTGGTTTTGAGGTTTGGGTATTTGTAACAGTCTGCAAGCTGGCACGCAACTCTGGGGGAAAAACCTGACACCAATAACAAATCATACCTAGACATATTTGACTGTCTTGCTGGGACGGAAACCCCTGGCACTGATAATGTCATGCAATCCCTTTACAGTAACTAGCAGCCTATTGATGCCACTCGGATACACATGAACTGAATCTGGTTGAATAAACATTACGGGCTCCAACATGTGAGCACCCATTCACCCACAGTGACCTGATTTTCAGAGAACCACAAGATGTGCAGACACCCACACAAAAAGAGGAACGGTCTGTGCTTACACCACCATGCTAATTCAATATTCATAACTTTATTTAAAAATATCTACACTTTCAGGGGGAAAAAAATCAGAGGGCAGAGGCTGACTGCCATCTGGCTTCTGACAAGCAAACAGCTTCAGATGAAATGTCCTGACATTCATTTAAGAAAGATAGAGCCAACATAGAAAAAAATAAAAATCTGATTTAGAATCAAATTTAATACTGCAATTCTGCAAATACATGATATGTGGTGACTGGTGTGGTGTGACAATCAAGACAACTGAATCTAATCTCGCAAAACAATCTGTATTTTACACCACCTGCTCTATACTTCCATCATCTGGTCAGAAGAGTACAACTCATCACTCTTGCCTCCCTCAGCCTCCTGAGCCTGGCGTGTCCCTGATATGTCTTGTAAGACTGTATATTCCTTTGTCTCTGGTCGAAAACATGCTACATAAATCACTTAAGTACCACAGCATGGTGGACAACAGAAACACCTGACAGCAGCTTATAACTTTTAGCATTCAGTTATATTAACTAGCCTATCTTAAAGATATTCACACCACTGTAATTGTTATAACTGGCCAATGAACGGGGAAAGAAAAAAAAATGCTCTACATTCTGTTAATTACCTGATACAATGGTGCTGTTTTTATCTTTACAAATAAAAGCTCTCTTCTCCTGTAAATGATATCTTAATGTGTTCATAAAGATGACTTTATGACTGATGACTGACAGAAGACGCTGAAGTCGACTCCAGCTGCCATAACGCAGGAGAAGCCTTGAAAGTGGGTCAAACTTAAGGAGCATAAAACAGATGTGTGTGTATGTGGATACGTATAGTGAGACCATGGATGTAGACAGGAATAATAAAAAAAGACAGGAAGGGTCAGAGAAACACAGAAAAGAAGCAGAAAATGGAACAGAAATATGGGAAAAGACATGTTTTGTACCAGATAATTATTATTACCTCCGCCAAGGAGGTTATATTTTAGGGTTTGTCTGATTATCTGCAAAATAACACAAAAAGTTTTGAACGGATTTTGATGAAATTTTCAGGAAAGGTTGATAATGGGACAAGGAACAGATGATAAAATTTTGGTGGTGATCGGTTGAAGCGAAGTGGATAAAATAATAAAATGGCGGGACATCCGAGCTGCCTGGCGGCGGTCTGCGCTCTCCGAGTGCTCTAGTTAATACTGCAATAATGTGAGACATAATCACATTTAATGAAACAAAATATGTTGTATCACACACTACAGTGCACGTTCTAGGTGGAGCGATAAGCCACAGCTGGGAAATATCCGTCAGATCTTGAAGATTACTGACGCAATAATCTAAAGTCTGACAATGGAATTTGATTTAATTAAACTGAATGTGTGCATGGTTAAGAAATTGCCGTGTGTCCAGAACACACATATAAGCTCGTCAGCAAAAACTAGCATGTGCCTCAGTAAGTTGACATGGGCTCCGGCCAGCAGACAGACACAGAGCAGAGTACTGTTTGGTAACTGCCGGAGTCGAGAAACATTAAGCCTAAATGAGAAACAGAAGCAGAGCTCTGCGGAGAGCAGCTGAGGATGAAATAGTTTAGAAAGGGTAGATTGTTTGAGTGCATTCTTGCATTTCTCACATTCAGTAATATGATGAAAATCTTCAAAACTGAAGGTATATGATCAGTCTAAACTCCGTCAGGGACTAGTTCTGGGTCAGGATTTGGGATTGGAGCTAAAGGTGTGACAGGGATTAGGTTCAGATTAATTCAGAGTCATTATCATCACTGAATGTCCTTACAAGCCATGTTATAAAACTGCAGGTTTGTAAGTAAGTGTGTGTGTGTGTGTGTGTGTGTGTGTGTGTGTCCCACCCCAGACTTTACACTGCCTCTTTAAGAACAGTAGAAGAAACAGTCTCAACTTCCTCTCTCCTCCTCCCTCCATCATGTTTGTTATTTCAGGAATGTTCTTGCAGCCTCACTTTCATTCTGCTTCTGCTGTGTCACCACTAGTTGGCACACACACACTCACCCACCCAACCACACACATGCACATATTTACTCACCCACCCAACCACACACACATACACACAAGAACTTTTCCAAAATGCATACAAGTAGAGTACTGTCGGGAATTTATATAAAGGTAAACATGTGTAAGAGTGTGTATGAAGGTATGTTTATACTAAAATAAACAAAAATGATGTCATAATTGTGTGCTCTCTTCACAGAAAGTGGCTTCTCAAGCTCTAAAGCAAACTGCTGATAACGGTTGTCTCCTCAGGGTATAAGTCATCAACAATAAGTGCCATTAAGCTGCCTTCTCTCCCTCGTCCTGTTTTACTTGTAAGACTTGCCATCTGGAGCTAAAAGTCTTCTGTCATCTGAAACATGTTGCATTTCATCGACTTATTAATCATGATCAAGGGGATGGGACGATATGTGATCATATCACAGATCACAATGAAAAACACACATTAAGTCCATGATGAATCTCCATTGTGAGGATAACTGTTATTTGTTTTATAAATAAAGATATGATTTGAAATAGCCTGAAAACCTTTTAAGATTGTTAGTTTTTTATGAAAAAGGATGCTTATTAAAAAAGATGTGTGTCCCATATGTGGTGCAGTTAAATATTTGTTTCCTAACAAAGGTGATACCAGTATGTTTTAGTGCCATTTTAAGAATTTAAAGCATATTTTGATGACTATTAGGACAATTTCCTGAATCGTGACGTGAAATTCTCCTATCATCACAAGCCTTAAGTTTCACTTTCCTCCATGTTTTCAACAACAGCGATTTCTTCCTGTCAACTAAGCATTTGTTTGCATGTCTGCAACATAAATCCATTCTAAACGATTTTATTGTTTTCCTTGTCATGCTGCAGCCAGTTATGACTCGCTCACCGTTTCTCATTAATTGTCTAACAGGGTCAATAATAACTTGACATATCTCCAGCCAACAATGTGACTGTATAACTGGCTGTCCTCCACAAGAAATCTAATTTATTTATCAAATTACAGTGGGCAATGTGGCCACCAAAACAAATTATTGATGGAAATATTTCATCATTTAAACTACAGTTGAGAGGACTGTTTCTCAATAATAGGCAGGTTCTTTTAGGGTGCAGAGGATGGTGCTCCACCCTCCGCCTACTTTATCAAAATAGCTGCTGATTATTTTTGTGACTAGCAGCTAATCGACCAGTTGTTAATACTATAGTTAAGTTTAAAATATTATATCAATATCTTACATGTAGCACCTCTAATAGTGCCCATCAGTGCATGGCAATGTACTCACAACTGACCTATAATATCCACGTCTGCTCTGAAACTCCAAACCATCCATTTTCCCCTCCCTCTCCCCTCCCCCTCTGAATCCCCTTCACACCTCTAAAAGCTGGTTGTCATGATCCCTCCCTGCCTCCACCCTATCCATCCATCCATCCCCCTCCAGGAATGTTATTGTCTGACTAAACGTTTAGATTAAAAAAAGAGGAGAAGAGGCAGAGTGGGGAAACGTCAGACTAGGACGGATGAAGGGAGGGAGGGTGGGAGGGAGGGATGAGGATTAGCAAAAGAGGGGTGACAGACGGGAAATCCAGGAGACCTGCTAACATGGAGGAGAGCAGCACCCTCCCCCCTCTCTGCCACTCTTTTATCATCCCTTCTTCTTTGAATGATGGTATGCTTTGTACTGCCACATTAGACCACGCTGAGAACTAAGTTTTTAAATTGACTATAAAGTTTGTTTTTAACCCAAAACAATATCACAACATCTAATGAAAAAATGGGAAAAATGAATCAAAATCATCAGAATATAAATTTGGCCAAAATACTAACTGGGCATTAAAAGCATAAAGACATCCACGCTAGACCGGGGGTCTCCAGCCTTGCAGGCTGCAGGGCTCTGTGGGTGAAGTCTGGTGATTAGAGGGTGAAAAGACCCTCCGACAGATGGAGCAGGTCACGGAGAGTGTGACGTGCCAGGTCTCACACACAGTGACACACTTAACAACAGCACAAAATGATGTGTGCATTTACACATAATCGCAGACATAATGTATATCCCTCGACTTAGACATGCAGGCCTCATGCACACACACACGCATAGTGTGTGAGCATGTGGCTGCATAAAAAACGGGGAAGATTGTTAGTGGCCGAGGGCAATCACACTGTTTAAATGCAGACACACACAGGTAGTTAGTCGGAGCACGGGTCAATACCCTCAATCGAGCTGTCATACAAGGTGTTAAAACTTCCCCTTTAAACACACAGTGCAAGTACCATTAACTACAGCAGAACAGTGTCTCAGTCAATCACACATTATTCCTCTCACACTATTACTATCATACAACTATAACTATCAGCATAATTTAGCCGGTACGTGAAGTCATTAAATGACATTTAGGGAGCATCTTGCTTCCTTACTTTAACCAATATCCTGTTAGAAGACAATATGAGGTTATTAGGATAGAGCGTGATATTGCATGTTGTACAGATTGTAAAACCCTTTATGGATTATTAGTGATTCTGGCATGTATAAATTATTTGATTTGACTGTGGTGGGAAATAACAAAGAGACAGACCATCTCATAAAAACTAAAATTAAAGGTCCAGTGTGTAGGGTTTAGGAAGATATATTGGCAGAAATAGAATATAAAAAAATAATCACCTGAAAATAAGCATTATTGTGTATTCCTTATCTCAGTATGAGCTGTTTATATCTACAAAAGGGAACCGGTCCTCATCCAAGGAAGGCACCATGTTGCACCTGCTGTTGTTTATAATCGCCCAGAATGGACAAACCAAACATTGGCTGTAGATAGGGCCATTCGTATTTTCACATCGACCACTGCCCCTCCACGACAAGCCGAACAGCCTCGGAAATATGAAACTGCTTTATTCAGTGTTTTCACCAGTTTTGATCAACGGCTCTGTGTGCAGGAGAATTTTCAGCTGCTTGCAATCTGAAATCCTCACTGCTATACGCCACTAAATCTTATACAATGGACCTTTAAATTTAAAAAAAAAAAAAATAAGAAAGGCAGTTTCATAAAAGGTGGAGGGAGATGGCTGAATTAGTTGAAAATTCCATGTACTATATATTCAGTAAGAAACTAAAACCAGCAATCAAATAAAATGATGTAACATTCTTGGTATATTTAATATGGGAACATGACGGAAAAGCTATTTTAACTCTTGCCTTTATAGGGCCCATAAACCAGTCATTATTATCAATATTTCTGCAACTTCTGATCGATTCCCATTCTATTCTATCAGGAGAATTGGCCATTAGCCTGATGAACCTGACATTAAAGCATTTCACCCAACATCCCATCCCTCTGACGTGGCTATCGATCGAACACTGTCAGGCCCCAAAGCAATCAGGTCTGAGGTCTGACTTCAAACTGCAAGAAACTCTCCGACACACACACACACACACACACACACACACACACTCAGCAGAATCAATACACCTGTGATCTGATCCCAGACCGGATGTGAACAGCAAATAAGAGCATGTCAATAATGAGGACAATGTGATGGTAATGTTCTTGTGATCGATGCTAATAAAGCGAATAAAAGTTCTACTGGCATGAAAAGTATTTATCATCTGATGATGTGAATGTTTGCATGCATTATTCAACTAATCAATAGCTGATAATCAAGAATGTTTCTGACTGACGGTACATCTACTAAATAGCAGCTTAACTCAATCCTAATAAGAGACTGTACTGTCATGCTAATGAATTGAGAGAAAGAAACTTGCACACACAACCAAAACACACACATTCACACACACCCTGAATAATATTCATGCTCGCGCAGACAGTCTTGCCTGCAGGATGGTAATTTTAGAGTTTCTCAATTAGGAGCAAAGCCTGTTAAGAGGAGTAGCTGGAGCTATAAGAGATTAACAACAGCTCCGACTACTGACCTGGTAAAGATAGAGAGGAGGAGGAAATGAGAAAGGGACGGTAAAAAGAAAAAGAGCAAGTACAAGGAGAGCAAGTACATTAAAAAATGGCATGGGGGGCAGCAACATGGAAATGATAGAGAAGAGAAAGAAAACAAGGCTGAGACGACTGACAATAGAGATGAAAGTCTGCCTCCCCTCACCGTTTTTGGTCTTAGAAATAGCAGCACATGAACGGACAGAGGGGCTGAAAAAAGAAAAGAGGGATTGAGTGGAGGAGAGAGTGTGTCATGAGAATGGTATGGGAGTTTCATCAAGGACAGATAAAAATAAGATGATGAAACAGAAGTCTTTACACTCACAAGGCTGCACAGTAGGTTGCTGCATAGGGTCAGGATGGGGACAGCCAACATCAGCACCGAGGCTACGACATACAGTGTCTCATAACACTACCAGTGTGTATCGCTGTGGTGATGACCTGAGAAACTATTTGGCTATTTTGAGCAACTGTGCCCAAGCTGCTGTAACTATTTAAAGGCAGGGTTTCTCAAATGTTTCAAAGCTTGATAAAAATCTCTTAAACACTTTTATAAGAACACCAGCGAGACAACACAACGTCTGTCCATGAAGGGAGTTGATAGGGATGCAAAGATTCCTACATCCCCTTTAGTTTTCTGTTTGGAAGTAGGATACACTAATAAAAATCCTGTCTTCCAACAGAAAACTTACCTTGATCTAAGAGAGGCCATTTAGGAAACACTATAAAAATTGAAACATTTCCTGTCACTATGTTGTTATCCACCACCTATAAAAACCCCTGATGTTCTCTGAGGTGGGAAGAGGACATTAATGCTGACACAAAAAAGGCAAGAAGCTTACGGGGGGATTGTTGGATTTTAAAAGGCTCTGCACTAAAAAGAAAGACGCTTAAAACACTGCAACCTGATTGCAGCTATTGTGAGGGAGTGCACAACAGCAGTGCACTGTTTCATGTCAATGGCTGCAGGTGCAGATTGAATCTGAGAGGTTACTACTGTGATGTCAGAGCGAGAAGAGAGTTTAAACTCTCATAATATGGCTCAATTTCAGCATCTGTTAAATAGCCACATTTTATCTCTCTGAAACACAATCAGCTTTCTCTTCATCCAGAAATCAAAATCAAAGGCCACGCTGCCTACTACTCCACGATGCAAGAGCCACGCTGAATTACATAAGACCCACAGCAAACCCCTGTAGCAGTAGCATCAGTGGTACAGGCTTGACACCGCAGACATGTCAGGGAATGGACCAGTCCACTGTGACAGGAGGGGAGGGGGGGTGTCCAGGTTCCTTGCCCATGGCGTTGGTGTAGTAAAGTGGATGAATGGGATTAGGGCTCGGTTCCTGCTGGGGGGCTGTCTGTGTGACGTCCCGCCAGGATGGACCAGATTACCCTTACAGCCTGATTTGAATGGCAAATCCTCACACCGCCGCACGGGCACGAGCACACGCGCAGACGCACATACTGACACACAAGGCTTAGTGGGTGTGGATTGTAAGCAATATGCTGGGAAAAGGCATCAGAGTGGAGTGGACGAGAAATGTGTTTAAACACAAACAGATCTTACGGCGATTATATTATTATTTTCATTATAGAGTGATTATATCTGAATTAATTGTTCAATCTAAAAGAAATTCTGGTTAAAAAAATTTGAAAGCTCATCTCAAAATGTCTGTGACCCAAAGACACTTCTTGGAATTGCTTGTTTCATACCAATCATCCAAAACTCAAAGATATCCAATTTATTAAGTAAGAACAGGGATTTGTGACTGCTTGTTTCTTGCTTGATAAATTACTTTTAACAACTGCAAACTTAATGATTACATTCAAAGCCATGTGTGCCATCTAAACACATGTATTTTGAATTCACACACACCTTGCAGTGTCTCCTGTGTGTACCTGCTAAGTGGCCCCGCTCCAGTGTGTGACCTAGTGTCCCACAGTGAGTGTGCAGTCAGCTGAGAGTCACAGGCTGAAGGAATTGGAGCAGATTAAAAGTCACCCTGCCTCTCTCGCAGTCACAAGCCGCGGTCGACACTCACAGCCACTCAGCACATCCTTTCATCTGACGGGATTTAAGAACACAACGCACGGGACTGACAGTTCACACAGTTATTAGGGGGCCTGGACAGAAAAGGGCGTGTGTATTTAGAACACAGACCTCTCCTGTCCCTGCCTGGATACTTAAATGGTTATTAAAATGAAAATAACCTCTTCCTTTTTCTTGCTAAAATAAACATTTGTTCAAACTTTTTCATGTTACAACATCTCAGCATGACTCAAAAAGAGTCAAAACTCCAACACTAGCTGCCCTAGGCATCAAAAGACAATAACACCGCTGACGCCTTTCTCCTGATTCTGGCTTGAGATATGAGGATCAAACTGATTTAGAAAAAGGACAGGAGAGGAACCATTCTGCTTTTCTTCAATTGAGCTTTAATGTGTCATCATCTTTATGGTTATATGGTCCATTTGTCTGTTCGTTCATCTTCTATCTGGCCTGTAGGGGTTTTCATTCACCTGCGTATAGGCATTTTTTTTAATGTCTGTGCATGTCCCTGATTAAACCTGATAAAATTTTAAGTATCAGGATTCCAGACATGCGGAATACCTTACACGCAGATATACAGATAAAGCTGGCTTCCTATAGCATCCTATCCCTCAGCCTTCAATCTCACTGGGGTACAGAATGATTGAATAACATCTATGTGAATGACAGGATGATGGAGAGACAAGGAGGGGTATAGATTTACCTCCTTCATCCGACAGCAGCTTCCTGCTTTCATTAGAAAATTAACAGGGAGGGCATAAAGGGGAGAAACTGAAGAGGTGAAAGAGCTGAAGATTAAGAAAGAAATAAAGCTCTTGTGTTCAGGATAATGAATATGAACAAGCAGACACAAGGAGAGATAAGAAAAAAAGTGTAATGAAAAGAAAAGGGAGGAGGATAAGAAATGAAGGAGAGTCAGAGAGCGAGATCGAGCCTGAAAGAGAGAATTGGCATCGGCAGCTCAGCCTCGCCTCACAGTGATGGCCAATGAGACAGAACAGAGCACTTGCTAATCTGTGAATTAGCACCAAAGGAATATTTGAACATTTCAAGGCCAACAACTAATTCTCATTGTGGAGGCTGGGAAATGAAAAAAGGGGGAGCAACTAAAGGATTACAGAGGAAAGGAAGACAGTGAGAGGGGTTGCAGTATAGCCTTGAGACAGATGATGCCCTATAGGGGACTACGTGTGTGTATGTGTTCGCCCCAGTCCAGCAGTGTGCAATCGATGCTCGCTGCAGACTTACCACTGTCCCCTATATTGCTTTTAGAGCAGTGCCCATGATTTATTTATTAACCGTCTCTCTTCGGCATCTTACTTCATCTTGACAGCTCAACTTTATTTTACACACGTCACACACACCCTCACACACTAACACATATACACATGCACACACACAGCAATGACAATTTTTCAGCAACAGAGATGTGAAGAGATGGCAACTCTGTTTAACAGGACTTCGTTCACAATAGGCTGGCTCGATTTGAAAATATTGTCGATGGGTGAAAATAACATGCATTCACACTTTGTTTTCAAGTCATTTTTGGGAAGACCTCCATTTACATTGAGACACACTACACAAATACAATTAAGTCTCTTAATTTTGGCTTCAAACAACAAGACTACGTCACAGCAAACATCTGGTAAGAAGTGGGACAGACACACATGGTTAAACTGACCATGTTGTCAATGTGTACCAAATACAGCTGATCTCGTGATATGATTGTTTTAATTTCCATTTTCCATTTCTATTGCCACAGAACTAAACAAGCAAAAACATTTATTCACATCCTGTTAAATAGGGGAACTGTAATTCCTGCACTGCTGCCCATCAAACTCCTGTTTTCTGATCATATCCTCGCCTCACAAAATAAACAGTAATACAGGTTGGTGACAACAGCTGTGCTGCGTAATTGGCTTTATTGACATTTCATAGAGTGAGAGGTGGCTCCTTAACTGCTACACAGCCCTGAGTCACATCCAAACAGGCTCATGTTAGTGTTTTCCAAAAGCTTAGTTTAACGCTTCTATCTGAAAAAGCAGAGCTGTATGTATCCACTCCAGACAGCTGGCTTAGTGTGGACTGAACAGAGAGGATAAGATGTCTATTCAAATTTAGCCTTAGTCTGACACTGGATGTGACTGTCTGTGTGTTTGTGTGTCACAAAGGTCAAAGCAATAGCAGTGTGACTCTCTCTATTTCCTTGTGGAGCCTTATTATTGATTCAAGTCATGGCGCAGCTCCAAGGATCCTGCAGAGTGTGCACACACACATACACGGTGATATCATGCATGGCAACATCCACTGATAATCTTGACCTATTTTTTTTTCCTTTAAATAAATGCAGACACTGACACACACACACACACACACACACAGAGCCAGAGATTCCTCCCCCTCTTTTTTCAGCGATTACATTAAACATCCAGGATGCACCAACAGAGATGGAACAAACCTCTCTCTGCGGCATCAGTGCAAGCTCTAAGGGCTCTGACAATCGCCACCAACGCTGGAGAAAAGTTTGAAAAAGATGTGGGTCGGGCCACACAGCCTTCACTGTTACAGTCCGTCGTGAATACAGGCCCTGTGTGTTGCTGACAGAAGAGAAGGCAGCTGTTACCACACACACAAACACACTAATATGCAACAACACACATTTACGCGCTGGAGCAAATACTTCACACTCACTGGCTGCAGTCTGCACGACCATTCATCTCAATTTTCTCCCATGATGCACACACACACAATGAAGTTCATTGATCATTTTACTAAAAATCAGCTGGGTGCTGGTTATGTAAGAACCCTGAGGGCTAAAGGGGGGGAAGCGAACAGTAAAAGGGGGAGAAAATGGGGGGAAAGGAGGGGGAAAGAGAAGCGGGGACATCACAGATGAAGATAAAATGTGGGGAATGCAGGAGAGACAGAGTGCCAGAGGGATTTAATTTTGACACTGCAGTGTTTTTCTTTTTAGCTGACACACATACAGCAGCAGCATCATTATAAGGGGTTATTTTTCTGTTTATATTCTGCAGTGTTGTTTATTTTTTGTGCTTTCACTGTAAATATGTCTGATACTATTACAATGAGCATTAAAAAATCCTTCCCTCTGAAATTTTTCCATTAAATTTAATTAATGTGCTTTGTTTTGTTTCCATTTAATTTCCATCTTTATACTCCCTACGATCAAGACGTTTCCCATATTTCTAATGTCCATTTTTCACGCATTAATAACGAGCACTTTGTCCCAGCAGGGGGGAGATGCCTCCCAGCACAACCCCGAGCTCTGGGAGCGTTTGATTTCCCTGAAGGCTACCCCCCCTCTTTTTCCCTCTCCTACTACGAACAGCAGCGCAAGCTTTCGAGCTCGGTGAGCATTTGGTCTTCCCTGCCGCAGCTCTGACAGCGTTTGGTTTTCCCTGCCGACACAGTCAGGTGCTGCTGGAGAATGTGACCAAACAGGAAGTAAGCCAGGATAGACGGGAAATATGGGAGGGGAGAAGGGAGGAGGCAGGGAAAGAGTCAAGGAAAAGGCGAAGAGGAGAGGGAGAACCAATGAGGAGATAATGAAATAAGCAAGTGAGAATGTGAGGGAAATGCAGACGAGGGAGGGAGAGGGAAAAAAATCGATAGTGAGAGACAAAGACAGAGAACGAAGACAGAGAATGGGGAAATGAAACAGCTATTGGCAGCAAAACGGAGCAACAACGAGATCATTAATTTCACAAGTAATGTTAGAAAACGTTATTAGCACCTTGTGCAAAGAGGTTATTTTACTACAGCAAAGTACTGATGATGTGGAAATGAAATTCAGCAGTCTAAGACATATTTGTTTCCCAAATAATAATACAAGTCATTGTAAAGAGGAGAGTGAGAAAGAGCAGGAGGAGGTTGTGTTCTTGCGGGCAGAGATCTACCGTGAGAGGAGAGCAGGAACGAGGGAGTTGGGAGGGAAAAACTAGGCCACGTGGAAAAATCCAGCTGTAATGATCGGAGTGAGGGACTGGCCAGTAGCATGTCTGCCTCCCTTCTCTCTAAATGTCTATCTTCATCTCTTTCACTCCACGGTTACATCTTTCTTTTCTCTCTGATGTTCAGTTAAGCCGTGTTGTCTTCTACTCTGCCTCTACGTCCCATGCATTCCTCTCATGAGATCATCCCTCTCCATCTCTGCATTTTGAGCTCACACTCCATCTCTTCTCTGTCTTAGTTCCTCCACTGAGGCACAAGTGACACACAAATTCACCACTTTGCCCATCGTCCAATCTCAACATTTCAAGGTCTAAATTTAACTCTAATGGGGTCACATTAGTCCAGAAGCATGGCATTTCTCAAACAGAGGCACAAAGACAGGACACATGACAGAGAGGCTCAGCTGAGGATGACATAGTGAAAGCAGCAACAGATACACTTTAACAGGATTCATGAGGTGGTTGGAAACGTACAAGCGTCCTTTGTATGTCCACGGTGCGTGACGAATCGGAGAGGCAGGTACAAACACACAAACACGGATCTGAAGAGACAGGAAGAGCTGGCCTGCCACTTCCTGTATTCCATGAAAATGCGGGACGTCAGCAAACACTCAACTCCCAACCCTTCCTCATGCTCTGTGAGTGTGCACTTCCTGTCTCTCTCTCTTTTTAGGTCATGGACATCTGAGAGTCTTTGCAGGGCTGACAATAGTTACAATAATTAAATGCAGCACATCTACTCTCAGTAAGACTGTATTGTAATCATATGGTTTTTGGGGTGTAACACTGAAACATAACTCGTTCCATTCAATGTCCATTTGATTATTTTATGTAACTTTCAATCTGCAGAATATATTCTTTATACCGTGATGTTGATGTCATCCATATTGTGAGCCCAGAGCTCATATTTAAAGGGACAGTTCACCCAAAACTCAACAGCAATGTCTCTTTCAAGGAATCATGACCAGGTTACTAAAGAAAATCCACAGACCTTGTTGTGAGCATGTAGAAACTAATTTCTTCCTACCGAACTACACCTGCCAACCGCATCACTAAGTGGAAGGAAGTGTGCATTTACTGCTAGCTCAAGTAGCACCACTTGCTAGCTAATGACACAGCTCAGCTCGGGAGGATGCCATTAATGTTGAGGCCTACATCTCACACTGTCACGAGTATGAGCCTTTCATCCACGCTTTCTTCTGCACAGTGATACGGTTACATGGTGTAGTTCAGTCATGTTATTTTAGCACTTTGAGCACCACAAGCCTTCTAGTTCCCTTATATTCAAGAGATATAAACTATTATTAACTTCATATGTCAACATATGAAGTTAATAACCCTATAGCTATAGCCAGCACGCTCAATGCAACTAGAGGTCTGGCTGTCAACACCAGGGTATACTTTGTGGGTCACAGTGAGAGCGCTGAAGCCAAATACTGAGCTTTTTTTGGGTGCAAATCTGCTATATCACTTGAGAGAATGCCCCAAATTGGAATTAATTTGAAGAGATCTCTCATCTTGAGAGCCAAGAGTGTCGAACGGGTGTATGCGCATGCTGTAAGTGCAGTTGTGACTATTCGTGTCACTGCCGATATACATTAAAACAGTGAATGTGAATTTGTGTGTGACTGACAAACAGTACAGTAAAATACTAATACTGAGCAGAGCAAGCCATAGAGAATGTGTCCTTTGCTTCACTGCTACGTACCAGCTAATAGGGTCAGCAGTAGGACTGAGCTGACTGGCACTGCCTGCTGAGTTAGAGGTGTTAAGTATACACAGAGAACATCGTGATGCCATTCTCGGCCAAAGATCTGCAACGATCTTAACCCTGCTCGCTATACACACAAACACACTAGACACAGGATACAGCTCAGTTTACCAGAAACGTGATGTTTCTTCAGACTGAGAATATAGATTTTATTTGACAAAACTGATCTGCTTACCTAAATCTTTGGCTGTCAAACACAGACACACTCACACAGAGACAGTTAGTGTCTATATTTGCAAAGGCCAAAGTTATGGCTGTTGGTTTCCTGACCATCTTGTTCTTCTAAAGGTCCAATTGTTCTGTTTCCTCCCATGTTTCCTGCCATATATTTGGCTCTGAAAGGATTTTCATGGGCTGTTTTGAACCTGTCATGTTTGGCAGACCTTTAAGCTCCTCTTAAGCTTGTGTAAATGTTCTCTAATTAGGATTACTAAAAAAAAAAAAAAAAAAAAAACAGCAGAGAAGCTGAAATCCATAGTGTGTTGTTGCATGCTACAAAATAATTACGGAGTTCCATGAGTAAATATAATGTTCATGAGAATGCTGCTGTCAATCTGCCCTGAACCATCTGGTTTTCCACTGACTCAGACGGTGTGTGTTTTCTGAGTCAGGTCCCAGTGTTTTTCCATATATGACCCTGTCGTTATTGCTTTAGATATCCTGCCATTGTTACATGGCAGCTACACACAAGCACAAACAGCCTACCACCCTTTTAAATTATTTAAACAGTATCAAATGTCCCCAACTCCGATTTCAGTCAAGTGACGCCGCAAGCAGGACGCCAAGTTCACATTTCGGCATCTATTCTTTCTGACAACTGCTACAAGTGACTCACACACAACTGACAGAGTAGTGAAAAGTCACTGTATGCATACAGGATAGTGGTTTAAGGGGTCAAGTTCACTGCAGCATATGAAACATCGCTGCAATCTAAACTACCGGGGGAAAGAAAAAGAAAGAACAATGTACATGACATAATGAATGAATGACAGGAAGCAAACATGATATCATCCAAGACAGTAAGCGTGCTAATGTCGCTAACGTTCTTCAAAGAGCAAAACATCATTAGATGGTGACATAGTGCAGCACAAGTCCTATTGTACTGGAGCGACTCCAGAGGACACAGAACATGTCCGATAGGGTTACAGCCTCATTATAGCACTGACGAAGGGGACAAGATGTGAGGGCGATGTTGACAGAACACAGAGGCAAAAAGTGCAGCCTTACAGGACCAGAAAACACATATTAATCCAGGGATATCCTACTACTGCAACAGAGAGAGCTTGGGGTTACCAGTTAGTAGGACATGTCACTCACAAATTCTGCTTTAATAAACCTACACTGTGTTAACAAAAATAGACCTATCTGAGAACTAAACACTGTCCAATATCACAAATGTCGCACATAAATACTCCTTTAGGTAGATATAGAATACAAACTATACTATGTTTTACAGGTTTTGGATGTTATTGAATGTTCCTGTCCCGTACCAAATGCGATGGCACTGTTGGAAGAGCATGTGATCTCAGTCCCTGCACAAACTGATTCACCAAAGGAACAACCTATACATTAGTGCGCCTGCCACATAAAGGACCAGCAGCTGGTTATGTAGCTATCAACAATGCCAGAGTTGAAGTGCTGGCCTATGATCAGTTTGAGGACTTTCTGGTCTTAACATGCAGAGATTTTCCAAAAGGCCACGAGGGCTATCTCTAACTCTGCTTAAGTGTTTATGTTTCCTCCTTTCAACCGCCTCTCTCATGGGAAACACCACCTCTAATGCCTTTATATTTATCAAAGTAAAACAACTCTGCTTGCATATACAATTAAGCTGCGATAGCAATCGACAAATGGCATTTTAATGGAGAGCAATCATTCGCTATAAGTCTGAGAAATGGGCTGCAGTTCTGCCTGCGTACTGAAAATCCAGTCTGAATGTAAGGTGCTCTGGAGTGTGTGTGAGTGAAGGAGATAAGTCCTACTGCTTCTCAAAGAACCTAACCACCTTTACCATTTTGAGTCATTTTAACAGCAAACTCTCTATTAATACCAGGCACATGAATACAAATCCCTGTGTGCTAATAGCACCTGTTTTACCCAGCAAGAGTTATAAGTGGGATTTGTTACATAGATCAATACAGTGAGAGCCAGAAACTTTTTTTTTTAAATCAAAGGAAAGTATTGCAGACTTAATTAAGCACGTTTTTCTGTTATTAATACCTTGCTATGCCCCTGGCGGACCACCTGCTGCAGAAAAAAGTAACTATTCTGGCCAAAAAGCCTTGAGTGATGTGTTATGCCGGCGATACAGAGAAGACATCTGCATATTTTGGCCCCAGTTATATTCCAGATATGTCCACGTGTTTTCATTTTCCTTTAACAGAGCTTATTTCAGTGGCCACAAAGAACAGGAGCCGGGCAAAGCGTTGCTATAGCACAGATGCAACAAACTGTCACTGAAACAATTTCCCACAGGGCTTCTTCCTCTGTGGTTAGACATGTTTGTTGTACAGATACTTCATGTTGTAGGATTTAAGAACTGCTGAGGACATGAACTATCTCATATCTCATGTTGTCTGTCTCCACCTGTCTCCCACACACACACTTGCACACACACTTGTAAGCGCAGTCCCCAACCCCAAGGAGTTTAGTTTCATTATCATAATCAATAATTAAAAGCCACCTTCTTTTCATCAGCGCCAGCATCACAGATGTGACCCGAGTCTATTGGCTGTCCGCACCCCCATCCTCTCCCTCACACACACACACACTCCACCCCCCTCCCTACCACAGTCAATTTCAGTAGAGGCATTCATTTTTAAAGCGCCCCTGTCACTGGGATTATAAAACGCCAGATCTCAATGCTGGTGGTAACGCCACTGTTGCAGGGAGGTAACAATAAGAGAGACACACACAGAAAGAGATCTGCAGCAGTCCAACAAGCACCACTTTGTGTGAGAAGAGGGTTTGCTTTCTCAACTTAATGTGTTTCAAAACCCCATCAGAGACAAACTCAACCTTTCCACTGCCTTGCAGAGCAGCAGCTTTGATATTTACAGGACAAACAGCAAACACAAGGCGAAACATGAGGACATGTGGGGAAAATTCCCTGAAGCTGGCGAGCAGAAGAGGGGGCTTCATAAAACTGCTTCCTTTGGTGTCTCAAAAGCACACAAGTGATTACAAGGGAGCAAGGGCATGCAGTGTGCCCCTACCCAGTGCAATACAGATAAAGGCCAACAATGTGGCAGAGCTGGAAACCCTGCTTTGTTTATCCAAAATATCAACAATGAAACAATCCAGATTATGAAACTGGCAGACTGGGCTGGCTGGCTGCCCAAAGATCAACTTCCAGACACACTCTGTGCCCAATGTTTGAAGTCTTTCCATCCAAAGACAAAAACACTAACATTCCTTTAATATTCTCAGAGGAGCAAGGGCAATGTTTAATCAGCTCATCCTGTGACTGTAATTGATTTGTTTATTTTTGGCTTATGCTACTTTAAACTTCACTTTGATATGTGTATGCATCCTTTTAATGAATATTAACATAACATACACTGCACAGTGCTTCTCCCCATTTCCCCCTTTACCTTTATATCTCTCCAGCACATCCTCGTACGCCTGGGCGAATTCCTTCTCCTGCGAATGGTTTGTCGGCAGCAGACCCGGAATGAACCCGGCCATGGTGGCTCTGCAAGCCGGCTTGCGAGTAGAGAGGGGTCGGCCTGCAGACTACCGCAGTGACCCGGTCCGCTGCTGCGCTTCCAGACCCCAGCTGTGGCTCCTTTCTCTCCTCAGCGTCCAATTCAACAGCACCTTGTATGAAACAAGTGAATCTGATGCATTGACGCACTCTAAAAGCCCAGTAGCTCACTTCCAAGCAGGGTTAGATAATCCTTAGGGATACTTAAAGGAATAAAAAAAGGACAACAAAAGCCCGAAGTGAGCGCGTTGTGATGAACATGTAGGACATTAAAGACGCGAGTATCTACTTGAATGAAGGTTACATAAACGCTATCTATCCATTACCGCCGTGTGAGTGTGTGTGTGTGTGTGCAGGAACACACAGTCGCATCGCTCGGTGTGTCTCCGACCAGTCCCTCCTTGAATATCGGCTTCCACCCGGCGACTGCTGCTTTTTGTGCCTGCTGTGTGTGTAAGTGAGGGAGGGAGTGTATCCTACACACCCCAGATGAGTGTCCGAAGAGGCGGGCAGTGTGTCCGTTTCCGTCCCCAAATCGGCGGAGCTCCAGGCGAAACCGTATCCGGACTCCTCGGGCTTCCTATCCCAGGCTGTGTCGGCGTCCTGTGGATCCGAGGCGAGCCGCCCGAGCTCCCAGCATGCTTCCCAGCCGTAATGGCCGCTTCTGTCCGAGGCTTTGCGGTCTCTGCCTCCGTGTGAATGTGTATGTATACGTTTCTCTCTCTCTCCCTCTCCCTCCTCTGCTCAGGTTTCTCGGCTTTTCCTGCAGTGGCTGTCTTCCATCCCTCTCTACCGGCCACGCCAGGAACCTCCGCCACAGGAATTTCAAGAGCCGGTGGGGAAGAGGAGCTAGCTAGCTTACATGGCTGCCGATGGAAAATGGAGCTGGAGCGCCACCAGCTGGACGAAATTGCTCGGTGACAGGTAACCACCAAACCCCAAAATCCCTGGGCAGGCCATGACATACAGTTCTACTGTAACAAATATTAAACTAAACTAGTTTGTATTATATATATATATATATAATAATTAATTACATTATCACTGACGAGATATTTCCGTTAGCTTACCATTTCTACGCCTAAATTGACGGTTGGAATCAGCTCTAACCGCCATAAGTGGAAATGTATCACTCCTCTGGTCAACTGCTGAGGGAAAAATCTGCTTTAGATTTATTTTGCTTTTTAAATTATTCTACGAGGACAAATTTAAATTAAGGCATGAGCTGTTTGTCAAAGAAGCTCGCGCAGAGAACCTTGATAATGATGGGCAATACAATATGGCGGATCTCAGGGCTACGTTTGGATTTTTTTTTTAAAGGTAGAGACATGGGCGGATTACAAGACAGAGGGTCCCTGGGCACAGATGTGAAAAAGGCCCCCCACCTCTCCAAAATAGGAGCAAGACTCCAAGAGAAAAGGTCTGTGTCCACAAAACATTTTTCTTTAGCAGGAAAGCGCTGGCAGTTCTTTTTTTCAACGACAACAATACTGTAACACTTACATTAGCCAGGTAGCTAGCATGACTCTACATTAAGAGAGGGTTGACTACACATTACACAGTCATCTTCAAGCTTACAAAGCAAACAGTGATAAAAGCTCAACATACACCAGCACCATCCTGTTCCCGCCAGCAGATCTGCTCCAAAAAAACTGATTTATTCTGTCTTAATTGTGACAGTAGAGAGTAGCCTAGCTAAAGAAGTGGCAGTGATGTCACTGTTGGCTTTTTTTGTGGTAATTTTGGGTCTTTTGTTGGTTATTTTGTGTCTCTTTTACACCTTTTACACCAAAATTTGTGCTTGTACGTGGGGTTAATTAAACACTGGAAATCCCACTAAAATTAGGCTGTAGACGTCTTTCCTACTGCCAGTAGACCAGAGCTGTGCTGCAGCTGAGCATGCCTTTTCATGACTCGAAAGCAGGTTAGTAAACAGCAGCAAGCAGCATAGAGGCCAGTGAAAATGTTATGTTGGTTACTTCTTTTTATAAATTGCTTAATTGCTTAAGTAATCACTTACTTGGTAAATGTTTAAGAGCTGCTTGAGCGGAGACGGACGGTATTTTGTGATGGCGCATCATTGCATCTAGCCAGTAAAGGGGTTAAAATTAGTGCATTGACCCGAATGTTGTGTTTCCATCAATGTCTTTTTTTAGTAATTTTGTGTGTCTTTGTGGATGTTTGAACCTTCTTTGTAGTTATTTTGTGTCTCTTCGCAGTTCCTTTGCATGTCTTTGGAGTCTTTTTGTGTCTCCTTGTAGTCCTTTTTAATCTTTTCCTGGTCAGTACATGTTAATTTGAATGACATTTGCAGGTGAAGGCCAGGGGGCCCTGACACTTTGGGCCCATGGGCCTGTGTCCAATTGGCCAATTCGGTAATCTATCTATGGGTAGGGGTTATTGCAAAGATTTAAATTGGTGACTGTGACAATATCACAGAACTAATAGTTCATTACATTACTACATACAGGCAATAAATTAGTGGAAAGCCTGAATAAAGTAGGAGAGAATCACAGCCAATGCACAGTGCTTCCATAAAACTGGGTGGCATTTACTTGGCATGGCTTAGATCCACTGGGGTCCTTGAGGGAGTTCCAGGGGATCCCTTTAATAAAGAAGTGAGCCCAACGTGAGCAAGAGTCATAGGAGTGACTATTCTGAGCACAAGTTTCACTTCCTTCACTATCTACTCAACTGTAGCTGACAACTATACAATTCTGGTCATAATCATATCTAACAACCAATATCTTTTCAGATATTTTTGAGAACCACTCTTTTTGCCTATAATAGAAATACTGAAATGTATTTGTTGATTTATTTTGTATCAATAATCTAGATCTGCAAAGTGACTAATAACCAAAGCTGTGAAATAAATGTAGTGGAGTAAAAAGTACCGTATTTGCCTCCAAAATGTAGCAGAGTAAAAGTATAAAGTTGCACAAAATGGAAATACTCAAGTAAAGTACCTTACATTTTACAGCTACCCTGACTAAAGTTGCAAAAGGCCTGAACACTGTCTGTATGTAAGGAAGTTCTGATTGTGGATGAGCTGAATTAATGGAGCACACTGCCATCTAAAGGCTAACTGAGGCCATATTACAGAGAGGTGTGCAAAATAATTGAAATCAAAGTGAAAGCGTTGTTTACAGGTCAATAAACCCACAGACCTTTCAAACAGATTTCACATTCTTGCATCCAATTTGAGTGCAACCAGAAGAAATGCAATCACAGACCCATTTTTGGCCAAAACCATATCAGGGGAACACAAAAGGATAAACTTCCTGCATCATGTGTTTTTGACTCCAGTGATGCTGTGTGATGTTAGGGGAATCTGCCTACAAGCGTGTCCTGTCCTACTGGGTGAAACACAGCCATTGGTGGATAATCTCAGCATGAGATCATCCTGAGGTCAAAGCTCACGAAGCAGCCTCATTGAAATGGTCTAGAGATGATGTAAATTAATCCCATATAGACACAAAGATGACCTCAGCCCATGCAGCTTGTAACAGAAATATACAAAGATATCATTCTCACTGCATGAAAAATAAAGACTGTACAGCAGGAGGAGCACAAAACAAGAATTGAAGCAGATGTGGCTTGCTCTTAGGTTCAAGTCAATATGGATCTAAATATGAATAAAATATGCATGAATGGCTCCACAGCTTTCAAACCACTGCACTGACTTTGGGATCCTGCTCTGTGTGGACTCGCTTCCTGGTCTGTTTTTCCACAAAGTACACTAAAACTTTGTTAACTTAGTCAAAGATGTCTAAAGCCAGTGGCCACTTTATTAAGTACATCTGTTCAATCTAATGCAATCCAATACAATTATTCTGCCATAAAAGGTAATTGTATGATGGCTGTGTATTCATTAATAATTATATGTTTGAACATAGATGTCGTAGTAAGTGGTGTTTTACTGTACTGCATTATATTTAGGGGTGTTTTTAATATTCTGCCCTCCTCATGTACATTAATAGGGGGGAACAAAGACACCTCTCAATATCTAATCGTCTATTACTACACCACTTTTAATATAATAAACAGTTGAATTTCCACATTTTCTGGTATTGTCAACAAAAACAAGGGATGGAAAGAGGTGGAGAGAAGTGGCTCCAGTTGAGAACCTGTTACCAACTGCATTGCAGCCAAATGCCTCTGAGCTTATCATTTCCTTTTATCAGTGCTGGCATGTTTTTCTGACTGTTGCACACTGCAAAACAGTGATGTCAAACTTTTATGTCTATGCTGCTGGGAACTTGCAACAAGAAGTTCCAAAGCATGGCTTTGGAACTTCTTTGGAACTTCTTGCTTTTATAGAAAGATGACAACAGTACTGTTTGTAATATCTGTAAAATGATCATTTCAAGGGTGGAAACACCGGCAATGTACTGAGACGTCTTTCTACGCAATATGAGCTTAAATTCCGGGAATGTGAATAAAGAGTTGGACCAATAATCAGAGTCAATAATGGCACCAGTGTCAATAAAAAATTCCCATCAATTTATGGCAGAACTGCTGTATTGAATTACAACATATTGTACGGTTTACCCAATAAAGCATCCACTGTGTGTATATGAAAAAATAATCAAGGATTTAAAGGGGAAAAACTAGTGGCATCAACTGTGGGATTATTCAACATGGTTCCCATTAGTTGCCATTAAGATTCTGGCTTTAAGGAAACCTAACATTTCCCATTGTATGTACAAATAATGTTGCTTCACCTATAAGCATTTATTGTTCTAAACCTGATGGAGAAAATCAGGTGTACGTCGCCACAGTATCCTAAAGAAGTAAGGAGATCATGACAGTGGAGGTATTTCTAAGAGCAGAAAGACCAGAGGCAGCAGCATAAAACATAATTCTATGTTCTATAGCTTCACTCTCTTTTTTCGTCTGCCTTTAACCCTCTTATTATTGTGTCTAATTGAGCATGTCAACACAGCCTAATTCTGTGAATTCATGTGTGCTCATGTGTGTATATAATACTAATGGTCTTCCAAGTGTGTGGGTCATTACTGCTGCTGTAACAGATCTGGCATTAGGTATATCATGTATCATTATTTCCAGCACCCATGCACGCACACCCACTTCTAATAAGATTAAATAGAAGAGGATGTCCAGAAAGATGAGAGAAAGTGTCGGTGATTAAACCAGTGCGGATGGAACATTACTGTAGTTAGCATGTCAGGGGTGTAGCAGCCTCTAATATCTTCTACACTGCAGAAAGCTGTGACAACACTTTCCAGCACATAACAGAACATTTCTCAAGGTAACAGATGGAGGAACAAGCTACAAGTTGGAGGGAAATGAGAAATAAGAGATAACCTTTAACTAGAGAATCAGAGCTTGTTTGCTACTACAGGAAACAATGAGATTATTAAAGATATGTCTGTGTATGTATGTTTCCAGTCATTCGGTGCGCGGTCTCATCATGTGTCTACAGTAATTATTACCAGTATAAATGATTAGGAAAAACTCTGTGCAGATATTCATTTCCTCTCCCTCCCTATCTCTTCATGTATCTTTCATTATTTTTAATGTCCTCTTTGTGTCTCCTCACCCTGACTCACTCCTCATTACAGGACTCACACATCAAATTAGCCACACTTCAATGAAAATACAAACAGACACCTCAGGCAATCCAAACCCAACACACACATTCATCACACCCATGTAGTCGTGCACAGCTTCCAATCACAATACAAGTGGGGGGTCCAAAATATCCGTCTGCAACCTCCTGACACACACACTCATACATAATACAAACAAGAGGGAGGTTGTCGTGACCCTGGTCTTAAGGTCCCACAGTAGCATTTTACTCCCACTGTGCTGTAGAACATCAAACAGTTGGAGAAAAACATCTTTTACTCCAGATAAACATGCATCATGAGATTACAGTCAAAGCAGTTTTTAAAACATCTTTTATCAGTTAATTTGTATAATGAAAAACCAAGCAGATGACAGAGCATGAGAGTCCCTCTAGATCACAGGTTTCCAGCCTGGGGGTCTTGACTATGGGTCGCCAAAGCTTGGCGGGAGTTGCAAGGCCTTCTTGATTTTAAGGGGTTTAAGAAAGCTTTTTTGAAACTATACAGTAGGCTTATATCTCAGCATGTCATTCATTTCTGTAAGTAAAACATCACTCTCTGCTAACTAGCCTCATCCTGCATTAGAAAAGTAATCTATTAAAACAACCAAAGAGCTAGGAGAACAATTGCCAAGTGTCAGAAAGAAGAAAAGACTCGAATTGGTCAAAGAAGAAGCCTATTACACACATATGACTGTTACCAATAAAAAACAAATTCATACAAATCACTGATTTCACACAAACTTGCAGTTATTACCTTCATTATTAGGGTAAAGTGTACAGTTTATCAGTTGTTCTGTACTCTTATTGTTATGCACTGAATATAATATGAAATATCCATACAATATGTCACTTTGTCAGAGGTCGTCATTTTACTCAATGATAGACAAAGGGGTCCCACAGAGGAAAATGACAAGGTAGGACACACCTGTTAATGTGTGAAACCTTTATGTCCCCGCCTAGTGGTGGACAGTGGGAATAACAGTAAACTCTGACTGTAAAAACTTTATTTTCTTTAAGTTTTTCCATTTGTATGTTGTCTTTTCATTCTTATCATCTCATGATGTGTATTAATAGTAATTTTAATAACAATAAAAGTAGTAAAATGTGTGTGTATGTGTATTAAAGTGTGTCTGTTAAAAAAGAAAGAATGCTGACTGACAGAATACTGAGTCATCTCTGTCTCTGTCACTCACACTGTTTTCTTTCTGCAGTGTGTGTCCTCCTCTTTGTGTATACACATGCATGTGTGTGTGTGTGTGTGTGTGTGTGTGTGTGTGTGTGTGTGTGCTGCTGTCATGCAGAGTCCAGCTGCACGATGAATGTGCTCTCTGAGCCAAAAGGACACTCAGTTCTCAACACATCAGCATGATGACCAACGCCTCAGCAGCAGAACCCCACACTACGCCTTCTGACCTCAGCTTTAGAATAAAAAACTCCCCAAACATCAAGCACTAATGCTTTACATCCCATCTCTGACGCTCAATCTCACCATCCTCCACGTTGCTGGGAGCACAGCTAATCTACAAAACAGCCGCAACATCAAACAATGTGATCTGATTATCAACGGCTGCATTTTTGTTTCATAAAGCAGCTCAGTGCCCTGAATAAGCAGGAATGAACAGGGGATTGAGTGACATTATTGTAAAATGTGTGTGACTTGGATTAGTGTGTTATATGGCGGCACAAATTTTAAATAAGATTCTTAGTGAAGCCTGACCTTTGGCCTACAACTGCAAACTCAATTACAGTTTAAGATGCAGACGTAAACATTAAAAAGCGTCTCAGAATAATTTGTGTGTGGAACCCATGGTCGATCCAGGAATGTGGATTATTAGTGTGACTTCTGCAAATCCAATAAAATCATGTAAACAAAGTCACTGGTGTTTGCAGCGGGCTCATTAAAGCTGAAAGGAATACAGTATGTTCAGTCTGTGAACTATATCATGACTGTACATATACAACCCGAGGCACGAGTGTCTCATTTAGATAAACAGGATTTCATCCATTGACTTTAACTGTTTTGGTTCATCGTTTCATTCATAATAACTCTAAATGTAATTTAGATTACATACCTATGATCAGGTTAGATTTAATTTAGTTTATATACCTATCTCTTACAAAAAAAAAGTTGGAAGGATTTGTTTCTTTGCTCCAAATGACCTCAGTCTTGTAAGAAAGTAAAAGCGTTGTTGTATGTTACTGTGAACATAATTTGTATGTGCACTTCAGGATAAAACAGCATCCACACAGATACCGAAATATTTATATGAGGAAACTTGTTCAATCTGTGTGTTATGGGCAGTAACTGGTGGACAATATGAGTTCACTAAGAGACCAAAAATTATTTAGTGGTTCTTCTTCAGATTAATAATAAGTGAATTGCTCTCACATCATTCCACCAGGTTGTCCGTACAATACTAATGAATACTAGGATCATCTTCAGTGCCTAACAAAGACAACTAGGCTGTGGGGTTTGTAGAGATGTAGGCAGGGAAGGTCTAATGCATTATGGGAGGTGTAGGATCCAGTGTGTTTGGGACTTGATCCATACTAGGGACCAAACATCAGGGTATGTCGACCTCTGCTGCATCCATTTTGACCGTTCTATTTTGAACATGACTCACAAGTTCCCAAACTTTATAGTGCAATAATAAATCAGCAGGTGCCACAAAAAGTTCAGATGTAGGTTTTCACACGCCACTGCTTTGTACATCCCAAAACTTTTAAATTTGTTGGCTGTTCCAATAAATTCTTACACAAAACTGACTTAAAGGTCCAGTGTGTAGGATTTAGGGGAATACTGGCAGCAATGGAATATAATATAATAACTATGTTTCCTCTAGTTAATAAAAAATAAATAAATAATGAAAATAAGAATCATTGTGTTTTTGTTACCTAAGAATGAGTTGTTTGCTTCTACACAGAAAGCGGGTCCTTGTCTACAAAGATTGCCACATTGCACCACCATGTTTCTACAGTAGCCCAGAACAGACAAATCGAACACTGGCTCTAGATGGGGCCATTCACGTTTTTGTGTCAGCCACCATAGTTAGCAGCCACTTCGTGACAAGAGTGTCAGATAAACAGATTTTTTTAAAGAGGAAACAGCTTTCTTAAAGGGATAGTGCACCCAAAAATAAAAATTCAGCCATTATCTACTCACCCATATGCCGAGGGAAGCTCAGGTGAAGTTTTAGAGTCCTCACAACACTTGCGGAGATCCCAGGGGAGAGGGGGTAGCAACACAACTCCACCTAATGCAGGCTGACGGGGCCCCAGATTCAAACGTCCAAAAACACATAATTGAAACCACAAAATATCTCCATACTGCTCATCTGTAGTGATCCAAGTGTCCTGAAGCCCCGACATAAAAAGTTGTTTGGAAAAACGTCTTTTGAACTCTGTTTTTAGCCTCATTGTAGCCTGTAGCTCTTACTGCCTCTCTGTGCACTGCGCTCACGTGTGTGAACTTCACCTGAGCCTCCCTGGGCATATGGGTGAGTAGATAATGGCTGAATTTTCATTTTTGGGTGCACTATCCCTTTAAGTGTTTTTACCAGTTTAAATCACCTAGTCCTATTTGATTGGGAGAGGAAGAGAATTTGGGGGTAATTCCATTCCTGCTAAAAAACTCCTGAACATCGGGATCAGAAAGAAGGTGAGCTCACATTTGCAGTGCTGGGCAAGCAAATATTCTCCAGCCAGTCAAACAGCATTGAAGAAACACTGATTTGTAATGTCAAACTGTTTTGTTCAGTGTTTCAATAGCCTGGTCCATTTGTTTTGGAGAGAAGGGGACCTCTGCGGATAATTAGCTTCCTGTAAAACCCCCTGAACAACACTGAATGAATTCTAACAGGGAGAAGTTTCAGCTGGTTGCAATCTGCAATCCTCACCATTAGATGCCACTAAATCCCCCTCAATCTTACACACTGAACCTTTAAAACTGAAGGTTTGGAGCTTAAATAACACACCTCTCTTTGTCCCAGTTTAACTTCTTCTCGCTCTTTGTTCAAACTTTCCCTCAAGGTCTCTTTCTCTGTGTCTCTCCCTCAGTTTGTCTCTTTCATGGTCTCTCATTCTGTCTCTTCCTCTTTTTGCCTTTCAGTATAAATTCCTCACTCTTTCTGCACGTCAAATGCCTTTCCTAAAGGGGAACTATGCCCATTTTTGAAATTCATGTTTGTTTTTCCTAGGGTCTAAGACAGTCCAGAAGTATTAGTGAACATCAACAACTCTCTCTCAGTTCCAACAGCTAGAGTGCCTTACAGCTCCAGACTTTATTCTTGATGACATCACAAGCTTGAGTCACACTTCTCTGGTTTCTGGCTTTGACAGAGATAGCTCATGTTCACAAATACTGTTTGAACTTTCCTAGGCCGTAGAAATAACCTACTAGAGCTCTTAATTAAGGTGACGTTGGCCTTAAATCTGTCTTTTCACCTCATCTCATCTTCTTCCTTTTTAACTCCCTTTTTGATCTCTTTCAGCCTTAGCTGCAGGTTTCCTCCATTGGCAGTCAACAGATTTCTCTTTTCAGTCATTAAATCCTTTCAGTTTTCAGTGATTCTCTGGTTCAATCTTCATCCCTCTTTCTCCTTCTGTTTTATGACCTCACTCACCCCTCGTCCTCAGTTTAAAGTCATCATTTCTTTCCTCCTCCTCTTTGAACCTTGCCCTCTCTCTCCTCCACTCCCTCCATCTCCCCATTACCTCCTCCCCCTCTCTTTCTCCAACTCCATTTTTTTCCTCCTCTCTTCATTACCTTTTACTCGATCATTCACTCCTCTTTCTCTTTGCTCTCACAAACCTCTTTTCTCTCCTTCCAAATTAAAATTCTGACACTCTCTCTCTCTTTCACTATTTGTTTTGCCCTCCTTTTATATTCAGTGTCAGTCTCTCTCACCCCCGCCGCCATTGCTTCTCCTTGCCTTTTATAACCATGGAAACAGAGGAGACCACGTTGCCATGGCAACAGGGGAAACAGCCTAAGCTTTGGGAGCCGAGGCTTCCTTTCAGCTGCCTGTAGAGAAAGAAATGTGGAAGCAGGAGCAGCAGGCGGGACAGCGGACGCCTAAGTTACATGCAGGCACAGACGTCGGGGTCCTGATGTTCATGTGCGTGAATTATCACTGCTGCATGACACACACACATGCATGCACACAGACAGAGACAGATATGGTGCCTAACACACACCTTCTTTTGTGTCATCTTGAGTTTTCTTCTTGTTTGCTGTGAAAATCATCATTAAAATATATTTGCGGCCTTTTAAAATAATATAATATCCCAATTTTCAGCCTAAATCTTTTAGTTTTACCACTCCCTTTGTGCTAAAACTAAACCAGACAAAATATATACACACAGAGATATCCAGTCTAGAGTCTAAAACACTCGACAGATGTGTTCCATGCAACATTTTTACTTACAGACTTTTACAGGGATAAATAATTCTCAATACTGGTGACAAATGTGTGTCTCATGATCCACAAGGTTTACAAATGCCTATGACAATTTGTGAATACTAGCCACAAAAATTTGTATAAATGTAAAACATTTTTACACATAAATACATTCTACATATATTAACAACTTTTTTACACAAATAAACAAAGCAATCAATTCAGGTCAGAGATAGCGTAGCTGACGTTAAGAAACATCAAAATATACTGTAAAGTTTAACGTATCTGCAACATAATAATGTACAAAAATGAAACGTATCTGTGGTTTGCAATTGTGGCTAAAACCAACATTTTTTCTGGCTATTGTGTTGCAACACACTGAAAAGCCAGGCAACCAAATTGTCCGACTAACACTTAAACGCAGCATGCATTTGTGGAGCGAAGGCTGTGAAAAGAGTCTCAGAACTCCACAAGCATGTTATCCAAAATGTTACACACATTCAACAATAAATCATTGCGAAAAAACTCACATATGTTTGACATTTATATGCACATGAAGCTTCAAAAGCAAATGTTATTAGATTACTGAAGTTGAAGTTGGAAATGTACATTGATATTTAAACAAGCTTGGTTGAGTGTGTTTGTCAACTTGTTACATTTTGTCACACATATTAATAAATCATGTTTGTATTTGTCATGAAACACAAATTTGTCATTAGTATTGACACCAATTTCTCCCCATACATCTCACTCTCACTTTAATTTGTATTTCAAGTTATTACATCCCCCAGACTGTCATTCATACAAACAGAAAAACCAGCAGCTGTTGGGAGGTTTCATTGACATTCATGCTCGGCAGGCAGGCAGAGCCCGTCCAGAGAGGCTGAATAACAGAGTCCAGTCAGGACAGCAGCGTCTCTCTTTATGCTCTCCAGGGTGAATTCAAAACTCATCTGCTCACAAAGCTCCTCATGTTTGCACTCTCTCCCTCCATTACTTCTGCCTCGACCTTATTCTGTCTTGTAGGAAAACAACTTTTCCCTCTTCTCACGTTAATTTCTCTAATAAAATCAGTGTTCCAGGCAGAAGAGAAATACCTTTAACACATATTTTCTGTGTTCTCTGTCTCTGTGATGCCTTGTAATCTAATCAATAAACAATCTTTGGCTACTTTAACACTCTGGACTTTAAGCCATGCAGCTCACTGGTACAAGCAGCCTAATGAATTCATATTTCCACATTCCAGCCTTTCCCTGAATGGAAATTGAGGTCAATGTAAACACATACTCCATATTATGTAAAATGTAATATCATCACAATAGCCTTCATGCCTGAGTGAGCACTGGTCACGCCTGGGAAACACTGGATGTTACCAGTCGAATCACTCTGCGAGCTTACAGAGCAAATTTGGAAGCATCAGTGTTACAGAGAGAGATGCCTGCTTTATTTTGCTGGTTTAATGTTAATATACTCTTGCAACCTCATGTTTCACTTACAGTAAATCCATTTCTTCACATTTATGTAGAGCTTGAACTAACTTCTAAATAACAGCTGATCTCAAACATAACACTCGTTTAAAAGAATAGGTCCACATTTGGGAAATATGCTTATATTTATCAAGAGTCCACTAAATATGAAGCTGGTGCCATCAGCTGGTTAGTTTATCTTAGCATTAAGACCGGAAGCAGGGGGGAAACAGCTAGTCATGCCAACTCACTGTTCTGTGCCAAGAAATATTCTGGCAGAAAACCCCTCATAAAAACCACAACTGTCACTTTTACTCTTTGGTTTTCGAACGGATTAAACAAAGAAGATAAAACATGTCTCATCTTTAAGGGCGTTTGCATGTCTGCACAGGCCTCACATTCATTCTATGTATGATTTGCAGTGACACAGGCGTAGATTTTGGGAGTGATACAGGGCACATGTCTCCCTCAGTATTTAGAACAAGTGCATTTGTCCTCCCAACAAAAACATGTAAGTAGCGGAGGACTTTTATTTGGACCAACTGCTAGAACGCAACTCATAAAGGCAGCAATGCCTCCAGTAAAAGTAGGTAGGTGATTTGCAACCTCAAAAGCAATGGTTGCAATCTGCCAAAACATGGAAAAAGGAGAAACAACTATGTACAGCAGGAAGTATGACATTTCCACCACAACTAATGCAGAAAAGACACAAACTGGGGCATTAAAAATGCACCAAAATGCAGAAAATTAAGAATCTGACGCTCAAAATCTCATAGGGGAGGACCCCAAGTCCAGCCCCTTTCACACATGCACTGCAAACATGAAATTTTCTCGACATTACCCGAAGGAGCTGTATGTGAAAACAAAAATGTCCGAATCAGTTGGATCGGACATTAAACAGACTTTATCCTGCCAACTCCTCTGTGAAAAGTCTGTCTAATGTCTGAGTGAGCCCATCTGTGAATAGAGCAGGTAACTGGCCATAGAATTTACAATGAATGTGAAGCCATGTTGAGGGCTTGGACAAAACCAGAAGAAACCAAACACCCAAGGGTAAAGAAGAACTTCTATCGGTAAGTGACGAAGCTGAACTCATCAAACAACTTAAAGGAACGGCAAGAGACTCAGTTGTTTATGACCAAATGACAACAGAACCACAGTGTGACCTGTGTCAGGTCCTGCCTCCTGCACACTCTACCCAGGTGCCACCCCTTGCCTAAACCAAACTGAGTATTTCCATTAGGTGAGAATCTCCTGTTGTGTGCTACAAGATTGAAAGAGAAACTCCAGATGATGTCCAGACTTGATTCTTCAAACATTCTTCAACAATTTTAAATGGGTTAAACTGGCCGTGGAAAAAAGTGGCTTCAGATCCAGTTCCTCCTTTAACCTTCTTTGGTTTAAAAACACTTCAGAGTAAGACACTCTGGGTGCATCTTGTTGAATATTAAGTTAGGAATAGATTTGTACAAGGAGGCACCACTTGTTACATTTCCCATTTCTAATTTTGGGAGGACATGATTCATAATGAGACAGACTCATTAGTATTGGCTCTACAAATCGGCAGCTTTCAGAAAGCAGATTTCACACTGCAGAATATTGGCAGTGTCAGCAAGGTGCCGTCTGTGTTTAAACCCCTGGGTAGTTTGTGACGGCGCCAACATCAGTGCGGCCGCTACCTGTTGCCGCCACAACCGAATGATCTCCACACAAACAAGTCTGAATCGCTGACTCAGCACAAAGGTGCTGCCAGGAAAACTCCCTGTGTAATAGTCTGCTTTAATATTGTAATTGTACATAATAATTATTGAATTATTTTTTTCTCTTCACTCTTTCAGAGTTGTCCTTTATTACTGTATGTGTTCAACTCTCACACACACTCTCACACACAAACTCTTGGCCCAAACTCCTACACAGCTGTGAATTTCCACTACATGTGGCATGCTCATCCAACAGACATTAAAAAAAGAGGAGTGGAAAAGTTAAGCTTTGCCTCACAGAGTGTTCATTAAAAACATGTCATGTGAGATTGTTTACCTTCTCACATCTGCCAGCAGCCACGACAGAAAACTACACATACATTCTCATCCTTCAGTGGCTGTAAATAAAAAACAAACTGTAAATTTTCTCTGGATGAAATTATAGTTTAAAAAGATGTTTCTTTTTCATCTTGTCTGCTTAGACAGACCAACGCAATGAAAAAAAGATGACCACAGGACATAAAAGTGACGCCAACCATCTTTATCCAGTGTGATAACCGATTCCACATCCCTGCTCAGATCTGGTTGCAATTAGTCGCTCTCATGTAAACAGCAGAGAGCCGTCACATGTTGGTGTCAGAGAAAAAGAGTTAAGGGCTAGTACGTTAGTTTGCAGATATTTTCAGCATTTGTTGAAGTGATTTGTTAACAAGCAAAAGGTTCATTTCAGCTGCCGTAGCTGAGGAAAGTCAATTTACAACATGTTTACAGGTTTTGTTGGATATTTTAAAGGAACAGTCTGTAAGATTTAGGGGGATTTAGTGACATCTAGTGGTGAGAACTGCAGATTGCAACCAGCTGAAACTTCTCCTGGTTAGAATTCCTTCAGTGTTCATTGTTCAGGAGGTTTTTTACTGTGAGCCAAATTATCTGCAGAGTTCTCTTCCTCTCCAAAACAAATGGACCGGGTGATTTAAACGAAAAGTTACAGTTGTAACTACGGTTCTATGAGTCCCGGATGACTGCCAGAGGCGGTGCATAAGCACTGGATAACTCCGCCTGCACTAGCGCATGTCAAGTACGAATATCAATAACGTCACCCGTGACCCCTGCATGAACTCCAGGAGGCTATATCTTCCGGTGTCAGCAGGTGATTTGTTCCCAAAATCTGCTCGTGAGCGTGCAAGGATTCTGAGTGACCAGACGGTCATCCGGAACTCATAGAACCGTAGTTACAACTGTAACTTTTCATTCTATTTCGTCCCTACTGACCGCCAGAGGTGGTGCATAAGCACTGGATGACACATACCAACAACGTCATGAAGAATCCCCCAGACCTACCTCATTGATCAGAAGTCCCGGGGCGAAGGACCACGCCCAGCAGGTGGGGAACAGCAACATTGAGGCGATAAAAACGATGGAACGTGGAAGGCGACGCCCAAGAAGCCGCAGCACAGATGTCTTCCAACGAAACACCCCTAAAGCAGCCCAGGACGTGGAAACCCCCCGTGTTGAATGGCACCTGACCCCGGCAGGCAACGGACGGCCGGTGACCCTGTAAGCATAGGAGATGGTGTCCACAATCTTATGCGACAGACGCTGTTTAGAGAGGGCACAACCTCTGTTATGACCCTCATAGCACACAAACAATTGGTCCATTCGTCGCACAGGTGCAGTGGCGTTGATGTAAGCAGCCAGAGCCCGTACAGGACACAACAACTGCGCCCCACAGTCGGCCGATGGGGGGTTGAACCGAGCCAGATTAATCGGCCGGTTGAGATGGTTGCGTGGCAGCACCTTTGTCAGGAACGCAACTTTCGGCCAGAGAGTCACCCACGAACCATCCGGCCCCCAACGCAGGCAGGACTCACTGACGGAGAGAGCATGCAGCTCCCCGACCCGCTTTGTTGACGTGACAACAAGGAGAAAGGCTGTCTTCATCGACAGCCACTTAAGATCAGCCTGGGCTAAAGGCTCAAAGGGCGAGGAAGACAGGGCATCCAGCACCAGGGAGAGATCCCATGCCGGAACCCTGGGGGCCACTGGAGGCCGCGGCCTCAGCGCCCCCCTGAGAAAAGAGGATACCAACCTCTGGCACCCCACGGTGGCATTCTCAATCAAAAGATGTTGCGATGAAATTGCCGCCACATATACCCTCAAGGTGGAAGGAGTGCGACTGTCCTCCAGGAGAGACTGGAGAAACTCCAGAATGGTGGCCACCGTACAAGAGGTGGGATCCTCCCCCCCTGTCTGCATACCAGGCAAAGAATCTCCTCCACTTGCACTCATACTGGAGCCGGGTGGATGGTGCACGAGCATGCGAAATGGTGCACCACCTGACCGACTCAGTGCAATCAGTCAGGAGCGGGTCGGGCCCTGCAGTGGCCAGACGCAAAGCTGGAGACGACAGGGGTCGGGGTGCCAAATCCGACCCCCCCAGCTGTGACAGGAGATCCTTCCTCTCTGGGAGGTGCCAAAACATTGACAAAAAGAAAAGGACCAGCAGCAAGTCATGATCAAAGCACTGTAATTCTTCTGCTGTTGAGGGCTGTTATTGCAGTTGGAATGAATGATTTTTTGTAAATTGTTTTTCTGGCCAGTGGGACTTTGTATCTCCTGCCTGATGGGAGGAGACTGAATGAGTGATGGAGGGGATGAGAGGGTTCATCTGTGATCAGGGTGGCTTTCCTGATCACAGAGCACTCATACAGATGGAGCAGTGGAGTTTGTGGTGAACCGATTATTTTGCTGGCTTGATTTGTGATCAGAGTTTTGTTTTCTGTTTGTTGGTGAGAAAGTTGTACCAGGAGGTGATATTGAAGGTGAGAATGGATTCTATGAGTGACCGGTAGACCATCATTAAGATCTTTTTACTGACATTGAAGTTTCTCAGTTTCCTGAGAAGATGGAGGCGCTGTAGTGCTTTATTGTAAATTGTGTCTGAGTGTGTTTGAAAAGACAGGCAGGTGTCCATCTGTGTCCCCAGATATTTGTGGCACTCCACCTGTTCCACCGGCTCTCCCTGAATGTGCAGAGGTTTAAAAAGCTGAGGTGAGATTACTGCTTTGTTTCTGCCCCCACAGCACAACTCCTTAGTCTTTAGGATGTTTAGTTCTAGTGATTTCTCACTGAAGGTTGTGACCAGGTCATCGACTGCCAGTTGGTACTGGGTGAGAGCCTCCAAATTGTCCATGTGGGCCACCAGGGCCATGTCATCTGCATATTTTAAAAGAGTCATTCCCTTTCTGCAGCAGGTGATGTTGTTGGTGTAGGCAGAGAACAGAATTGGGGATAAGACACAGCCTTGTGGGAGCCCTGTGTTTAAAACCAGTGTACTGGACTTAAAACCATTTAAAAACACCTGCTGTGGTCTATCCATTAAAAAGTCCTTTATCCATAAAATCAAACTCGGGTGGATCTGTAGGTTCAGGAGGCAGTGCAGCAGAGTGTCAGTGTTTACAGTGTTAAAAACAGAGGAGAAGTCCATAAATAAAATCCGAGTGTGTGGTCGTGCAGAATCCATGTTTTTTGTAACTGTATTTAAAAGAGTCAGGCTTGCGTCCTCTACACCTCGCTTCGCCCTATAGGCAAACTGGAGAGGATCCAGTTTTTCGGACAGCATATGTGACATTAGGTTACACACTACTCTCTCCATGCATTTGCAGAGTACTGATGTGAGGGCCACAGGCCTGAAGTCTTTAGTGTCCTTAGCACGTGACTTTTTGGGGATGGGGATTATTAAGGATTCCTTCCACTGGCTGGGAACACAGCTAGAGTCCAGAAGATGCTGAAACAGTCTGGTGATGACTGCACCCAACTGTGCAGCGCAGCCTTTGAGCACCCTGCCCTTGAGCCTGTCAGGGCCAGGGGCTTTGTGTGGGTTTACTCTCTCTAAGACGGAGGTCACCAGCTGCTCATCAACAGTAAGGGCTTGATCGTTGGTCAGAGTCTGACAGCCAAAGCTGAAGCTTCCTGATGCTTTGCTTTGGTTGAACCTACTGAAGAAGGTGTTCAGTTCTTCTGCAAAAGAGGCAGGGTCTGTGCAGCCAGTCACAGCTGGTTTGGTGGCACGGCCCATCATGGTGTTTAATCCCTGCCATGCCTCCCTCACATTCCCAGATATTAATTTTTCCTCTACTTTCCTCCTGTAGTTGTTTTTTGCTAGGTCAGACTGTCTTCTGAATTCCCTCTCCAGTTCTCTCACTTTCTGCTTGTCCCCCTGAAGAAATGCTCTTTTCTTCTGGGTTAAGCAGAGTTTCATATCTTTGGTAAACCATTTTTTATTGTTAGGGTAGATGGTTATTTTTTTGGTGGGGGTGACGGCATCCTCACAGAATGATATATATGAGGTCAATACTTCTGTCAGTAAATTCAGATCGGTACCACAGTCATTGAAAAACAAATCCCAGTCTGTGAGTTCGAAACAACCTCTTAGTGTCTCAGTTGTTTCATTGTTCCAGTCTTTGATAGTTTTTGTTATTGTCTCACCCGTTTTAAGTTGTGATCTGAATTTTGGTAGCAACAGGATGACGTTGTGGTCTGACCGGCCGAGAGGGGGGCGTGACTTTGATACATATGCGTTTGGGATATTTCCATAGCATAGGTCCAATATATTGTTCATTCTAGTGGGAGTTGTAACATATTGCTCCAGGTCGGGCAGATGCGACGTGACGTCACAGCGATTAAAAACCCCCAGGAGAAACACAGGCTGCGCTCCAGTCTGGTTGACAGCTCTGTGATAGCTGTCAGCTATCCGCTCTGCTGCCATGTTAAAATCCGGTCCTGGGACGTATGCTAAAATCACAGTCAGCTGGGAGAACTCTTGGGGTAAATAATGCGGTCTGAACGATACAAGTTGTTGATGACCGTCATGTTGACCCGGCCGAAGGCTGGGGGCCGGCGTCGGAACTGCAATTCATAATCCCGGGTCAAGGTGGCAACTACCCAGGGGTCTGGCGAGCAGGCAGCCCAGTGACTGAGCTGCTGCTGGGAAAAGCAGGCAATGACCGCCCACATAGCCCTAGCGCCAAGGCCCCCGGCCCCTGGAGGAGCAGGAAGTGCAGCGGCCAGGCTTGGGGTCCTGAGGCTTCCGAGGTAAGCGGCGCTAAGTGGAACGAAAGTCCCCTGCGGACTTTCTCTCATCTTTCTCTCTTGGCCACCCCGGGGAGATGGTCATGGAGGACCATGAGGGGTAGATGGAAAAGTCCTCGAGCTGCTTCTGGAAACAGGTGCTCTTTTATGGAGGCTCGCAAGCCGCCACCTGGTCTCATCGGCCTCAGCGGTGTGGTCCAGTGCGTCCAGAGCAGCAGAACCAAACAGCTCCCCTGGTTCTACTGGCACCCGGCGAAGGACCCTGCGAGTCGCCTCCGTCAGAGGTGACTGTGCCAACCAGACATGACAGCGAGTGTGGACAAGCGTCGACATCAGCCGTCCCAGCTCCCTCGTCTGGTAGGCAAAAGCCTGCAGTGATACATCACAGATGACGCGGACAGAGTCGTCCACCTGTGCATCCTGCAGGGAGGCCGAGAGAGCAAGGAGTAAGTGGGAGAGGGTGTTCCCCAAGCAGCCGACACGTGCTGCTGTGTTGTAGGCTTGGCAGACGTAATCGTCAGTGACCTTACACTGGGCAGAAGGGCACTTAGGGTCGGACTTCATCGCCTCATCCGGAGCCACAATCAGGGCCACGATTGGAGGCTCAAACGCCGGCATTTGGAGGAGCCCCACCGACTCGGCATCCTCCATGGCAGCCAAGGCCCATTCATCTGACCCCGGCCTGGTGAGGACTGAAGTGTCCCTCCAACAGGAGTGCAGCTCCTTCAGGAAGTCGGAAGAATGCAGCACCGTAACCTTCGCCGAGGGAGGGTTGCGCCTGTGAAACGCACTGGGAGCCTGCCCCTGGCTCGGGGCATCGAGCTGCAGACATGCCAGGGCTGCCCGGATGATCGCCCCCATGGAAGAGTCATCAGACCCCCGCCGAGAACTCTGGGCTGAGGAATGGGTGGAGCCTGCTGCCGTCAGAGGGGCCGGACTACCCTGTGAGTCCCAAAACTGACTTGACGAAGCTGCGATGGAGAGAGCATCATTCAGTGGCAGCGGTGACTCTCGGGCCAGCACAACAGGAGGGGGTGCCACCCCACCAGCAGGCTGGAGACTCATGAGGAGCGCCTTCATTTGCTCCATATCAGCAGCCAAGCGGTCAACCGTGGAGGAGAGCTGGTCCTTTGCTGCCGCCTTCCTCCTTTTCGCGGGAGCACTGTCCCCGCTCCGTGTGGCAGACCTCTTCTGCACAGGGGCCCCACAAAAGTCTGCCCTCTCAGACTGGAAGGAAGGGAGGCAGGCCAGAGGATCCAGTTGGGCCAGTCTGGCCAACCTCACTGACCGAGGTATGATACAGCAGTTCATGCAGGCTCTGTCAGTGAGGGCCTCCTGCAGGTGGTCCATGCCAAGACAGGCCACACAGTGGTCACGGCCGTCCTCAGGCTCAAGGGAGGTCATGCAGCTGCCAATGGCGTGCTCCATCTGTAACCAGGTGGAGAAAGCCAGCGAGGAGCCCAGAAAAGTGTGACACTGCCGGGAGCGGAAGTGTCAACACAGTAGAAAAAACCACCAGACCAAGTTGGGGGAGGGGGTGGGCACGCAACCGTCACCAACAAGGTTATCAGGCTTCTTTCCTTTTTTTTTTTTTTTTGTCAATTTTTTTTTAATACATATATATATATATATATATATATATATATATATATATATATACATATATAGATATATAGATATATAGGCTATATATAGATATTTCTCACAAGCACAACTGAGCTGGGAGAGGGTAGTGGAAACACCACCGTCACCAACCACAGTTGAATCCTTCAACTTTGAAACCCAAACTGCAAAAAAAAACAGGAAACAGTTATCAGAATCCACTTACATTGACCTGCTCACACAGCCTTCAGTAGCTGCAGGCAATACTGGGGGCGGGGACGCCACCACACCGGCAAAGCCACAATACCAGAGCAGGGATAATGACATATAATCGTGCAACACGCTGCTCACAGCCCCTCGGAAGACAAGCGTCAGCCTGTTACTCCCACCACAGAGGCACGAGGCTGCACAGGGCCAGCAACAAGTGAAATCAACAGCAAACAACGTACGTACACCTCGATGCGCGATTTGCAAGAAGAATGAAGGAACAGATCACCTGCTGACACCGGAAGATATAGCCTCCCGGAGTTCATGCAGGGGTCACGGGTGACGTTGTTGATATTCGTACTCGACATGCGCTAGCGCGGGCGGAGTTATCCAGTGCTTATGCACCGCCTCTGGCGATCAGTAGGGATGAAATAGAACTGGTAAAAACCCCGAATAAAGCAGTTTCACATTACAAATCATTGTTTCTCCTACACTGTTTGGCACGTCACAGACGGGCCGCTTGCCAAGCATCTGCTAATGTGCGTTCACCTTTTTTCTGAAGGTGGAAATGCAAATTGCCCCACCTAAGGCAAGTTTATTACTTATTATTTTCCAGTTCTGCCAGTAGATCCCAATAAATCCTACACACTGGGCCTTTGAATCTTGCCTCAGTAGGTCAAGCTATAATTAAAACATAATGTGAAAAGTTGTAGCAGTGAGTGACATTACGGGTATTACATTTTATTTTTGGTGTTCAATAGGTAGCTTTTTCAAACTTTAATTGTTTTTAGTTTGCTTTCCTCTGTAAGTGATCAGCTTAGTTTTCACAATACAGTATGCAGAACTTTTACTGTTTTGTAAACCACAAGCAGCTTTTATCTCCTTTTGATCTATTATTATTCAACTTTCAAACTTGGTACATGTATAACTGTGTGTGTGCATGTGACAAACACTCCCAGTCCCAGAAATACACAAACATTATTTTATATGCACTCTCCTTCACAAACTCTCCTCACTTGCTCTCGTCTTCTCTTGAACACACATTTTCTCTGTTCAGACAAACACTGTCATTTTTTCTTGTGTCAACATGTAACATCTAGTTTTGATAATCAGGAGTTCAAGCCCGAAGGGCCGAAACTCTTTTGTTTTTGTGCTCATTTATCATTTTTCCTCAGAAATGTTTTTGCAAATTCCCATGAGATGGTACACTGTAGAGACATGAAATTTTCACCAGTGTTTGGAAGTTGTGTGCTGATGCTGCTCAACTAAAGAACCCCAATCAGCCAAATGGGGGCGCTATCATTAAAGGTCGACTTTGAACAACAGCATCTCCTACGCTGTAAGTCAGACTGACTCGAAATTTTGCACACAAATCCAATTCGGTGTGCCCTACAAAAGACAAGTACAACAACTAAAAAATCTACAAGAGCCATTAAGGCCATCCTGACAAGATTTTCCACCACTTTGAATTGTTTTTGAAAAACACATTTTTGACATTTCCTCCTAAACCGAAGGTCCGATTTTTCCAAAAGTGGATCTGGACCTGCATTTTGAAAAGTTTGACCAGTTAACTTCAAAAAGGGTGCGGCTCAGCACATAAATAGATCTAACTCCATAACTATGAGGCCAATCAACATGAAACTTAGAGGATATGTTCTCATAACTACCTGTAACATACCCCAAAGTCCCAAGTCTCATTGAAATTGACCTCTAGGGAATACTACAAATGCAAAAAAAATGGGCGTGGCATAACACAAATCAGACAACAAATAAGAAATTGATTGTCCGATCATTACAAAACTCACAGGATATTTTTCATAACAATGTGGAACCATGTATGTAAAATTATTTTGAAATTGCACAACAGGGGGCGCCACCAGCTCCAAACAAGAGCATTGGCCTTGCACAAAATTTGACCATAAATCATTGACAGTTTGTCCAAATGAAGTTATTGAAGCATGTCCCTAAAATGTTCCTGCAATTGATTAATAGGGGGCGACATTGTTGTGAAGAAGAGTGTGGCCTGCTAGAGATTTGGTCGCACATGAATGAGCGTCTGTTCAATCGTCATAAAACCTGTTACTTATCTTTAATGCAGGTGTTCATTAACTGTCAAAGGTCATTCATTCAAATAAACACAAGAAGTTTGTGCTCTAATAAAAAAAAAAAAAAAAAGGGATCAGCACTCAGTGAATAATCCTCCTAAGCCCTACGATAAGCTATTATGGCAAGGCTTAACTATACAGACCCGTGAGCAGTGATAACTAACATGTCTTTGGGGTCATCGGGTGGGAACCTCCTTTCACCGGTGTTTCGTCTTCAACTTCTAACAGTCCATGTTGGCTTGAACCCTGTAAATGCCATTTGCTGCAGCTATGTTTTCACTTTCACTCTGCGTGCAACACCTTGCTTGTATGGAGAGATAACGTCATTGCACCCTCACAGCAACATATTTTTTCTCCATACACAAAAATAACCTGACACACAGTCAAATCACTTCTTCACACTAAAATTCTGCCGTGAAAATTGCATATTCCGTAAGTCCAGTAGCTGCAGCTCTGTTGCAGCACCTGACATCACGCCTCACACAAATCTTCAACTCTTCCCTCCAAACATTCAGACAGATTTAGGAAAGATGAGACTCGACTGACAGTTGTCTTAAATCAAGTAACTGATTGTAAATCCAGAAAAACCTCACACAGGTTTCTCTTGTAACGGATACAAAAGCTTAGAAAAAAATCAGTGCTTTAGGTCTGGAAGCATCTTCCAACTGGGATCGTTTCCAGTGCAGGAAATACATCTTTCTTCACATACGTACACTATGAGGGCAGTAACATGCACACACAAACCCCCTGCACCCTGTCCTGACCTACATGCTGTTTCCACATCTATAAAGTAGGCTTTTATTGTCTCGCCTTCGCCTCCCTACTCCAACACCCCAACCCCCATCACTTCCCAAGCAACTGGCATTTATAATGTCAGTGCTGCCAGTTTGTAACAGTTTATTTCTCACATAAAAAATGTTAAAAAAAAGATGTCAGCACAATGAAAAAAACACTCTAGCGATGCATGATATTGAATTCTTTGTCAACAAGCGATTATTTCCATGGATGCTTCAGCTGATACAGATCATTAAATACATGTAGTGAAGTAAAAGAGTACAATATTTGTCTCTGAAATCTAGTTCAGTATAAGTATAAAGTAGCATAAAATAGAAGTACTCAAGTGCAAGTACCTCAAAATGACACTTAAGTACAGTACTTATGTAAATGTACTTAGTTACTTTCTGCCACTGGTAAGAGGCATAGCTGTATGCTGATAGGGGCTGCAGACATCCATCCACTAACATACATTTATGTGATAAAAGCCTCCAACAGTAAATAATCAGCAGATGATGTGAGCGGAGAAAAATGCCACAGACGATAAGAGGTGCAGCACTTTCACAACAAGCAGGAAATCTTCCCTCACCTAAAAGAAGGAAAGCTGTTAGACAGCTCCCAGTGTCTCATTACGCAAGCAGGGGAACCCTGGCTCCTCCAGAGAACTCAGTAACCTACATTTCTCCTCCATCTTCTGTTACAGCGAGTAAGAGAGGAGAGCCAAGACTGAGAGGGAGGGAGGACAGTCGTCCATGTGGCAGCACAGAGGAGTCAGGGACGTGGTAGCTGATAAAACATGTCTGACCTTCAGCTTTGACGTCTGAGTGGAAGGATACAGATAATAAACCCAACTCAGGGTTAAACTCTCTTCTCTCTTTACATGACAGCCGTAACACAACAACCAACATGTACATAACACAGATCTCATGTTTCAGTGATCAGGATGTGAGCCCTGAAGGTGCTGAGAAGAAGCACTTGAAAAATCTTAATGTCAGTGATGATCACATTTAAAGGAACAGTTCACCCCAAAATTAGAAATACATATGTTTCCTCTTACCTGTAGTGCTATTTATCAGTCTAGATAGTTTTGGTGTGAGTTGCTGAGTACTGGAGATATCGCCTTGAGAGATGTCTGCGTTCTCTTCAATATAATGGAACTAGATGGCACTCAGCTTTGGGGGTGAACTGTCCCTAACACTTTGAGAAGCATACTGTAGATATTTTCATCTAAAGTATAAATGTGAGATACAACCAGATTTTCCTAATGTCTGTGTGACATTCACTGACCGTGTATTTTTCAGGAGACAGGGCTTTTTCCAAGTAGGTGGACCTTTAATCAAAGCCAGGAGAAAGCCCCACAGTTATGTACAAGAAGCCAAGAAAATGTCAGCATGCAAATGAGAATGAACATATGCTATAGCTATGGCTCAATACGAGATGAACTGTTTTCGCCAAGACGTCTAATGATAAAAAAGACAAATCAGTCAGTTTTTGTACATCTGGGCGACTGTAATTCTTTAAGTTAGCTCACCACAAGCACAGGTACCATCTCTATTTTCCTCTTCGGTAAGTCTCACACGACCCATTTGCAGTAAGCAGCAAGTCATCTATAAATGCCAGGCAGTCGAGGTGCAACATCTCTGCTGCCTGAGTTTAATGTTTTATACTATATGTGTGCTACTGGACAAAAAGTGGTGCAGTGGATTAAAAGTCTGTCTTTGATGATTCTTCTCTGATTTCACAGATCAGTGAAGCCCCATTAACACTTTTACTGTGAGTTCGGAGTCAGTGAACACAAAACTTTCTTTCCTCTTTATGAGAGAAGTTGAACAGACGGTACTTTTCTAGGCTCCTGTCAGTTTTCATCTCCCATCAGACTTGGTTTTAGTTTAAATTCGCTGATGCATTGCATAGTCACTATTTTCCACTGCTCACTCTTACAGCAACATCCTGCTGCACATTCAAACTCTTACACACAGTCTCCACCAGAAGCTTTCCACAACAGCTGCAGTCTTCCATCTCTTTCCACTGAGCTGATCCGTTCAACAGATGCAGGTTCAGTATATTTGCTCAAAGGCACACCGACAGCATCTTTAAGACAGTGAGTGTGAGATTGTTTCCCTTACCTGCAACACGAACCACTGCCCTCTCTGCCGGGTCCAGCACTGAGTCCTGGCTCTTCCTCTTCCTCCTCTCATGTTTGGACAGGTTCCAAGGCAACGTGTCTCCGGGCGGCCCCACAGGTCCTGATGGGCATGGGGACAACGACCCCCCTGAACGCTCGCTACGGAATGATGGCTCGCTGACACAGGAGCGCTCACTTAGAGTATCATCGTCTGACGACTCCATCTCACTTTAGGGCTGCAGGGAGGAGAGGGTGAGGAAGAGGAAGAGAAGGAGAGGAAGTAAGGAGGGATAGAGGGAGGAGAGAGAGATGTATAGCAGTGGGGGGAGGGGAAAGAAAGAAGGTCAGAAGAATGGAGGAGGAGAGAAGAATTGTAGGGAAAGGGGGAGAAGGAGCTTTAGTCAAAGTGGAGACGCTGTATAATTCATTGCTGGCATACAGAGTGATCACGCAGGGGGCATGAATGATGCAAAGTTCCAACATCACAGCACAACAGAAATAATGCAGTGATCAGGAGGAGAGAAACAACTGGGTTAAGTTAGTCATCATGTCTAGACGCCTGTTAAAGAGTTTAGGAGGCTGCAGACCTACAGTGACAGCTGCAGAGCTCCGAGGAAGACATGAGAGAGGAAGAGAGCACATGACAGCAGAGATGGTGATACTGATTACTTAGGAGTGCTCAGAGGGCCAGAGGCGGGTGGAGGAACTTCAATTTAACAAAAATAAACCTTAGCCTGAGCATACTTTTAAAAAAAAACCTTTAACAGGAAAAAACTCTTCTCAAACCTAACTCTAAAAACTGTTTTGATGAATCCTCTGGTATCCCTTGACTTTTCCTCATCATAATATCGACATTTTTCAATTAGCAAAAGTCATGCTAACATGCTAAACTAAACTACACCTGCCTAACATCAGCATGTTAGCACTTAGCTGAGAGCACTGCTATGCCTCTCACAAGATTGTAAACACATTTTATTAAAGGGGAACTACGCCTTTTTTCAAATTTCAGACATGTATTTCCCATAGAGACAGAGCGCAATGCATCCTACTCTGAAAACCACGCTCATCGTATGGGAAAACTATCAGTATCCCAATATGCAGCCAATAGCTGAAATAATAACAAAATGCTTGTAGATTGCTAAAAACTTTACATATCAGTGTGTCAAAGGATAATTTGAGCACCTTATTTCAACCAGAGAGGAAAGATACATTCAGTACGTTTACATGCAGCTGGAGAAAATCGCATTATTGGCTTAATCCGACTGAAACCGGACTTTTGAATGCATGTAAACAGCTTAAGCCTAGTTCACATTACACAATTTTCACCATGATTTTGACGTCGCAGAGGATCTTGAGAGCCACCTTGGGTCGGAGGTGAGTTGGCAGATAGTCTGCCACGACAAGTCCTCATGTGTGAACAAGCCTACGAGCAAGTTGCCCCCTCGTTTGTGACTGGATATCTGGCATGCTAGAAAACCGGAGAAGTGTGACACCACTGACAAAGAGCATCAGCCAATGAGAGGTGGGATATGTCCCACGTCAGCACGCAGGAGGACGCAAGAAATGTGAGGAGGACAAGCAAGCCGGCAAGCAACAACAACGGCGGCGTCCACAGGATCACGGGGAGCGAGCTGTGTTTGGACCCAGGCCCTGGAGGCAGATCTGATTCAACACTGGGAAGAATATCCATGCCTTTACGATGTGTCGTCTCCAGGTTTGGTGACGAACACACGTCGCCAGGTATGAACACTCAAAAGATTACGATAGTCTCAGCGACGCAAAATCAGGGTGAAAATCGTGTAATGTGAACTAGGCTTTAGTCCGACTGCAATTGGACTGTCCGTAGCTCGACTAACACACCTAGATAATGCAATTGAAAATCAAACTATTGCTACATGTATCCACTTAGTCCGACTGGACTGCATATTGTTGGTCTATCTCGGTGTCTCATCTCCTTATTTTGGTTTACTTGGAGAAATAATCCCACTGAGTGCCCAGTAGTGACATACTTTAATATTTACTATATTTAATATAACAGTTTGATCAAATCACCAGGTAGGACCATAATTTAAGATAACAGAGATCAAAACCAGGCATTACATAGCTCAGTTAGCTTCAACCTGTCTGGCTAATCAAAATGCTCACTGCACATGTAAAGTTAGGCGACTGAGTGTCAGGATCCCACTGTTCCCCATATTTTCCTGATGATGCCTCACATCTTATTGCTGAAAAGCTCCATTATTTTGGTTCGGCAGCTTGGAACAATATAGTTATGGGTTATTTACCATGTTTGTAGTGTACCCCCCCACAACCACAGCTTTTAGGCATATTTGTGTTGTTTTCTAGTAGACGTAAATGACAAGGAGACACATTCACACAATACAAAGTCAGTGGAGGGCGATGAATTGTTTTTCACTCCGAGGGGGGATGAGACTTACATGTGTTCTGTTTCTATGGTCAGAGACAGTCCATAAATATCAATCAATATGAACAACTCTCCCAAATGAAAACAAACAAACAAACAAAAGCACCCAGGGGAATGTTCTGATTATATGGGTACACTTTCTGTTTCATGACTGAGAACACTACAGCAGGATAAAGCTCATTTGGAAACAATCTTAGTCCACAAAATCAGGCTCCCATTCATTGTCAATGGAGCAGCTCTAGACTTTATACTTGATGACATCACAGGTTTGATACTTACTGCTCTAATTTCTGGCTTTGAGAGAGAGGAGCTCATGTGCAAAATGCTGTTATAGTTGTATTATGTTATCTTGTCTTCAACAAGACAAGAGATGAGTAAGTTAGCTCAGCTGCACAGAAATCACTGAGGTCTGGACACATTATGTTCGTCTTGGAGCTGATTTATTGATGATATGGATGATACCAGCTGCGATGAAGGAAACGCAGCTCTGTGCTTGGGTGGAGGAATGAAAAAGGGAGTGCATTTCTTTACTGTCACTATTCAACAGACTTGGCTGAGACAAGGAGTGAAGAGAGAGGGAGAGAGAGATGAGATTTCAAAGCTCATCTAGTGTTTCTATTTTTAAAGAAAAGTCAATAAGCTGGGAAGACAGGAGAGTTTTTCCTCTTTCGGTCTTTGCCCTTTCCTTCTCTTCTCCTTCTTTCTCTCCCTTTGCTTCTCTGTTGAATTCAACACCTATTTATTTTAATGAACACAAATGAGTGATACGCTGTAAGCATACACACTAGACAGAAGCGTGTGTGTGTGTGTGTGTGTGTGTGTGTGTGTGTGTGCGCGCGCGCGCGCGCGCACGCAGACTCTGTGGACCTGACGCTCTGATCTGTCTGTCACAGCCTCAAAAAATCAATGCCTGTCCTGAGAGAATGAATTGGCCGTTACTGGCTCTCAGATTTCAGCTCCACAGGGAGTCGCAGGTTAGTGAGCGTCTGCGTGTGCTGCTGCTGTCATGAGTTTGAATCCTGCTAACAGACTTTTTTTTTTTGCAAATCCTACAATTTATTTTAATCTCCGCTGTGTATTAAGCTATATGCTAATTTTGCTAAGTAGATTGTTCTAGGACTCACACTGTAAAATCATCTACCTTTTTATCAGATATTTAGCTGTGATTTAGCAGAGATTCTTAATGTTTTTTGTTTGACACAACTTCAGTGGTGGAAGAAGTAGTCACGCCTTTTACTAAAGTAAATGTATCAGTACAGCTCTGTAAAAATACTCTGTTACAAGTACTTCTTACATTCAAGATTTTACTTAAAGGAGCTCTATATGACATTCGGAGTGTATCTATGATTCAGAGGTTGTCCACACATGGCTCTCAACATGGGTGTGGCTGAGCCGGTGGCTAGCAGCTAAGGGGCCGTACACATGCCACTTTTTTGTGCCCTCAAATTCATTATTTTCTATGTAGACGCGCAGCAGCCACACTCAAACGCAACAGCGATGCCAGAGTGGTGCACACGCATTCCCAAGCGCCTATTTTTCAGGTGCAACGACTGCACCCTGAGATAAACAGTGTTCAACTTTTGGAACACAGCAGCTTGCAGTTTGACAAGGAACAACCAATCACAGCCAAAAGATATCTTTTCCTTCTTCCGTAAATATCAGTCTGTGAAAAATGTGGAGAAGCTGATCATTTAAGACAGGGCTGCCAGAGCTTTACAACTGTCCCATGGATGATATGCCCACAGCGCCAGGAAGATCTGCTCTGCTCTCAGGATTTCAGGTTAACGGGTTATGGTACCATGCTAGCTCTTTGATGTGTGTATGCCTGCGCGAGTGTCTGGACACGTTGGAGTGAGTGAGAGAGTGGAGCCGTGTCTGCTGGTGAAAGCCGTTGTTGCCGCCCGTTGGTCGTTGAAGACATGAAGAGGATTTTCGGGACTGTTCCTTCCTGGTGTGCAGATCAACGCCGGCTGAGAGTCGCTAGCTAGCTAGAGCTAAGCTAGCTAGCCTTCGTCTCACCACTTTACCGTGGACTACAAACTCTGTAGCCGGCTCCTTCGACGGACAGTCTAATTAAAGGTACAGTTTGTTATTTCTTTATCCCTGTGTCCCTCCCCCAGTTCTTTAGTAGAGTGTCTACCTTTCCAAATTACATATAATATTATACATAGAGGTATGCCGGTGGCTTTACATCGCCGTTTCTAATTGGTTTGTAGGTTTAGCAGTCATATTTAGTTTAGTGAGTCAAAGTAAGTGTACAGTCCTTTCAGTTTAATTTAATTTCGTTATTGTAGCGTGAGCTGTAACAATGTGTATGGCCATTAATGGTGCTAACAGCGCAAACAGCACTAACAATGGCAACAGTACTGACAGAGCTAACAGTGTGAACCAGAGGGGAACTGCAGGGTGGGCGCTACGCCTTCATGCTGATGGTCTCCTGATATAAGCAGTAACCGCCGTATGAGCACCATGCAGAGCAGCATGTGTGGGATACACACAAGCACTAACATGCACGTGAGGCCGGATCGTCTACCATAATACACAAAAGAGAACCTCAGATTGCAACACACACAGAGGTAGTGTGATTTAATTCTCTGCTCAGAACGCCATTATTGGGGCGTCGGTGGCGTTGTGGATGGTGCCGGCACCCCATGTATAGAGGTGATGCCTCGCTGCAGCGACTGTGAGTTCGACTCCGGCTTGCAACCCTTTGCTGCATGTCATCCCCCCACTCTCTCTCTCTCTCTCTCTCTCTCTCTCTCTCTCTCTCTCTCTCTCTCTCTCTATCCCCCATTTCACACACTATCCTGTCCATTAAAGGCAAAACGCCCCCAAAAAAATCTTAAAAAAAAAAAAAAACACCATTACTCCATTATATCTCTACACAGCAAATGGCAGTTTGCTGCTATATTAATGCTCTGACTGTCATACACAGAACCTCTAAGTAAAAGTACGTAAGTATTAACAGAAAAAAGCACTTATATATTTAAAGTAAAAGTACTTGTTGGGCACAATGGTCCCTTATAGAAAGTTATATATCATATCATTGTAGTATTACCATTGATACTTTAACATACTTTAACAACATTTTAATGGTACAGCTGGTGGAGGTGGAGCACATTTAGCAACTTCATAAAGTGTTGGAGAATTTAATCTACAGCACAATATTGTATTTTATAAATTTATCATTCTAAATTTAAATTAAATTTAGTAGAGCTGATATATGAAGTGGCATGAAACTGAAATACTCAAGTAAAGTAAAAGTACATCAAAAATGTGCTTATGTGCAGTACTTGTGTAATGAACTTAGCTGCTTTCCACCACTGTTTTAACTTTTCTATAAACTGTGCCTGAAACTGTGTAAGCTAATATCAAGTCTGCTTTCATTTTATTTCAAAGTTATGTTGTCGTTCTAAGATTAGGCAATGCAGACTTTTCCAGTCAATCTGTATTATGTCTGCAACAATAACATAATTTCATTTTTTTTTTAATGGAAAGTATAAGACATACAATGTGTTGCATTACACAATGCAGTATGTTTAAAGAATCCTCTAATTTGTTTTTAAATCACGGGAAAGATTTGACCCAATACTATTAGCTTCTAGATAAAAAAGTATACAGTCAAGTATATATGCAAAAGTATATAATCAAAAATCTGAAACTCTACAGCATAATATTAAAAAATGGTCAGCAGTAATGTGTACATAATTTGTAATTAAGGAGCAAAAACTTTAAAAACAACATCAAAAATCCAACATTCAAATCACTGAGATTTCAACTGCACCTTATCGAATCTCTTTTTTTACAGCAACATTTTGTCTTGTCACTCTCAGTAAACCAAGCACGCACAAGATCAGGACCCTGAAACTGAAGCAACTAATTCAGGATTACAACAGGATAAATGTTAGAAGTTTGAATCCAAATTATACAAAACCATGTGCCATGAGAATACAAGAGTATACAGTGTTATCTAGCAAGAAATCCTGGATAATCTATCATTTTTATACATTAACTGATACATTTTCAGGTGTTTCCTCAAACTAGATCCAAGGTCTTTCAAAATAAAAGTCCACAAAGTCACCAGTAATCTGGTTCGCTTCACAATTCATTCACTAACTGTTAATTAACGGTCACTCTGGCTCCTGAGAAACTCAACAAACAACCATCTTAACCCCTAAAACTGTGAGCACTTTACAGACTGACTGACTCCTGCTGGCTGCCAAAGAGCAGATCTGTCTCTATTCACTGCGAGGCTGCAGCAGACTCAACTGTGGAGCAACCTGAGTGTTGGTCACAGGGTGGGAATGTTTCTGTGTGCGATGTGTGAGTCCTACACAACGGCAGGGATTTCCATCTGGACTAGTCCTGCCAAAAATCCTCCTCCTCCTCCTCCTCCTCCTCCTCCTCCCGCTGCTGGCCCCTGGCTAGACCACTGGCAAAGCCCCACTTCCTGAATCCCCGTCTCCACAGCAACGCTGCTAGGAAGAGGTTAAAGCCTTCCCAAAATTCTCTGCGGTTCGCTGGTGTACAAGTCTGTGTGTCTCTGTGCTGGTGTTGGTTTGTGTGTGTGTGTAAAGTCAGTTTCCCTGCCGCTTGCTGACAGTGAGTCAGTGCCACTGCAACTAGAGGTTTTATAAATAGAGCCAGAATGGAGGCTTCAAAAGCCACACCATGTCATTACAGCTCTGTGAGGAGAAAAGGAGATCTTTGAGGGAGAAGAAGAAACTACCAGTAGAAACACTGCAGGAGCAGAGTGAGACAGAGTGAGATCACTTCCTGCCTGATGAGACCCTCACTGAGGCATTTTAACTCACAGTGACAAACATGCACTCAGATGTACAGTGACTTTACTCACAGCTTCTTATTAGGACTACAAGTACTGAGTATTTTCATTAATGATTATTTTCTAGTCTTTTTCACTGATTTCTAGTCAATAAAATCATATAATAAACCGTCACCAGGCTCAGGGACAGCGTCATCCTGCTGGCTAGAGACTTTTCATCTTCCCTGACTTTGACTTTGTACCATTTTATGTCTTTGATTCTCATTGTTTTTTACTTGCATGATTTTTTTTTCATTTTCATGGTTATGAATATGACAATAAATAACTTGAAACTTGAAAGATGCTATTCACAAGTTTCCTGGTCCCCTAGTTTTAGTCATTTTTTCATTGAAAGTGACTCATGGGAGATTATGTGTATCTGTTAAATAATTGTTATATAATAGCCTAATGATAATTGTTTAAGCTTTTTAAAAAATCCATTGAAGAAAATGTCCATTGAAGGGGACTTACTCAAATTGCAAGCTTTGTCTGATAAGACGTTTAAAACCCAAAGATATCCAGTTTATTATCCTAGCAAAAAATACATAACTAATACATGAATAAAACACAAATAAGATCAGTAAATTATTCTATATAATAAGTTGAAACAGTTGAATTCAATTGATTTTACTTGAGAAAGTGCAGGCAAAACTGTGCTTCTGTTGATTGACTAATTGATAGATGGACAATTTTTTGGCAGATTGATCGTTTCCTTTTTACTCTTTCACCTAGACATATAACAGACAGATCTGTAGTTTATAAACTGACAAAGAAAAAGTTCTCAAATCACCTGGAGTCAGCCTTTTTTATTATACTGGCCGAGCAGCTATTTTCATTTTCAGTCAGTCTATCAATTGTGTATTCGACTAATTGTTTAATCTACAAAATTCCATTAAAGCTCCCAGAGCCCAAAGTGACATCTCTATATTGCTTATTTTGTTTGGCACAAAGTCCGAAATTAGAAAATATTCCATTTACAAGAAAACAGATAGAAAATGCAGAAAAGCAGCAAATCCTTGACATTACAGGAGGTAGACCCAGTGAGTATTTGACATTTTTGCTCAATGTATTACTTGAATGTAAATCAGTTATTTCAACTGATTACCCAGCTAATATATTCTCACTAATAGTGACTAACATACTAAATAACTGTCTTATATTCAGTACACAAAAATACACGTATGCAAGCAAGCTTGAACCAAAGTATTACATACACATACACTTGCACACACACTCCTCCTTTTCCTGTGATATCATGCAGTGCAGAGACGCTGGATGCTTGACTGGCCTGATTTATAACACACAACCAGGATTTACATGCACACGGTTTGTTCCCACAGCTTAGTCTGAGCCGTGTCTGTGTGTTTGTATATGTATGTGTGAAAGATGAAAGAGAGCAGGAGTGACATGAAACAGAGAGGGGGAGACTCTGACAGAGATGTAAAGCTAGCAACAGATTAAGAAGGAGAGAGAAGGGAAGAGGAGAAAAGAAAAATAAGGTCAGAGAGAGAAAACCAGACGTTTGCAGAGTAACGGTCGTAACTGCCGGTGCACGTCTTTGTGTCATTCCAGAGCTGTAAGAGCTGCTAATGGGAGTTTAACCGACATTCATGCTCAACAGACAGACAATAATTCTGCCTAACAAATAACATAGATCTGCCTGTGCAGAAAAAATCTGATCTACACATGTGATTTACAGTTTGCATGCAGAGCTGCACAGCCAGTGTTATGTTGACTTCAGCCAGCTGTTTGGCTGTAGCTAGGCCACTGACCTCCTGGCTCTAGCTCCATATTTATCGCACAGACGTGTGAGCTGATATCGATCTTCTCATCAAACTCTCGGCAAGAAATGAGTGTCTTTCCTGAAATCACAAACTTTTCCTTTAGGGATCAAAGATGAGGGCTGGCAGGTGCTGCTGGTCCTAATCTTCCAACTTTAAATGAGTAGTCTGGTTAATTATTTAACTGTTATTTGAATTATTTAAAACATGCCTCGTCACTTTCTTACAAAGGGTTCAATAAAAAGATCAGGATCACTCTCATGCCTGTGTGCCAAGTACAGCGTCAGAGTCATTAGCCAAGCCTATCACTGGAAATGGGGAGACAGCTAGCTAATGTAACTCCTTGTAAAACCATGACTCATTTTTATTTGTGTAGGCCACAGATTAAACACACAAGATACAATGTAGTAAACTTTAGAGGTGTCTTCAAGTCTTAATGCTAAGCTAAGCTAAGCTAAGCTAAGTGTATCACCTCCATACTTATGCTGCCTTCACATCATATTGTTTCAACTGTAATCGCAAGCAGCCGAGAGCATTGACAACAGTGACAATAAATCCCACTGAGTGCAAAGAACTACAGGAAGTGTCGAGAAACCACAAAGCCCCCTTCACTGTAACACCTTAACAAAATCAAATTCTAACACATTAATAATCCATTTAGCTCTTGGACCTAAATGTGTATTACATGTGTTTAATATTGTTATTAGCACAGACTAGCGAGAATAAATGTTGGCATTGTAGAATTCTGCAAAACACGGATAAGTTACATTTGCAGGCTATTACACACCGATCAGCCAAAACATTAAAACCACTGACAGATGACGTGAACAACATTGATCATGTTGGTAAAATGTAATGTTCTGTTGGGAAACTTTGGGTTCTGACATTCATGTGGTTGCCACCAGACATGGTGCATTGTCTTGCTGGGAGGGGGGGGGGGGGGCACTGCCATCGACAAGTGCCATTCGGGTGGGTAGAGCACATCAGGTAGCATTTACATGAATGCCAGGACCCAAGGTTTCCCGATGGAATATTGCACTATAACAAGATGATCAATGTTATTCACTTCACCTGCCAGTGGTTTTAATGTTTTGGCTGATCCGTGTATAGTGTATGTTAAAACTTGGTTAATGTGTGGTTAGGTTTAGGCACAAAAAAACACTTGATTATGGTTAGAGAAAGATAATGTTGTAACTTTAAAATGCCCACTTCTGGTGGTATAATCCCAGCAAGAAACACTTCGATGTCTCAGTAAAAAGCAATCACTTCTAGTGGCACTATCCTGGCAGGAAATGCAGCAATGTCTTGCAAAAAACAACCCTTTTTGGTGGCACTATCCCGGCAAGGCACACAATAATGTCTCTGCAAAAAAACAACCACTTTTCCAGGAACTATCATGACAAGAAACGAACCAATGTCTCAGTAAAAAACAACTGCTTTTCCTGGTACTATACCTGGTGGACAGCTGTTGGACACTAAAAAACACCCATGTTTGGTACCTAAAAAGATGTTGGAAGTCACAGCAATGACTCAATAAAAGAGGCCAGCATTCTCTTCTGTCGATTTGGCAGTGGTGAGAGTGGTCCAACTCTTGCCAAGAAAGCAAATATTTCCCAAAATACCAAACTAGTCCTTTAAATACATATACAGCATATGTCTTTGGCTTTGACAACTGATCTTCCTCTGAACCTTCCAATATTTTCCTGGGGCAAATGTATTGATCTTGCACTTATAAATTAAATACTTAAAGCACACGTGTTGCATCGGTTATTAAAAGTGCAGATAGTAAGTAAGTAGAGTTATCAGGATGAATGAAGCAGCCCATAGTCATGATGAGTAACACACTGACTGACTGGGTAAATGAATGGCTAGACTCTGCTCCCCCACGCACACACACACACATACACACACACATACATTTATACACACACATAGCATATATAAACACATAAACATACGCACAGACTGGACTGGCTTGCCAACAATACTGTAGCTTATTACTCAGCAAGCCTGGACAGAGAGAGAGTAATTAAAGTGAGAGTGAAGCAGAGGAATTGAAACAGAAAGAAGAGTGTGCACATACAGCAGGATAACAAGAGAGAGACATAAAAAGAGAAAAGTGCACAATGGGGTCACTGGTTCTGCCGTCTTACACACACTGATCAATATTTACAGCTCCAGGACGTCACTGATAGCATCATAGAAACCTAAGGACATCATAAACACTGTGGAGGCAAGAAATCTCTCCCTCTTCTTCTCTCTGTCTCTATTTTTTCTTCTTTCGCTCATGTTAAGATGCAGCGTGCATACCAAAAAGCTGCTGGGAGAGCAAACCAACAGAGACTGCCGGCTAGACAGACAGACAGGGGAGGATGGAGCTGCCAGTCAAGCATTTCACAAAGAGAAGACGGACGATTTCAGTGTGATCGAAACGGTGCTGAAATGTATAATGAATTAGTCCAGTTATTCAAGACAGATCTGATGGATGACAAGATAATTAAAGGGAAAAGAAAGACAAATATATATTTCTGGGTTTTTTTGGCAGAATCTAGATATAACATCTAATAAGAAAAAAATGACTCTCATGACTGGTCACGATTTACATCCACACTGAAGACATAACAAGTAGACATTGCCTCATTCAAAGGGACACGAGCCTAAAAGGTTGGGAACCACTTGATTCGTTTCTAGAGAGATATTAACTGATGACAATTTTGTTGACCAATTTAAGTCAAAAATGCCAAACATTTGCTGGCCTCAGTGTTTCAGATATGAGGACTTCCTGCATATCTCTGTTTAGGATCACTGTCCACTGTGTATATTTGGATTTGGGCTGTTTGACACCCAAACAAGGAATTTAGAAATGTCACTTTGGGCTGTAGGACCTTTAGTGTCCATATAACCCAGTGTTGTAGTACTCAAGATTGGTCTTGGTCTCCAGATCCATTTTAAAAGGTCTTGGTTTTGTCTCAGAATCGACCACATTTTTACTCGGCCTTGCCTTGCTCTCAGACAAAGAGGACTCTGGATTTTATCTCAATACCAATAGCCAATACCAATATCAATACCAAGACCAATACTAAACTACACTAAACTAAACTACACTACCTGTGCGAAAAGTGTTGAATAAAGATGGTTTAATTGATTTCAGCTCCTTAGTGTATGTATTTGTCTGTTCATAGAAAACAAAGGACAATTCCCACATGAAAGGCAATGCCTTTTGATTGTTCTATCAAGACATTTTTATGGTACACTCAGATATACACACATACATACAGTATGCATGCAAAGAGGTAAATAAAGAGGAATGCTAGTTTTAAGGAGTGCCTATGGTTTACATGTTCCACATTTTATTGTAAGTGTGTCATGCAGTATGGGACTCGAACTGGTCTGGTCTTGGTCTTGACTTGGTCTCAACCAGTCAAGTCTTGGTCTTGTCTCGATATCGATACACTCTGATCTTGGTCATGACTTGGTCTCAACCAGTCAAGTCTTGGTCTTGTTTCGATATCGATACACTCTGGTCTTGGCCATGACTTGGTCTCAGTTTAGGTGGTCTTGACTACAACACTGGTATAGCCCAAGAGTCACTTTCTAAAGTCGTATTTTTCTCATTTTATGGCACAGTGCCTTGCTTAAACATTTTTTAAAAACTGGTTAATTTCATTATAAATGTAGTATACTTTGATTTTAGACTTTAAGGCTGACTTTAGACTTTAATAGGTGAATCAGAGATAATCAGTAATGAAGACAATCATTAGTTAAATAAAGAAAAAAGAGATATCCATTGCAGTTATGTGTCTCTAGTGACGAATGCCAGTCGTGTGAAAAAACAGATTTGATTATTAAACCAAAATCCTCTAATTCAAAGCCCTCAGATAAAATCAAATTACAACCATGTCACATACTAACACTGCACTCCTTTATCCCCTGCATCAGAGACATACTGGTGCTTTCCAACAATATAACATGCAGTAGTAAGGGGGTGTGTCTACGGCCGGTGCAGAGGAAGAAATGGGTGGAAGAAACCAACTGAATTATATAATTTTGCCTGAATACAATGGATTGAATTATAAATAGGTGGCTTTGTGTCTTACAGATCTGACCAAGAAGACGAGTAGCCTGTATGTTGAAGGTCCAACATAAGGCTGGAGGGAGATGCACGTTTGACCATCTGGTACAAAGCGGCAGGAGGGGAGCCTGAATCTTGATTCCCCCCCCTCTCAGACTGCACCTTGCATAATATTGCTGAGCTTTTCCAGACAGACAGACAGCCTGCAGTGGTGAGGTCCACTGGGATTCACACAGCAGGTGGAGGTGGAGGTGTGATGATGAAGGGGCTGGCTGTAGGGCTTGCACTGATCAATAAAGGCACCCCCCTCATAAATGTGTGTGTGCACATAAAATAGCTGCAGCTGGTGTTTCATGTCATCATTTTACATGCATGCCTCTCTGTGTCTGTCTCTCCCTTTGAACGTGAAGAGGGAATGTGTTTGCATGAATGGACATCAGACATGGAGACCAAACGCGCTGTGCACGCAGGGCTGCATGCAGGAGGAGCAGACTGGCAGCACGGGGCTCTTTGTCCAACACACACCCGCCCTTGCTTGCATTGGATGGATCACACCAACTAATTACATTTATCCATTTGCGGCTGGCTCTGCTGCCCAAATGCTGTCTCCATACTGCTGCTGCTCAGCGTCTCTCATTAGTGGTGGGAACAACCTCGGCAGCCTTCTCACGACCCAGAAACCCTCTCTGAGTGACTGTCCGCTGGTTATTTCCAGCCCAGCCCTCCGGCGCACAAATCACGAGCAGTGTGCTCCGAAATTTCAACAACTGACTGTGTGAGGTTATTATTATTATTATTATTACTATTATTATTGTTATTATTATTATTATAATGAAACCACATTCATCTCGTGCAATGATGCCAATCAACGTGGAGCATGTGATCAACACGTTATTGATCATGGCCTCTGCCAGGAGCACCAAGACAACACCGTTACACGCCAAATTCATCATTATATTAATTTTAATATGCACGGTTTAAGATTTGGTGATTGGATATGTCCCTAAATCGTGTGTCTTGCGAGTTCAGAGGCTCGTGCGCATCATATTCCGTCTCGAGTCTGATAGTTTTGATTTCTAAGAATTAATTTACGTATTAATTAACATTTTATATCCCCACGCGACTCGGCAGCTCTTGATAATACATGATGATTGTATCACGCACGGGTGGGTGCCGAGTTGGAAACACCAGCCGGAGCTCTGGAGCCGCCGCTTACCTTCGCCGGGCAGCAGCGGTCCTGGAATCCGAGCACAGAGCGAGGGAGGCCGGGGATGCTGCCGCCACTGCTCCCTCTCCTCCGGAGGGGTGGATGGATGGATGAAAGGCTGGTTTTTCCGCTCCACCGATCGGGTTTGTGTTACCACGCTTCCTCCAAAACCGAACCGACACACAGCCGGGGGGGTGAGGCTGGAGGAAAAAAGCCAGGCAACGTAATCCTGAATGGTAATGGCTGTCCTATTCCTCCTCCTTTCCCCCTCTGTGGTTCTCCCTTCTCCTCTCAGCAACCCCCCACCAGCCCTCCTCTCCTGGTCCGCTTTCACACACACACACACACACACACTCTCTCTCTCTCTCTTTCTCTTCAATAGGCTATTTTCACGGCTCCGACACTTAACCCATGTCTATTGAGTGTGTTAAGTGTCGCGGAAATTGAAATTTCGGTTGTACTCCTGCGTCATCCAGTGGCTCAGCAGCACCGCCAAACCCAAACCGACACACTCACAGTCACACACACTTTCACTCGTTTGGGGAATAAAGAGGGGGAAAGGGCGTTCACGGTATTTGCAGCGGCTACTCATTCACATATATTTCAGGATTACGCAGAAGAAGCATTGCTGGATCAGTTCTGCGCTTTTGCATCACGAGATAGCATTAATCTGGGTTTTTATAATCCCTCCACATACACACACATATATACACACACACACACACACGCACCACCAACTCCTCCTCTCTCTCTCTCCAAACAGCTGGAGGAAGAGAGGGAGTAGCTCAAAAAGCAAATTGATTACAGCTGGAGAGATGGAGAGGAGTGGACAGTTTTATTTGGGCTGCCGCTCCCAATCAGGTCTTCACAGTTTGGGCTGACCTTTGGGCTGTCATAGGAGTCCCACACCTCACACTTTACATGTTAATACATTTGTAATTTTTTATGCAGACTTTTCCATCAAAACATTGTTTATAGGCTACAACTTTGAACTGGATTTTAGGGCCCTATGTAAAGGCAAGTCTGGCAAACTCTGCACCTCAGCATCTGCATTTAATGATTCAGTGTGTAGGATGTAGGGAGATATATTGGCAGAAATGGAATATGATACAATAAGTAAGTTTCTTTAGTTTATAATCACCTAAAAATAAGAATAGTAGTGTTTTTGTTACCTCACAATGAGCCATTTATATCTACATAGGGAGCAAGTCCTCCTCCACAGAGTCTGCCATGTTGCACTGCCATGTTTTTACAGTAGCCCACAATGGACAAGCCAAACACTGACTCTAGATAGGGCCATTCACGTTTGTGTGTTTTAACATTTCAGCACCAGCAGCCATGGTTAAAAGGAGAGCATATATTAGCAGGTGCTAGGCTAGCGGCCTATCTTCAACATGCCAAACAGCGTGTAGGAGAAACACTGATTTGTAACTTGAAACTGCTTTATTCAGTGTTTTTACTGTTTCAAATCACCAGGTCTGTTTGTTTTGGAAAAGAAGAGACCTCTGCAGATAATTTTGCCCCTGGTAAAAACCTACTGAATGTTTAAATTAGAAATATGGTGAGCACACGTAAGTTATAAGAGAAAATAGTTGAGCACACATAAGCAGGTCCTGGGCTAGTGAGTCGTCTGCAATGTGCCAAACAGCATAGGAAATGCAGGGGACGTGCCCCCTTCATATACGAACATGTGCATTTGCTCCCCCTGATAAAAACACTAAAGTAGCATATGATTTTGCTTTTGACAAAATTTACACCATAAGTTGATGCAAGGAAGAAAATCACAAATTGGTGGATAACTCAATTCATCAGAATGCAGGAAATGAATTGTTTGATGGCCAAAATTCTCTGGCAGGAGACCCCCAAACCCCCCATTTCATGTAACCCACAGTGTTGAAACGAAACAGTGACTGTGTGCAATATCAAAGAGGTCCCTCAGACCTCAACACGACATTTAAAGTGTTTTTTGTCATTCTTGTCTCAATTACTGTTTGTAGTGTTTTTTCTGTTTGCTTTATTGTAAGTCTCTATGCCTGTAAGAGTGTTGTAAGGATGTGTTTTATTCCTCAAAAGCTAAACCAAGGACAAGATCTGCAAATTAGCCACAGCTCTAAGTCCTACATATATTGTGTTGGTTGCCTTTTTTAATTTATTTTTTGGGCATTTTAGCCTTTGATTGACAGGACAGACAAGCGTGAAAGGGGGAGAGAGAGAGAGAGAGAGAGAGAGGGAGCGACATGCAGCAAAGGGCCACTGGCCAGAGTCGAACCCGGGCCGCTGCGGCAACAGCCTTGTATATGGGACGCGTGTTCTAACTACTAAGCCACCGACACCCCGCATAGGTTGCATTTTACTTAAATGTAACAATGCCTATACGTAAAATAAATTAATAAATAAACAAATAAAAATAAACTTTACTATTTTGGTTTAGTCTTAGCGCTCTCATAGCATCCAAAAACCCACAACTGCCCAGCACCAAGCAGCATACTGTGGAAGCAGGTTGGAGGTTTCTGGCACAATTTCACCTATTTCCAAGGTGCATGGAGAAGAGGAAGACATCTGAAGAGGTCAAAACTCCAGCTACACTTGTACACAGAATGATTTTATTATAAGACCAATGTGTTCCAGCAGACACAGCAACCAGGTGGTAAACCCAATCACCAGACGATATGCTGGCTTTTCATGTTTTTGCAAACCACAGATGGTTACATTTGAATATTATTAGTTAGTGGATACGTTGAAACTTTGGTTTCTACAACGCTGTGGCTAACATGTAATTACCTTTTGACACAAAAAAACTCTCGGTTGTGGTTTGGAAAAGAGCATGTTTTGTTTTAAAATACCAGTTTTGGTGGCACTATCCAGGCAGGAAACAGCACATTTCGAGGTACTATCCTGACAGGAAAAGCAAGGAGGTCTTGGTAAAAAAAAAAAACCCAAAGAAACAAACAAAACAAAAAAAAAAACAGTTTTTATGATACTATACGTGGTGGACACACAGCAACTAGTTGATACAAAACAACCAGTTTTGTTGCTTGTTGGTCTAGAATAGTGGTGTGCCACTTGGCAGCTGTCTCATCTAGGTAACCCACCATCCAACATTCCCTCCACCTCCCGATGAGAAGCCAGCTCATACACTACATTACTTTAGGAATGTATGTATTAATCGTACAAATGTAATTTATCTGTGGTATGCAGAAACGTACGATGTCAACTTTTATTCCAACAACTGAGCTGTGTGAACACAGGGGAGAATTTAGCAGCTAAAGACCCCAATATTCCTATCAGGAGGTGGTGCAGACCAAAACTGGAGCTAAAAGGGAGTGAATACTGGACTTACATTCATCAGGTGTCCAGAGACATGACTCCAAAAAACGCTGCTCTGTTTTAGTCAACAAGTAGTTAATGAAAAATGGTCTTGTATTAGTTGAGGTGTCCTTGTTTTGCCTGACTGTGATGCGCTCAGATTGATAAAGCACTGGGTCAACTGGGTATCACTGGGATTGCTGTGTTGGTAGAGCAGGATAATCCAGACGCATCTGATCAGAGAGGGTGAAGCACTGCTGGATTATCTGCTGCAGCTTTAATCAAACAGCAGCTAATGTACTGACCGGCCACATGTACTGTGACAATAAACATGGAGTAAAGTTCACCACTGTAACTGCTTGTTTTTTCATTACCAGTTAATTATTGATGATCCTTCAGTATAAAGTGGGGCTGTATAGAACTGGAGCTCCTGTCATGAATCTAATGGTCAGTGATGGCTTTGGCTGTGAACTCAAACCAAATTCACTTTACATAATTGAAACTTGTGATAATGTGAGTCATGGATCTGTCAACGCTGCCATGGCTATCTGTAATTTTCAGTTTAGTAAGACCAATTTGGATTTCAGGAGGACAATGAGGCCAATTGCCTTCAGACTAAGCTTAACTGTGTGAGTCATTCATGGAAAAACGTATTCATTCACACACGGGCATAAAGTCAAAACCTCAGTGAAGTTTAATCAGATTTGAGGATGTGACATTAAACTGAGTATACAGTTTAGATTGTGAGGAGACCTCCAAACTGCCCACGGCTACTTCAGCACCAGTTTCCTGACACTCTAACACTTCAGGTTTGGCCTGATGTCAACAGTCTGGGCACTTAGCTAATGTTTCCACCTGTGTGATCTGAAATGAAAATACAGGTTTAGTACTTGCTCTTTAACTTGTACCTGACAAAGTAGGAAATTTTAATTTTCTCTTACTGCACTTATACCAACATGTCAAATCAAATTCCAAACACTTCCTTCTATTGTACAAATGCTCAGTGCTCAACCAATGTTTATTTTCCTCTTTGGTAACACTGAACAGTTCTCAGCCTCTAAGACCTTTAAAAGAACCCTATAATAATCTTTTAGGATTTAGGATTTTAGAAATGGAGGTCTACAGCTCATTTCTCCCAGTAGATCTCACCAAACCAAGACAATTTAGAACCAGTCACCAACGAAACAATTTTCTAGGTATTTAAAAAACATCACACATTTCACATTTAATGTATTTTACGGTTCAGTTAGTATTAACTGTAAATGGGCTATATGCAAAATTCTGAGCTTATGAGTTGTCTGTACATGGCTCTCGACATGGAGGTGCCTCAACAAGCAGCTATTAGCTAACTGTGCTAACTTCATAAACAGCACTAAACAACAGCAACAATGCTGACAGAGCTGATGGTGTTTACTGGGGGGGAACCACAGAGTAGGCGCTACATTTCCCATGCAGGCACAGCCAGAGAGGCAACAAACCACAGAGAAGCTCAGATTACAACATATGTAGAAGGAGTATGACTTAATTCTCTGCTGAGGATACCATTACTCCACCATATCTTTACACAGGAGCTCTGATTCTCTGCCCAAGCCCAATTGTTCCCAACCTGACCCACCGGGTTCAAGCTGGGCTATAATGTCTCATCATTACCCCGGGCTTGAATCATGGTGGGTTTTCACTAATTTACAGGTGTAATTTTATTTATTTATTGAAAAAAGAGCCATTAAACCACAGCACAGCCATAAAACTGCATACTGCTTCTGGCTTAAATGTCCACCCCAAGAAAAGAGCTGAAGTGTTCGTTCGTAACGTCACAGAATGACGAAACCTTTTTCAGTTCTTCAGGGAGACTTGATGAGTTTTCCCTCCATCGTTATCTGTGCTCTTAGCTCCATCTTGTGGCGCTTCACAGAGCCTCCTAATCAGTCACAATAACTGAATCAAGGATGTCAACCTGCATGCATTCATATCAGTTATCATCGGAGTGGTCCAGCCATCCCTCTGGAGCGTTTGCTCTCTAAATCCATTTAAGGATTTACTAAAATTAGGTCAGTGGGTTAAAGAAATGGACTGTAATTAAACTTCCTTTCACAGCAGAGGCACAGCTGAACACATTACATGTTTACCACAGCTGAAGGAATAACTGCAAGTCATTTAACCAGCTGTGGTTTGGCTGTTTAGTACAAACTGTCTGTCTGCTGCTTGTCAACATCACAGGATGACCTGTTTTTTATTATTTGCAGCCTTTAAAAAAAAAAAAAAATTATAATGTTATCATAGAGCATTAGAGGCGTTTTTAATCTGTTGTTTGACTAATTAGGCCAATAATTAACAGCCTGCAGTCCACAATTGGCGATGAAACTACACACATACAGGACTTTGGATAAAACCAATATTAAAATAACTGTGTATTAGATTCAGCATTTTTATAATGTTAAACTTATTAAAATGATAATAAAACACAGCTTTATGGCTACATTTTCACACCATCATGTCCCATTTGCTAATGTTTATTCACAGTATTTTTATATTAATTCTATATCTTTTGTAGCGATGGAGAAAAAAATTCAGATTACGTTAAGTGTGTGACCCATATATAGGCTGCGTCCTTTAAGTAGCCTGGTTTTGATTACGACCCGTGGCTTTTCGCTGCATGTCATCCCCCTCCTCTCTCCCACCTTTCCTGTGTATCTATGCCAAAAAAATAATCTTTAAGAGGAAAAAAAGTAGCAATACTGCACTGTAAAAATACTCCATTACAAGTAAAAGCACTACATTGAAAATGTTTCATACCAGCAAGTAAAAAAATGTTGGTATTAACAAAATTTACTCAAAAACTCTCAGGGTCTCAAAAGTAAAAGTACTTGGTGCATTAATATGTAAGCAGCACAGGTGGGACCAAGTCATTGTTTTGCAAGTTACCAATAACTTCCAAGTGTTTGCACTCAAGTGTTAAGTCAAGATTGACAAGTTCCAAATCCTAAACTTTAAGTTTCAAGTTGTAAACAATTTATAATGCACTCTTCATCTAATGTAATGCCATTTTAACAGCAGAGAAATAATATACTAAATATACAAAAATCATGAATACTTTTTACATTTTTTCTTATTTGTTAAAACAAGTTTGTTGGAATTTGTTGTGTTTGTCTGTAATTTTCAACCAACACATTTTGTGTACTGCAATTAGTTTTTGAGGACTACTATTCAGTTTTTTGTTAAGTAATTTTTTTCTTTTTTTACACAAACAAAATCATCTTTGGGGTAATTCTTTTTCAATCTGGCACTCAATAGTGACATTCGTTCTTCATGTTTCCCTCCTGCAACTTGACTGGATGCTGTCAGAATGGTTCAAATAAAGTGGATCTGGGGAAATCAAGCATTGACTTGCTGGGAATGAATAATTGACTAAGGAAATGGAAGAAAATTACATACCTTTAAACGTTTGTGCTTGGGAGAAGGTTTTAAGTATTTTCAAGGTAAAAGGCTCAAGTACAAGTAAAGTCACGAGTCATTGGTGTTACAGTCCAAGTTGCAAGCCCTTTTTTATTTTGTCGGGTCTAAAGTCAACTAAATTTGTGACTCAAGTCTGAGATGAGTCCACACCTCTAGGAAGCAGCATTTTACTCTTGTAGCTAATGGAGATTTGGCTAATCTAGGTACTACAACTATCAACTGTTGGTAGATTAATCTACAGTGACAGGGTCACAGGTTGCAGCATTATTGTTTTTGCTTTTCCACACATTTCTAAAAAGAGAGAAAAAATGAAAGGGAAGAACAAAACAAGGAGATGTGCAATAATAACATTTATTTGCAAACTTGTACAAGCGAACAGGAAATAGCTATATCTGATTTACAGAACAGAACTGCGGACAGTTGCATGTTCCCTCATGGTGACTGGTCGGTTTTGCCTGAGTGGCAGGGTGGTGGTGTGTAAGTTCCCTCCTTCACCATCTTGTCACGCTGCTGACGGATCGCATGGAGCCTCTGGCGCTGCGGGGAGTAAGAGAGGAAGAGTTTAGTTGTTGAGGCAGAATAAAAGATGAAGAGAGAGGAGAGAAAAGGAAAATAAAGTAATTAATGCTAATGTCCTGCATCCCTCCACTCTTTTCTTATCCATGGTCTTTTACTCCGTTCACCACGTGTTCTTGTGGGAGACAGAAGAACTAGAAGAACAGCTCCCTACCTCTGCTCTGACCTGGAGACATGCAGACTTCCATCCAAATAATAATTGGTTGCTCACAATGAAAATCCAGTCTTGTCTTTAATAACGAACATTTTAAGCTTAATACATCTTAAACTGATGTGAGATTCATGTCAGTCGTTCATCTTAAATCAGCAGTTTATCTCCATCACGTCCTGAAAGAATGAGATGTAGCTTACGGACAAATCAAGGCGTCTGGATCAAGGCAAGGAAATTCCTGCCACTGCAGCACATTCACAGTGAGCAGACTGTGCATCTGTCTCTCCTCTGCTGACACACACGCAACCATCAAAACTGACCTCAGTTTAACTCTGACAATATTTAAAAGGACTGGATGTGGGTGCTGTATTTCTCTCTGAACACACTTCTGTCATGAATTCCTAGTCATTTTTACTTCTGTAAAGTGTTTTTCTATTGATGCTTAAAACATGCTCCCTTCTCCTCCACCCTACGATCCATCACACCAAACTCTATACCGGAATGTTATAAATATAAAGATATCAATATTAATATTAGATATAGATATGAAGGTCAAACAAGGGCTAAAGACCATTTGGAGGAAATTACATCTAATACTTTCTTAGTGAGTTTATGAGAAACTTTGAAGCAATTTAATTTAAAGGGAAATTTCAGTTTATTTCAACCTGTCTCCTATCATCCTAAATTTGTTTCAGGTGACTAGTGACATAAAAATAATAGTTAGCTTAGCATGTTAGCCGTTTAGCTCATGTTTACCATTTAGCTCTGCTTTCCAAAGCGCGGCCGAAATATCGCGAGAACAAGCAGCGATCTCATAGCGTGCCTGAACAAGCAGCAAAAGCTGGAAGGCAGAACCGAACAGTAGCCTGAAAAGTTCATTCATTTATTTTATGAAAGATTTATAGAATAATGGCTGACTTTTTGCCAGACTTTGACTTTGTGGAGGAGGAATTTGATTTTGCAGAGTTTGATGGCCGCCCTTATTTATTTGAGCCAGAATACACTGACAAAGAGCTTCATGAAACTGAAGAACAGAGGAGGAGAGAGAGAGAGGCGCAACAGGTAGAGGACGAGAGAGGAGGAATGGCTGCCACAAGGCTGCGTAGCTGTGGAGATTGGTGGTGTACCTGTGAATGCTGTGCCCCAGTGCCCACAGAAGAGGAATACCTCTGTTGCAAGGAATGGGACCAGTTGCAGCCTTATTTTCAAGGTCTGGATGTGACCGAGGACGAGACACCTCCACCTGGAGTAGTATCCAGCTGGGCTTTATCTAGAGCTGGCAAGATATATTTCGGCCGCGCTTTGGAAAGCAGAGCTAAATGGTAAACAAACATGGCACCACACCGGTAAGGTAAGGCAACACGTTTACATGTCGTTTTCTATATGTTCTCTGACATTTATCCTAACGATATGAGGCGGTCTTTGTGGAAAAACAGCTTGTTTAGTGGACTAACTTTGCACTTGAAAGGATGCCCGTTCACTTACGTTTTAACAGGTATGACGCTACTATGCACCCCGGCTGTATCTAGGCTAATGGCTAACATGCTAACTATTATTTTTATGTCACTAGTCACTTGAACCAAATTTAGAACATAGGAGACGGGTTGAAATAAACCGAAATTTCCCTTTAATGTGCTGGAAAATTTGTTTTTTTTAAAGCTGATGGAATAACATTTAGCAAACAGGTTTGGGTGGTGTAAGCAACATGATTATCTGCAGACCCATATTGTTTTTTCCACACTCATGTGGTGGCTTGGTTTGACTTGGTTTGACTCAGCATGTCAGCCCAATGCAGCAGGGATTTGCATCTCATTTACAACAGAGCTTCCTGCTTGAAGGTGTGTTAGGCACTTGTCTTGAGTAACAGAGACAGGGACGCAGGAGAAAAACTAAACTACTTACTGCAGAGACTCAGTTAGAAGCTGCAAAAGTACTGAGAGCTGACCACACAGAGACTTTAAAAAAAAACGCCTTTCTCCCTGCTCTTCTGCACAGGTAGACATGAGTTGAGTCTTGCAACACACACTTGTCTCAGGGGGAGAAGGGGGTTGTCAGGGGTTGGCTGCGGTAGGCAAGACATTACTGCAACCCGCCTGGAGTTGGTAAAGCTCGCTTTTGGCCCATCTTCGGAAATGGTCCATGTTGAGCGCGGCTCTGCATGTTACAATTAACAATGGAAACACAAATTGGCACAAGCAAGGGTGCCAATGGAAAAGCCTTACTACCAATGAAGACAAACTCTTGACTGATGTCCCACAAGTTATTAAAGAGAACCCATAAAGACGATTCAAGGCCTTAAACTTTCATGTTTTATAACCTTAAGCACAGTGGATGAAAAAGATTTTTTGACAATGATTAATAGAAAGAGTCACATAGTTTTTTACTTTGACAAAAAAAAGCACCTACTGTGATCATCAGCACTTTTTTAATCGCTTCGATGACACACACACACACACACACACACACACACACACACACACACACAGTATATGTAATTTAGCTCAATGAAACAATAATATTGTGGAAAAAATAGAATATCAATAGCTTTTTTTTCGTTTTTATTCTGATATTATGTTAATATCTTCGTAGGGCAATAAGTGATTGACAGATCCATTTAACATGAAGTCACATTATCAGAAAGACAGAGCTGACAGTTGTCCCAGTTGTGCTCACAGCATGAACTTTCATTGCCTGCTGGCATACTGATTCTTGTTTGCACTCTGGTGGCAAATTATAGTGAGTGAGCTCAGTTCCCTCATGCAAAAAGTACACAACATCTAACATAACAAAAGTGAGCATGGCTTCTGCAGTTTCTTGAGCTATCACCTGGCAGTATTCCAAAATAAGCCATTTTTTCAAAAGCCGCTGACTGCACACAGAAGTCATTATGCAGACACTTACCGTCTTCTCCCTGTGCATGCACTCATAGAAGTCCTCAAACTCCAGCTGGCACTCTTTCTTGGCACGGGTCTGCCCGATGCCATGGGCGCACTCAATCCACTCCTTCTCAAAGGCATGGCAGCGGGCTGCTCTCTTGTTGGGCTGATTTCCACTCTGCAGCAGCATCCAGCCATCCAGGTTGATGCCAAGCCGTGACTGAAGGTCCACAAATGGCATGATTGCTAATGAAGGAGGAAATGGAGAGGAAAGAAAGATGAACAGGGGTTATTCATATAGATTATACAAAACCATATTATTTAGACCTCAGAGTAAATCACCAGTCTTTTATGAAAAGGACAGAATTTGCTGCAGTTTGAAGAGGTTTCAAGGGAAATTTGGCATCAACCTTTGTTTTGTTTCACTATCCTCAAAGTGCATTGTCTGATTTTTTTTTTTGGTCCGACTAAATCCTTGTTGGTTCCAAATAAACCATGTTATGAGTTACTACCAAAGGCTGTAGTCACTCTAAGACACATGCTTTAAAACTGCTATTTAATTGTAAGAGAGACAGAATGGGTGATCAGACTGATGAAGGTCTGACAGCAGCAGCCTTTCTAACTGGTTATGAGCTTTGGCAACATACATATGTACAATACATCAGCATGCTTCAGCAACTGTCAATGTTTCTCTATAACTGTCCCTTACAAATAAATGTACCATAGTAACAGTTAAGGCTTTTAGCCAGAAAACACTGTTGCAACATTGTTCAGCACACAGTACACTCAATAATGTTTTGTGAATCAGAAGTATACACACAAACAATAAGTTATGCAGCATCACACGAGACAAAAAGACTAAAAACACTACTTGTTTTCATAATTGTAATGGCATGCCAAATACCATAACAAAGAGTGCTGTCTAACTGCCTCAGTATGGCATTACAGACTTAAATGGAAGTGACACAGGAATGAAAATACTATTGGAATTATACAAAGAGTACATATACGAAATTATGACATAGATATGGTAAACCTTCATCAAAATTTGGTTGTTGCAGGAGCACAAGAACAAAGTAGTAGAGATAGAGAAAAAACAACAGAGAAATAATTTGAGAGGTATATACAAAAACTAAAATACGAGTAGAAATACTATTCATGGATGTATGGGGACAAAAAAAAATCACAAAGTGAAAGTAGTGATTAATAGCAGCAGAGTCAGCAGGTCCTTGTTAACAGTGCACATCACACTGATGATGATAAACTAATGACACTTGGTGTTTATCTGCATTTATATGGAGATGTCACATAAATATAATATAAATAAGACGCAAGAATCTGTAACATGCTAACAGTATAATATGGTAAATTATGATAAAGTATAGGATATGAGTATAAGGTTAAAAGTAGTAATATCATAACAGTATAGTGACGTTACAGCAATATAACATGGAGGAGAACATCAAACATGAAAACAGATTAGTTTAGAAAACAGTTTTTTACTTCTCCAAATAGTCAAAAAAAAAAAATTAGACCAAAAGAACGGAATGCATTATTTAATCACACTGCTTTAATAAAAAACCCAACAATAAACTGTTTTAACTTATCCATGATTAGTGATGCCCCTCAAGATTAGGAAGCTGGCTAACCGAAGATAGCTAGTTAGCACTTAGCCAACAACAAAAGCTAGCTTGCGAACCTTCTCTGTAAACATACTGTAATGTGAAAGCTTTATATCTCTCTTACCTAAGTCAATATATGTAGACATTAACTAAAACCATTCTATGAATATGTCCCCAAGTCAGAGCTTTGTTAGCATGAATGCTAACGTTTCCTAAGTCTCCTTCAATGACAGCTTGTTCATGCTAACTACGGGCCGCTCGACTTATACACTTTTTACAAACTGGGGCTTTTTTAAAACAACATATCAACTCTACACTGTGTTCAATAAAGTCAAGCCTTGTTGAAATACTGACAAAGAGCAAAAATATTCATATGTACCGTGTGCTGTAGGATTCTCTTTAACCTTCCTCCGCTCCCCACGTCTCGCTTTACGGCTGACCAAAACACTGCCGTAAAATGATCAACTGTGTCGTGAAGAGACGCGACCGTGCTGAAGACTGGACTGTGAGGAGATATACAAGGCTCCTGCAACTGAGCAAAGGTGGAGGAAGTACTCGGATCTTTTACTTCAGTTCTAAGTGGTAGTACCACAGTGTAGAAGTACTCTGTTACAATTAACAATACTGCATCAACATCACAGCAAAATATGCCACCAAATACACAGCCAAAAGTTAATTTACTCAGTCATTATACAGAGTGACCTATTTCAGATTAATGTATATTATTGCATTGTAATTACTGATAGATTAATGAATCTATACTTCTAATGCGGCTTGTAAAGGGAAGACTAATTGTAAGTAGGCTACTTTATATACTGCTGTAGAGTTTAATCTATAGTATATATCTGATTTTAATAGTTAATACTATTTTGAATTAATAATCTGAAATAGTAGAGTAACCAGTAACTAAAGCTGTCAAAAATGAAGTGGAATAAAAAGTAGAATATGTTTTTAGCTGAATATCTATTTCTATTTTTCCTTAAAACCAGGGTCAAATTTCTTGTTTATGTAATTGGCCCATATAGATGATTCTGATTGTAATATGTTTTCCATTATGCCATCCTAGGGCAGTTTTATAAAGCAACACTGTCGTAATTGCTTTATTCAGTAATATTATTATTATTTTTTTCCCACCATTATGTACATTCCATTCTAAAAGCACACACTGAGTTGATCCTAGATGATTACATACTCCCTTTGAGTGTTCATGCATGTTATAACTATAACTATAAATAATATGTGTAACCTGTACATCTAAAACAGATGATTATGTTCTGTCACTGAGTCTATGCCCCTCATTCCTCCTATGAACTGGCATTTTTATTTTGCATAAACATTTCATTGTCATCCTACTGTCCTATCCTACCACACACTTTGCATATTAACTTGAATGAGAATCTTAACCTCAGCTGTACATAGGGTTTGCATGTCGATTACGTGCAATTTTGATGACTATTTGGCTCCTAAATTTGCCTCTTAATTGCCTTCCATACCTAAGGCAAACATTCAAACCCTTCTAAAGTATAACATGAAATATTTCAAATAAAATATCTTCTGTATGTAATGATTTCCCATACAAATCTCTACCATAAGTAGTTTTAGAGGAATTTCTGTTTTAGTTATTCTCAAATATTTCTATTTTTTCTTTACAACCTCTTTAAGAGTTCATTTTAAACTTTTATGTGAATTTGTCAACATTTACACATTTTGATCTTTTAGAATTCTGTACATTTGATCAGAAATTTAGCATGGATCTTATTTTAACATACGTGAGTCATTTGTGGACAAATGTACACACTTTTTCGTTTAATTTCAGCACAAGACAAATGGGTGATAATATTTTTTCCTTGACATACTGCATATTTGAATTTAAAATTTAGTTCAATTTGAAACTCAATGTAAAAAAAATACTTTGAAATATACAAAAAGAGAAAAAAAATAATTTAACTAATGTAATTATTCACAATAAATTGTTAAAATATAAATATATAAATAATTAAACTTATTAACTTGAAATTAGAAATAATCAAAAAATAATGAATTTAAAACAAATAATTTACCATTACCATTTTTTTAATTAAATCACTGGAATTTAGATTTTTTTTTTCCATCAATACTTTGCACATTTTCAGATTCTCATGACTTCTCTGGTTGTTTTAAGACTGCAGTATTTCATAAATGATTTCTGTTACAATGCAGTTATAAAAATCATGTCTGACAGAGAATTTAAAAGCTTTCCTTTGTTTTACTCCTACACAGCACAACTGACAACAACTCAATGCTTTGGTGCAACATCAGGTTGTGTTTATTTATTTTTCCCCAAAGGTCCACAAGTTGTCTTTCACAGTCCTGCATGTACAACCCCACACATGGCAGGGCTTCAACAGTGACAGGAAATACACAAACAATATAATAACACTTAAATATTGCTATCTATATACTCTAAAACCTTTTCAAATAAGGACCACCTGTGTTCTCAATGGGACGTTTCTCCATTAACACTCACTCAGACTCTTTCAGGAAGTTCAGGTTTCCGTCTCGTGGTACATTCGTGTGTTTTCTCACAGGCAGGCAGGCAGAAACAAGTGGTAAGTGCAGACCAAACAAAGCACTGCCAAGTTATATAAGCAGCTAAATCCATAAAGCTACTCTGAGATGAAAAAGGTTCCCACATGGATTCCTTGCAGATTTAAAGGAAAACCTGGTAGAAAAACCTTTTTGAAACTGAAGCACAGAGGTGATACAAAGCTAAGAAAGGATTCAGGCTAGTGAGTATGATTTAGAAAAGCTTATCGGCATCAATGTTTGAAGTGTTTGGCTCCAAAAGTGAAACTGGTAATGATGATAAACTAACAGAGTAAAATATATTCAAAAAATAACATTACAGTGCTTGGATCACTGATAAAAACACCTTGGATTCCCTTTACGTGTAAAAACACTGAATAACAAACTTAAAAAGCTTTAAATTAGTGGTTATGTGAAGCTTTGGAGCCAAACTCTTCTTTAGTTACATCCAACATAAAAGGCCTTCTGGTAGGTGATTTATTTTGGTTGTACCACAGACTGTTGAACTGAAGTCACTCATAGTCAAAGATGATAGCAAAATAAAAGATAAATAAGATAAATTCAGATAAAGTGCACAAGTGCTCATTCAAAAACAAAGTGGGACAAATACATTCATCAGGAGTCCATTCTGAGAGACACACACACACACACACACACACAGCGTTCAAGTGGTTCAGACAGCCAGTTAACACTAAACCAAAACCAGGCCTGTCAGTGTGTGTGCGTTGTGTTAGTCAGTGTGTGTCTATAAGGCAGCCAATTGTCAAACACTGATCACACACACACACACACACACACACCAGAACCAGACAGTGAGAGAGTTCTGACAGCGAACGGTCGAGATGTGAGCAGCCATTCTGAGGGTGGAAGTACAAATATTTATTCAGAGCTTCTGTGACCAGTTTTTAAAAAACGATCACAGATCACAGCTTAAATAATTATTCGTTTCATAATTAAGTTGATTAATAAAATAGTTATCAGCATTTTATTTTGTTTCAAGCTAAAAGATGCACAATAATCTCTGCTTCCAGCTTCTCTAAGTGAGAACTGAAACAGACTTAAAGTTATTTTAATATTAAAATAGCAACAAATCTTCACATTTTTGATGATGGAACGATCCTTTTGTCATCTTTGCATAAAAAACTACTTAAATAGTTGCCAATTACTTTTTTTTTTTAATCAATTTACAAGTTAATTAATTGACTAATGGGTTCAGCTGTACTTGTATAAACTGCTATTTTAGAGGCATGATACATGATATTTTAGAGGCTCTGTGTTTTGTGTGCAAAATTCCTAATTTGTGAAGTAACTAAAGCTGTCAAATAAATGTAGTGGAGTAGAAAGTACAGTATATCCTTCAGAGATGTAGTGGAGTAGAAGTAGGAAGTGGACAAGAAAATACAAGTAGCTCAGATTTGTACTTGAGCACAGCACATGAGTAAATGTACATCCACCACTACTGTGAACAACTCACAGGCATCTGAAAACTGAGTTGCTGTTTTAAAGGTCCAGTGTGTAGGATTTAGTGACATCTAGTGGAGAGGTTGCAGAACTGAAACTTCTCCCGTTTCAATAGTTGACGATAAAATTTGTTTGAGCATCACAACCGCTGCGAAATGACTTATTTCACTACCTAAATTCCTTGAGATTGGAGAAAACAAGCAGGACCTTTGCATTTTTGACATTAACATTATATAGGTTTCTCAGTGGGTGATTTATGAAATGGTAAATGTCTGTTTGATGTATGTCTCAGTGCAAAACACAATGACAATGTTTAATATGCTGGGCTGTCTTACACTGTCATAGACTTTAACAGAATAGATAAAATGGCTTTTCTCAGTGCATTTCACCGCAGTGTCTCCTGGCCTCGCCGCGTCATTGTCAGAACTCAATCATTTATTCCTGTAATCCAAAACTCTTTTTTTTTTGTCCACATGTCCTCCTCCTCCTCTTCTTCCTCCTCTGTGCAGGGAAATTAAGATTCAAGTGCAGCTTCATCCTCTAACGTAAACTTTCACTTACACCAGTGTAACAGAAACTCCCCGCCCTTTTAAATCGTTCACACAAGGCATGGCTCATGCAGACTCATGCGTGCGGCACATAACACAATTTCAAGGTCGTCTGAATATAAATAGAGGAAAAGAAGAAAATAAAGCCACAACAGGTGAAGTCATTCACACAGTTAGAAACACCCCTCTGTCCTCGGCAAACATCTGTTTTCCAAACAATCTGTCTCCCTCTGCTGTGCTCGGTGGCATTTCACCTTATAATTCATAATTTCATAATTGCAATATTTCTTGTGGAAAATGTGTACCTTTTTTTTTCTTTTTTTCTTTTTTTTTGCTTAAGTAGCCAAGGCATTTGCACCAAGGAGTAAACATAAATCATCATCTTATAAATCTCAGAGGTAGAACCCTGACAATTTACTCAGTGAGGAGATTGACAGGTAGATAGATCAGACAGACAGAAGTAAACAAACGCTGTCTGTGTTTAAGACGGTGTCTGTGAGTCGCAAAAGCAGCAAACGAGAAATGACCAAAAAAAGCTATGAAGTAAAGGAGAGCTCAGGTGTAACTGTTGGCGGGATTGGGTAGTTTTTTTGTGCAATCCTGGCAGCCGCTCTTCCCTCAAACGTAGAGGATGACATTGCTGTCAGTGGGACAGTGAAGGCCTTCAGAGGGGTTCAGGGCTCGGCAGGAGGGGGGCTGCTGGCCGGCCGCCAGGTGACAGCTTTTTGGGTGAGGGGAGTCACAGTCATCTGACGTCAGCTCTGCGATGTCGTCTGACTGAGTGTCCGACATCTCCAGGTCACTGCGGATGCTCTCCGGTTGAGCTAGGGTGACGTCTCGGAGCCCCTCCCTGATTGACACGCCCGGTGACAGTCCCAACACTGATCCAGACAGAGCCCCGCCCCTCCTGGAGCTGCAGTCCTGAGGCTCCTCCACACCTGAGACAGTCGCCATGGCAGCGGAGCCCGGGGGTGGGGTTAGGTCCTCTTCACTGGTCAGGCAGAGATGGCTGGGTTTGGTCTCAATGTCCACCTGGATCTCCAGGTTGGTGCACTCCCTGCAGAGACACAACAAGTCAGTGTCAGTGTGACGCTTCTGATGTTCAAACATCTGACAACTGACTAATGGGAACAACAATTTCTGACATTGGTCCAGTATTGAGTGAGTGGCCAAACAGTCTGCTGTTGATCCCTACAGAGATAGATCTCTTCGTTTAAGTTTAGGATCGTTTTTGATTAACCACAAACAGCCATGAAATAGTCATCTCCACAGCCACCAGACTCTATTTAAATACACAATCATTTTAGTCTGTATAGATTCAGCATATTTTCACATCTAAGTGGGTGAATTAAGGGTTTATATCAACCAAACCAGAGTTGGGGTTTGTTGAAACAGTGGAAAGAAGAACCAAGATGGCTTTTTGAGTTGTATTTTGTTTCTGTTGACTTTGAATGAAGTGTTTTTTTACAATGATAAAATTACTGTTTATTTAAATGGAGTCTGGTTGGTTTGCTTATAGTGATTATAGAGCCAAGATGTGTTAAGATGAAATACTATATTTGTGAAAGAATATTCTAAAAGGTTGGTTGCAATATAAGGAACCCCAATACAATTGCAGACCCCACTGTGATGAAGGAAACATAGCCGAAAACACTTCATAAAGTTTGCTGTTCTGGGGAGGAGATGTGTGTTTTTCATTTTGATGGCCGACATCAAATTGTTAAGTGCACGATTGTTCACAAAACAGCCTCATCTATGGCATGACAACCATATGCTATCATTACAAATGGCCCAACTGCTCTTGTAATTGAAAAACACAGGAATATTGTCAAGAGGAGCAGCAAATATTATGGCAGCCACTTCCACACACGTAGCTCTTTTTTCCTGTTAAGTATCTGCTAAGTAAAGCTCACACTAATGTACAGAGGGATTTATACAGCTTAAGGTGTCGCTAGAAATGAGACAACAACGTGAGATCATGGCATCAACCTGTCAAATCATCAGATTAGTTTTACCTATCTCAACCTCATCACATCCAAATCTAATCTGACAGAATGACAGAGCCCAGCCTGACAACTAACAAAACTCTCTTGTAGTGTGTGTGAAGAAAAAAGAATAGGGAGTAGAGAGAGATCAAAGACACCACAGACAAAGACAGAAGTGGCACCTGTCAGGTAGTGTGTAGGACGAGATGATGGATCCGGCCATTCCTCGAGTGCTGGCGCAGTCGCTCCCTGCGCCCAGGCTGCCTGTCTCCCTCTGGGCGGATTCTTTAGCCAGCTCCCCTGCCTGCACCTCCAGCCTGCAGGACAACAAACATTCAAATTAATCAATAAAACTGTTCTATTAATAATTGATAAAATAAACCATTAACTAACATTTACACTGCACAAAGACCATGACATGTTCATTATCGGCACTGATCAAATTATTTCTGTTTTAACCCTGTAAATTAATTTGTTTTCACGTCCTTCATACTTTATTATTATTTTAACAGCAAATCCCCAATAAAAATTCTGCACCCTCAGACTGGAATATATTGCAGTGTTTGAAAACTCTATAATTAAGATTTTTTTTTAAATCACACACTGGATGACTGAAGAGTGCCTTTAGGTTAACATAAAAATGACAATTTGTATAGATGAATATGTTATGTTGATAGTTAGGTCATCCATATTACCCATTTCTGAAAATAATCAAGTTCAAAAATCAATTTTCTAATGAATAACATTCTCTTGAGCTTAAACTTGGCTTGGCTGACTTCTTCTCTTTTCCTCACCTGCTGTATTTGCCGTTGCGTGTTCCCAGAGCTCCACCTGCCAGGGTGTTAAAGTGGGGTGTGTCACCCAGAGTCCCAGGGGCCACGGAGAGCCCCTCACTGGGGGAGGTGGTGCTCAGACCGCTGACCGCCCCGTCCAGACTGCTCTCGCCGAGGCTTGGGGACTTGAGGGCTCGCCATGCATCGGCCACTGCAGGATCACATAGACAATATTCTTTTTAGTACAAGATCTGTTAAATAGCATCCTGCTTGTCCTGAGGGAAATCAGTTTGGTGTCCTCACCTGTGATTGGACCATCGTCCTCATCAAAGTCAATGCGTACCCCACGTCCCTTCCCTCTGCTGACACCGCAGCCTCCTCCACGACACAGAGAAATGGGCACCACACCATACACGTAGGCCAACATGATGGGCACACCGATACCTGAGAACAGACAGAAACAGAATTACTCATAAGTTTCACAAAGCTTTGGCCAGTTTGTATGTGAACTCTTAACTGTAATCGATTGCTTTTTAGCTTCAGTTAACTTCTGTATTTCTGCTCTGGCTACGCATGGCCTTGGTCATGATGATTATTCTGTATGATCCCAATGAGCTCAAGAAATTAAGTAACAAATCAAGCAAGAAGGAGAAGGGGGAAAGATGAAAAGCAACACACGCAAAACAGCTGCCATAGAGTTAAACAATAATTCTCATTTCCATATTCTTTGCACATATCCCTTTGTTAGAGAAACAATATTCAAGTCAAAAACATGGTGTATTTACATTCACAGTGCATAAAAGACGACTTGTTGAGTTTCTTACCGACGCTGACAGCTGCGATGACAGGGGCGGTGATGATTGACAGGGCCACGCCTCCTGTGATGGCCAGGTTCCTCCTGTGACGAGACGTCTTCTTCAGCTCGTAGTGGGCATGGATCTGCAGCATGAGGGGAGGGACAGAGACTGAGGTCAACAAGCTGGTCAGACACTTCACAGCAGGTCAGAAATAAGGCTGAACACAGGCAGGGGACGAACAAGACACAGGGACTTGGCTTCGGTCTTGAGGATTTGTAGTATTTATTCACTGACAAACAGCCTAAGCTGTTCACACAGTGCTACATTTAGCTTCATAGTCTTCACTCCAGTCGCTGTGGCCTCACTGCTGTCACACATATGCACTCTCTCTCTTTCTGTCTGTCTCTCTACACACACTATCTAGCACCAAAATGAGGCACCAAAATCCGCGCTGTGATTCGGTCCGGTAGGTAGTGGTCATACAGGGTTTCCGTACCCAACTCTACCTCAGACTCTATGGAAAAATTGGTCAGTGGTGACGGTTTCTCACCTGTACAAGCTACAATGGTTGAGCCTAATACTCGGATGAAACCAGCATCCATCACGGATTGTGTACTTTTTATGAAGATGAGTATCATCCGAGTAAAATGTGTCAATATCTGTACTGATGATGACAAAAAATCTTCATTTGGGCGATTAATTAGTTGGTTGAACAGATACAGATAAAAAATAATGGTGTATTTGTTCTTCCATACAATCTACAAATACTCACTAAAACAAACAGAAACCACAAGTTTTCTCACACAGGCAAATAAAAGTGATAGTGATACTACAGAAAGCTTTCCTGCAGGGATTCATTATGAATCATTTACACACAGACCTACTTCTTTTAAACAGACTTCAAAGCTTTTTCTTCAGAAACAAAATCTGGGTCATAACTTGCCATAGAGAAACAAGTCTGCTTTACTCCTCTCACTGAAACACTTCCTGAAAAGATTCTGTCAGTAATTCCCTGATTAAGACGACCAAAGCTCCTTGGGCAGGTTTGAACAGACACAGGGTGTAGGTGAGCTCATGTGTCTGAGGCTGCAGTTAATCAAACTAGTTAACCACTTCCAACTGTTCGCACTGTGCCAGATCTTCAGAAGGCTTAAATAGAAATGAGCAGTTCCACTTTTGTCCACAGGAGAGCGCTGCAGTATTGTCATGTGCAGCCAAATGCCCATTGTCAGTCAGTTACCTTCCTCTTGTTATTTGAAAGAACATTCACCTTTTGTGTATCTAATAATGCAACAGCATAACCAACTGCAAAACATGACAAAGCAGGATCAGGATATCACATCTATGGAGACAAAAGAGGAATTTTGGCACATCTGCATGTTTTATAAAGCCAGGTGATGACTTATGAAGACCCTTTAGGATTGACACATTGATATATTCAATAGATTTTACATCAATATAACTGCCAGGATAATGAAACAAAGACAGTGCACAGAAAGCCAAGAGATTTCCACTGATAAGACAGAGGAAAACAAGAAATTCACTGTTAATGGCACCATTCATTTCTTGTGGATCAGTTCCTGCTGTTCACTTTATTTCAGTTGCTTTAAATTCCAGCTTCGCAGAAAATATATCTAAAAGATGTGGAGGTGGAGGAAGTATTCAGATACTTATACTTAAGTTAAAGTTGCAGTACTATGTCGTAGAAATACCCTGTTACAAGTTAAAGTTGTGCATTTAAAATTTTACTTAAGTAAAGGTATTAAAGTATAAAGTAAAAGCCCACTTGTTATGCAGGACAGCCCATTTCAGAATGATGTATGTTATATTATCAAATTATAATTATTGACAAATTAATGTGTGCATCACTTAAATGCAACCTGTCAAACAGGGGTCAGTTGTAATTACTTTATATGCTGCTTTGTAACCTTTAGTAACACATCATACTAAATTTGTTGATAATATTTTGTATGGATAATCTAAATCAGTAAAGTAGTAGTAACTACATTTACAATAACAATATCATATAACAATAATAATAATAATAATAATAATAATAATAATAATAATAATGCCTATGAAATGTAGAGGAAGTATAATATAGCATAAATCAAAAATACTGAGGTAAATTACAGGTACCTCAAAAAGGTTTTAAATACAATACTTCTTCTAAGTCTCCTACCAGAGGAACTTCAATATACAACTTAAAATAAAGTTAAGGTAACTTCTCTAAAACACTTTCTTAAGTTTAAGGACTTAAAAATAGATAATTTCAGATGTTTTAAGAATCCCAACTTTATCAAAAGTCTGTTCTATAAACCATCAGTCAGCTGTGGGTTCTATTTTTGAAGTCTGTCTTTCGGTCAGTGTGATTGTTGATGCGAATGGAAACCTTTTTGTGGTTCTCAAAGGAACTGAAAGTTGTTACTGTTATTTCTGGAAAACGTTTAACATTGTGTCAAAAACGAGGACAGCATACTGAAACTCAAACAGAAAAAGGTTTTTGTTCAGCAACGTTGTAAATTCCAGGTAATTACCAGAGGGGGATTGTGAAAGAGTGACTGTAGCAGAGCTGTAAACTATTTGTGTGTGTTGCTACAACTCTGAGGTTTTTTTTTTCACTTCTGGTTTCTGTAGCTGACGATAAACGTCAAGTGAACTGACCATAGGGATTAAAACAGTGTTGCTCAGTGTGAAGGGCAGCTTAGTTAGTTACACACAGAGGAAACAATAAAAAGAAACAGATAAGGAAGATAAGAAATCACCAGATTAAGATTATGAAAGCATTAATAATGATTCATAATCATCTTGAAAAGTCCCTTCCACGTCTCTAATTTCTATTTTTCCCCACATCGTTTTCAAGTTATATTCAGGAGGTTAGATTGTAATTTGTCTTTTGTGGTCAAAACAATACTTTTGTCATCATTAACAAAAATAAAACAATATGAAAAATCCACAAATGTAAAATCATCAAAACTAAATTAAGTGAGATACAAATGGAGTAGCATGTGTGCTATATATTAAGCTTAAAATCTGTGTTTTGGGCCGTTTTGCTTTGATTCATGTACGTGAAACAGGTAAACATGCATTTTTTGAATTAATTTGAATCAAACACTCAATAAAAACTTGCTTTACAGCTGAGTAAAAGAGAAAATACACCAAAGCAGAATAAAAAGGTGAGGGAAATCATGATGAAAAACTAACTTAACTAACTAACTTAATTAATTAATCATATAAACAACAAATCAGCAGTAGGCCTTCAACTTGGTGAAAATGTGCAGCCAATTCTCTTTTTCTCTTCTGGGAAATGATGAAATCTTGACACGATCATGTACACGTCAAAGCACTCTTTACTTAAAATGTATTATACTGTTCCAGTAACTGAAGCTTGTTCCTCTTTGTAGGGCTGCAACTAACAATTATCACTGTCAGTCAATCTGTTGATTATTTTCTCTATTAATTGAATAGATGTTTTATATTTCTGATTGATATTTGACCAGGGCTACTTAGTTTTACAGTTTGATGAGAGTTTAGTCTGAGCCTGACAGAGAAGGAGAGGAGTGAATCTCTCTTGATCCGCTTCTATACTCTTTGTGTTTGTAGTGACAGGCATACGAAAGTGCAGCCAGCGAAAGTTGTGTCATCCAGCAGATTTGAGCTGAGAGATGAGCAGGGAGATCTGGATGCTAGTAAGATAAAGGGAATTGTACCACAGTTCATTCACACATACTACACACATTGTTATGACACAAGGCCAGTTGAAAATCGGCAAAGTATCCCTTTAATCCAATATCAAATTAGTTGGCGATAAATTTAACGCATCGAATAATCACTTGTAGCTCTACCTCTCTGAAGGTCTCTCACCTTGCGACCAACGTAAACAGGGATGCCAATGACCATGGCGGGAACAGCGATGCCTGCGATAAGGGTGATGCCGACTGGAGCTCCGATCAGGGTGCCCAGCTGCCACAAAATCTTCTTCTTCCTGCTCCAAGGCTTTTTTCCCCAAAATGTACAGCCAGATGGACTGATGGAGGGAAACACAGAGGAAGGGAAGAAGAGAGGAACGGGGGAGAAAAGGGAAAACAGTTTACATTTCCACATCTGTGAAATATAAAAAGGTCGAACATGGAGCTGATGTAAGATATTAAGGAAGAGATCTCAGTACCTGAGGTAGTGCAGGTCGGAGATCTCCTTCATGCAGAGCCAGCAGAACTCACAGCCGCAGACGGCGCAGGTCATGTGATTGCAGCTTCCATCATTCATCTTGATGATGTAGGCACCACAGCGAGGGCAGGGCTTGATGTCATCAGCTGAGAACAGAGGGAAGTTTAGCTCCTTGTGACGTCGCTAACATCAGGACATTTCTTTCCTTTAATTTCCTTTGTTGCATGTGGTTATTTGCTTTCTTGCTGAGAGTCACAGCAGATCAATACCACTCTTGTGTTTGTGTGGAAAATATGAAGCTGAGCAACCGGATTTTGGCATTTTTACACAGAGAGATTTAAGATTTATCAAGAAAGATTTATCAAGAACTAACGTGTTAGTTAGTGAGCTTTGGAGCTGTTGGAAAGTGGATTTTGTTTCCATTAGACAGAGCAATGCAAGTTTTTCCCCTGTTATCAGTTTTTATGCTAAGCTAAGCTAACCAGCTGCTGGCTGTCGCTACATATTTATCTGAGAGATATGAGAGTGGTATCAATCTTCTCACCAGACTCTCAGTAATAACATGAATAAGTGTATTTCCCAAAATGTCGACAGCCCTTGACTTCACTAAAGTACCCAACACCCCCCACATGTGTCCTCCCAACTCACCGTTGTTTCGAAACTCAGCTGTTAACTATAAAAGGACAAAACATAAGCAATGAGCCAGAATGAGTCAAGTAATAGAGTCCCAAAACCCAGAGATGAGTTAGCATTTTAGCACTCAGGGACTATTGAAGTTAATGGGTTTTTTGAGTGGATTTTTAGTTGGAAGCATGAAATACGGTCTGTGGTTAACACAAGCTTAAGAGATTTCCATGGTTTGTTCTATGAGATAAAATACCTCAGTAAAAAAACCCACTCATGAATCTTAAAGCTTTAACATGTCTTAAAAAAGGCAGTTGCTAACAAGTGGCTAAAAGAGACTACAGAGGTTGTCAGGGAGTTAAACATCATCACCCTGAACATGCAAACTCATCTACTCACTGGTCCGCCTCTACAGCTTCATTGTGGTGGCAATGTTTAAGTCATGCAATTATAGTGTAGTTTGTTTAAAGCCTAACATCAGCTTTTGACTTCTGGTGACTGCACTTACGCTTCAGAAATCATAAAAGTGGTGTTTATTTGTGAAGATTATCTTACTGAACAAAGCGTGTGAGCATCATAAACTTCTGTTTCCCACAGAGATCATTTTCTGTAATAATCCAAAATCCAACAGAAAAAATCCCATCGGCTTATTGTCAAGGCATCCAAGACGCAAATATAGCGAGGTGAAACGGCAGACGAGTGAATCTGGAGTTGGCTTTCTCATTCACTTTCTCTGGCGAGCGTGATCAACAATCCTGCATGGTATACCTTTAAAAGTAAGAAAAGCAAAAACTCTACAATGGTCCCATCTCGATAGTGTTTTCCAGCTTCTGTTGGCAACAAAATCAAACCTCATTAGAGTAATGGATCGGACAATTGCAGCAGTTTGTCTTCTAATGCATTTCAAAGGAAAGAAAGCCAGGAAGCCAAAAAAAAAAAAAGTCCATTTGCTGTGTGTTTGATGCTGGGAACGCTCTCTGCTCTTTAAAGGGCATTTTGGCATTTTAACTTAGAGAGACTCTGGCAGATCCAGATCAAATGGGCCAAATGTATGTGTGTGTGTGTCTGTGTGAGAGAGAGTGGTTGTTATTGTTTTTTACTCTGTAGTCTACTGAGAAACTCTCTTATCTCTCTCTTCCCCCCATTTTACTTCTCTCTCTCTTTTTGTCTATATCCCGTTGACTAATCAGCAGGTATGACCAGACAGACAGATGGGCAGGGAGGGAGCGGCTTGGATTTTTTTATGAGTCAGTTTTGATCCTCTGGATTGTTGTCAGGTCTTCTGAATACTTGGCAGAGAGAGGCAGACTGAAAGTGGTGCGTTAAGTAAAGACAGAGATAGATAGATTGACTGAGGACAGATGGACGGATTTAGTTAATAGATTTTTAATCAAAATGGGATTAAAGACACACAGAAACATGTAAGGATGTTTGCACGCACAAGCATGAATGTTTGTATCTATCATCACCACCACACCAAGTGAAGGACTACCTCAGCATTTTAGGAAATATGCTGTTCTGCTCGTGCTGAGAGATAGATAGGAAGACTGACACCACTATTATATCTGTGCTTTAAATGTAATGAAGCCACAGCGAGAAGACAGTTAGCTTGTCTTAGCATAAAGAGTGGAAACACAGGGAAACAGCTAGCCAGGCTCTATCTAAAGGTAACAAAAACCAGCACCTCAAGAGCAACAGTATCTGGCATCTGTTTCTTACTTATTCACTCTCTCTTTCAAACTTGGTGCTAAAAAATTTGGAAAGATGTTCTAGCACTGCTTAGACAGAGACAGACTGACTTTGTGGCAGCATGTTATGGCACTGCGCCGGAGAAGGGTCAAAAATTTGCGCGGCAACCTGGGTATCATATTTTTATAACCCCCAATCGGAGCTGTTTAGAGCTTACAGAGACAGACCTTTAAAAGAGCAAAATCCTTCTTGTTTAACCAGAAACAGCACAGAACTCTCGATCGCTAGACCCACCAGACCCTATTTAAATAAACCGTAATTTTAACATGGTAAAGCAAACTTCATTCAAAGTTGTCAGAAACAAAATAAAACCCACAAGAAACATATTGGTTCATCTATCCACTGTTCCAACAATCACCAGCTCTGGTTTGGTTAAAATAAACCTTCAATTCACCCAGTTAGATGTAAACATATGCTGAATCTGTCCATGCTATAATTACTGCTTATTTAAATGAGGTCTGGTGGGTTTGGCAAAGGCGGTTTTTGGGCCTAAAAAGGCCTATCTCTGTAGGGATCTTTTTTTTAATGTGGTCAGACACTTACAATAATTATTCCCCTTTCGTCACTTAAATGCAAAATCATATTAAAATAAGGTCCAGTTTCACTGAGTTTACTGAGTTCAGAAACATAAATGTTAAGGTGACACTTTAAATGCTGTATGACAGAAAGCAGGGCGCTGCAGTCAGGAAACAATCAAGAGGAGACACTGTGATATAAATAGTGTCTCATGCTCGATTGAAGCAGCGAGGAGTCGGTAGAACAGACGTGAGACGAGTTTGACTCATAGTCTGACAGACTGACATGTGATAAAGACTGACAGAGACAGAGAGGCAGAGAGTTCTCAGAGGTGTGAAGGATATTTTCAGGTTGGAAATGCTGGAGGAGAAGATTTTATCTGCCTGTTCATGTCAGACAGAAGCACATACACACACATCTGCACAATATGTGAGTGTGTGTCTAACTGCGGTTACTTTTCAGTCACTCTCCAGGGAGGATGAGAGGTGTGTGTGCTTTTCCAAGTACTTACCGGGTCCCTGCTCCTGTGTGTAGCTGGGTGAGTGGTTGCTGTGGGTGTGCAGGGATTGTGCCCTCTGTTGGCGGGCAGAGTCGCAGGTCTGGTTGGGGTGCCAGGCCTGTTTGCAGTGGTAACAGAACTCGGCGCCGCATCCCTCTCTGCGACACACCAACCTGGGACAGCTGGCACAGCCCGAGGCAATGACGGCAAACCTGAGAGGAAGAGACAGACAAAGAGAGGAGTGTTCATAAATGAGGAAAATGAAGAGGTCAAGCTATGCAAAAAGACTTTTTGATTGTGATGAGGCAATAACTGACAACTCTACGGTATATTAAAGCTTCATTAAGGAGAATATCTTTTATTGACACTAAATGAAAAGACTGTGAAGTATATTAAAAGTTGTTAGTACTGCTGATCCCACTGAGAATCATCATCCAGACATCTGAAATTAAGGTCAGCCCCTCACAGCTTGTGGGAAAAGAGCCAAAGTAATCAACTGATTGATGAACAAAGTCTGGCAAGTCAAAGATATTCCAGTCAGATGTTCTTTTCACTCAAACAAAATCCAAACAGGTCGTGAATTCTTGGCTGACACTTGACAGGTGCAAAGAGGATCTCTGTATTTACAACAGCAACATTTCAGACCAAATTAAAATCATTTCAATGTCAAGTAGACTCCCAATTTAGCTGGTCAACCTTGACATGCAAATTTGCACCAGTGACTAATTGCAAACTGGCCTGAAAATACTAACATCTGAGGGAACAGAGACCTTGAGACTACAAAATGGATAAAGCTAATCCAAATTCATATGACCTTGCTCTGCCTGAGTAGGAACTTCTCCCTAAATGAAATACAGCGTGCTTTGCAGTCAGTTATGAGACAGCAGTCACATTTTGAGGGAGTGAAAATCAGCCTCTGCCTCTTCCTTCCAGAACAGACAGCTGACATGGTTTCAGTCATACAGATGGAAAGCCCAGGTTCTTGAGAATCGACTCATTTAAAAAGCGTTCTAGGACCCATTTCTTGCTTGTCATTTCTCATGGACCTTGCTTTTAGATTTAATGCATAGCGCCCTTAAGAAGCACTCTGTGCAACCATTAACCTTATTATTTTATTTTAACTTACTTTTTCTACTTATTTTTGTTTCTTCTGCACATCTCTGAGTTTGGGTACAAAAAATTTGGCCATCAATATGTCTAAACCAAATTTCATGGTAATCCATCCACACCTGTACTTTTCCTTCTATAACAGGGCAAAATGTCTGGTGTGAAAAAGGCCTATTGTCAGAGCAGTTTACTTTCAAAACACAAATGTCAACCTTGTGGTTGCACTATGGAGGAAAAGTCAGGGGATCACCAAAGTCAGTATGAATCATTGCCTAGGCAGCATGAATATATGTACAAAATTTTCTAGCAATCCACTGTATAGTTTTTGAGATATTTCCATTTCCATGACCATGTAAGTCACAAGAACATCATAAGATTATATCATATAATACGGGTTGTTCTGTCCCTTGGTAACATCTTAACTTAAATCAGTAACTTTTACCCTTTATCCACACTATATAACAGTGTAATAATCATAGCTAATCTCTACAGTCTGTGACACTGACTGAACTCAGGCCACTAACTTGGATATTACATTAATGAGATGTAACTTTAAGAAATGCAAGAAACTGTTAACTCAACCGAAGTTCTAAGAGATGAAAGTTTTCAATATGGCCACTAATGGGCACATTACAGAGCCTGGAAGCTCTTCGCAGGCTGAGAGGAGTGAAAGGAGATTTGATCAATAGAGTAATCACTTAGTATCAACATTGAGAGGAGGGAGAATGAGATGGGATGAGGTCAATCAATATGGATTTCACAAGGTTCAATACTGAGAAAGGAGACAGAGGAGTGTAAATACAGCAGTGATGGAGTTATTGTTGAGGCTGTATTCAGAGACGAGACATTAAAAGGGTCAAACCAGCAGTAATTCGTGCTCAATTTAAACTTGTATTGAAGGACCATGTGTTGCAGGGGAGAACAAAACATGACAATCCAGATTACTTTGTGATGGATTCTTTCTTATTCAAGAAGTGCTATGAATCACTAGAAAATATTCATAAATCTTGCACCACCAAGAAATTCCCTAAAATAACCACATGTTCCTCAACTGTGGTCTGACTTTCCACTAAACTTCATTGACTTCACTTCTTATGCTTTTGAAATATCCTGCCAACAATCAAATAGACAAGCCAAAACCAAATCTAGCTTTCATTGAGGAGGTAAAAACTTCATAAAGAAAACATATTCCCAATACAACTTCACCTGACTGACAATTCTTTTGTTGTGTGCTGAAGTTAGGCCAGCACTTCTAAGCAAATAATTGGTAAATATAGAAAAGGGGAGGCATTTTATAACAGTTAGGACAAAAAAGGCAATTACAGAGAGGGCGCGAGACTGAGATATAGGCTATCAATCACTGAGGAAATCACAAAGGAGACCAGTCATCAAATATTGTCACCAAGCTAAGTGGGAGAAAACATGTTGGAGGAGTGATAACAAAAGCAGAGCAGGATTTCAACATTTTTTGCCTTTTTTCTACTCGGACAAACAAAGACGATGCCAGTTTTCTGCATGTTAGTTGGGTGTTGAAGTTATACTATAAAAAAGAAGGAAGAGCCAAGTGTGGAAGAAGTGATAACATGACAAACTTATAATTGTTTTGGCACGCCTCCAACACGCCGGCCCCAACATGTCGCTCATTACCAGCTCTTCAAACACTGTGACAGGCCTGTTCTCTCAGGACGGAATAAATTAATGGACATCAGAGGAGACAAGAGTTTTCTTTCTCGGGACAAGATGAGACAAGAACTGGCATTTCTGCGGAGACACTTCACCTCCCATCTGTGAGGATCTAGACATCACTTCTGTCTCAAAACATCAGCACAAAAGTAGCTTCTGTAGTGATGAAACAACCTGTCAGACGTGTTTTCAACAAGCCTTTGAGAGGTCAAATGGTCACTTAACTGACTCAATGCTTAAATAACGGTATAAACTTTCAATTCAATGAAGAGAAACAAAAACACAAAGATGCAAGTTTTGCATTTTTTCCTGCAACATCAGCACTCTGGTTCAAACTCGCCTAAACAAAAACAGAACAGCAGAGTGTCAAACGACAACTGAACAAGGGCTTCACAAGAAAGCCAATTTCTCAACCATTTCCATTTTTTAAAAAAAAAATCTCCCCGCCATGTGAAAATCCCATTTTTGTCAGCGAGGTCTAACTTCTCAACGTTTATACTGTAGCTGTCATCTGTATTTACACAGTAAGGTCACACACGATTTATATGTCTGTGTTTGTGTTCTTAAAAATCTACACAGCAATAAAAGAAGAGAGAGAAAAGCTGTCTCAATACAAAACTGGGTTGCACCAATAAGGATTAATTTAAGGCAGATGCTATGCTATTAAATGTGGGCTGCCCTATATTTCTCAACAAAACGTTACACAAGTCAGTTAGTTAGCCCAGTGTCACTTGTGATGGCTCACCAGAGAAGCTCTAGTCTCCTGCTTGAAAAAAAAAAAAACCCTGCTGACCGATATAAGCGAGCTAATTTGCCAAATAATAAGTACTTGGGGTGAGTGTGTCTCTTCACTTTCTTTGAGGAATTTGATTATTTTGCTAAAGTCATTTAAAAAAGGCTGCCATTTTAAAAGTTAAACCTCCTCAAGTGTAAGTTTAAAGCTAATATTGGATCACATTTTAAACTGGAGTTCAAATTTTGGATGGGTCAAACAAACTCCGGACTTTCAGCCGGGAGACTGCTGTTCATGTTCTGTGTGAAACCAAAAGTCTAACGAGTTGTTCAACAGTGTGCTAGTATGTGTAGCATACTATGCTTGTGCCTAAGGTCATGTGACATAGCCTATTTGATATATGTCACATGACGTTACATTATGCTTGTAACAACTGCGCTTATTTTAAGACGAACCATGATGTTTTTTTCTACACCTAACCATGTACATTTGTTGCCTAAACCTAAAGAATTAAACTTAGGAATGAAGTTTTAAACTAAGTTTATTTTGAAATGACAGTGTATACATTTAACAAGCTGAAACTGAATATTTCCTGTGAAAATGGAAGTTTATTTTGAAAAGTCACAATACATGTAACAAGTGTAAATTGGCACACCATCCCTGAGCATCCCAAACTGATGTGGGAGGGGTATCTAAAGCATTGCAGTTTAACATGTCCATCCATTCATCTTCTAACCGCTTCATCCTCTTGAGGGTCGTGGGGGGGCTGGAGCCTATCCCAGCTGACATTGGGCGAGAGGCAGGGTACACCCTGGACAGGTCGCCAGACTATCGCAGGGCTGACAGAGACAGACAACCACAACCATTCATGCTCACATTCACACCTACAGACAATTTAGAGTTATCAATTAACCTAATCCCAAATCTGCATGTCTTTGGACTGTGGGAGGAAGCCGGGGTGCCCGGAGAGAACCCATGCTGACACGGGGAAAACAAGCACTCCGCACAGAAGGACTCCACACCACCGTGCCGCCCAGTTTAACATGTCATGTTTGGCAAATGACAATGTGTTGGTAAAAACTAAAGTGATGTTTAAAGAGAGGTTAAAATATCATGTTTCCTCATTTTAAGTTAATTTTAAACATGATTTCAGATTAAAATCAGATTTAATTATGTTTAAAAATGAATCCCAGTTTGTGTAACCCAGCTTTGGGGCCTTACATTTTTGTGGTGGCATGACGACCAAAGCAGAGGCAATATCTGGACCAAATTTCACAGCAATCCATCAAAAAGATGTTGAGATATTTCAGTCTGGACCAAGTCAGTGAACAGACCAACATATCTACAGCAGTGGCTAAAGAACATGTAGAGAACAACAAGAGAAACGACAACGATGGAGCATATGTGTGTTTTTTTGCTCTGCATGTGGCTAACTCAGGAATTGTTGCGGTACAAAGCACAGGTTGCCACGACAGCTTTTTCCTGGGAGAGCATCCCACGTCACAGCTGCCTCACGATTGGTGGATTCTGATGCGGCGCTGAGAGCAATTCAGGCTGACATTTCCAGGATGGGAGAGGAAAGAAAAGAGACAAACAGAAAGCATAGAGATAGATAAAACAAAAGGAGGGTAAGAGGGGCATGTGAGATCATGAGCTGAGATGTAAATGCGGGATACAACAAGACAGATTCGGGGGGGAGAGACGGAGGAGACGGAGGAGAGGCAGAGGAGTTCTATGAGTGCTGACATGCTGTGTGCTGAGAGGAAACGTGCACAGACAGTCCTGTCAGTGTTCAGCTCCACCAAAAGCCACCTGGGAATCCTGCTGAGCTTGTAAATGTAATGTTACAACACACACAGAGATGCACTCTAATAGCCAGCTGTATTTAACACCAGGATGAACTGAACATGATTCAGTCTGACTCACACAGAAACATGAAAAACACATTAAGTGTCCGTCAGCAACAAAGGCCAAAAACCCAGAACAATGACACAAACACCAAATCCAGCATGAACACGTATTGATCTGTTTAATTAAGTCCTGACTCCTGTTACCCCTGGCAACGCTCCCTCTATCCTGCATCGATAGTTGCCATAGCAACTGACAGCCAAAGGAGATGGGACTCTTTGTTCTCACTGGATACTCGAGTCTGACAATCACACACAGGCCGAGACCTTATTGGCTGGATGAGACGAGCAGGTTGGAGGTGAGTAACTGAGTTATTGTAGTTAAAGGGACAGTTCACCCCAAAATCAAAAGTACACGTTTTTCCTCTTACCTGTAGTGTTATTTATCAACCTAGATTGTTTTGGTGTGAGTTGTCGGAGATATCAGCTGTAGAGATGTCTGCTTTTTCTCTAATATAATGGAACTAGATGGCACTCAGCTTGTGAAACTCAAGGCATCCAAAAAAAAAAAAAAAATCTGAAAAACTCAACAGCAATGTCCCTTTCTAGAAACCATGACCTGCTTACTCAAGATAATCCACAGATCTTGGTGTGAGCAGTTTTATGTAGGAAAAATTTAGTCCGAGTCTTTCTTCAGATCTACACCTTCAAACTATATCACTGTGCAGAAAGCAGCGTGCATCTACTCATGGACAACAGGTCTGTGCTTGTAAACATTAATGGCATCCTCTTTGGCTAACTGTAAAATTACATAGCTCAGGGGTGCTAGGTGAGCTAGTAGTAGATGCACACTTCCCTAAATTCATCAGGTTTCGAAATGTTTGAAATTGTTGCATCTCAGTCTGCAATTTTCAACCTGCACATTTGCATACTGCAGTTTGTTTTTTATTTACCACCACATACTTTTTGTATGCCAACAAATTTATCTTTGGTATCATTTTTTCCTAATTGGATCTGTAGAAATAGATGTTGACTTGCTGGGAATGAATGGCGTTAACATTTGATTCAGGAAATAAAGTGAAATTTAATTAATTTGTGGCACACTCTTTAATAACACACTTTGTGAGGGACTTGAGGGAAGATATCATGTGTTTTCATGTCAAAAGGCTCAACCCCAAGTCAAGTCAAGGGTCACTGATGTTAAAGCACAAATCGAGTTGGGAGTAATTTTTTGATTTTGTCAAGTTGAGCCTAAAGTTCACATCTCTGGTTAATATTGAAAATATTACGCAGCTTTAAAACCACTTTAAAACTATAGTTGTAAACTTGTATGTGTGTAATAACTTTTGTCATATTTGCTAAAACTGTCACATGAGACAGATAGCCTGTGAAAAAAAATTATGTTCCTTCCCCTCATTCTACTGCTTGCAGTAATCAATCGTAGCGCAGCTGCAACAACCAATCAGAGCCAAGGAGTCTCTAACACAGCTGTCAATCATGTCAATTGTTTCGTGAACTGTAGTCATACTGTTGAACTAGGCAGCGCTGATCAAATATGAATCAAGATTCTGTTAATGTAATGCCTATTTCTTGCTGTAACATGAGAAAGTTTGTGACCTGGCCACCATGTTAGAGATAGCTGACTGATATACCAAGCACTGCCCACCATCCGGACCAACTTTCTCATTTTACAGGTAAACAGTACACTAAAATATGTATCTGCAAACATTTGAGGGGAGAAATAGGCAGTAAGTGTTTTGTTTGACAGCTTGACAGCACTTCATGAGCACTGACATGATTGACATGACTGAAAGCTGCATTAGAGACTCCTCAGCTCTGATTGGTTGTTTTTGTGCATATGCAGTAAGGTCATTTGAAATGCTACAAGGTAACAGAGTAGGAAGATGAGTATGATTTTTTATTTATTTTACAGATAATCTGTCTCATTTAGTGCTGTATGAATACAGTGACAGTTTCAGAAAACATGAAAAAAGCTGTTTTTTATAGAAGTTACAAACTATGGCTTTAAAGGACTGATGGGTAAAAAAAGTGTACTGTGCATATAAATAAAGAAAATAAAATAAGACTGAAACATGAAGTAACAATCCCCTCTCAAACTGCTGGAGACTGTCTGTCTGTCTTTGTTTTTACATTTAATGTTCCAGTAACCAAACTGGTGGTGACATAAACTGTAATTTTGTTCCCTGAATATCATTTAGGATTTCATCATCTGCAGGACGGCTGCTGCGTGAAGTGGAGCTTGTACATGAACTTTTACTGTAAAAGGCACATAACTTACTGTAAACTGCAAACAATCATTTATTTTAAGCTACTGTTTCGTAAGGTATCTAACAGAATTATATTTTTAATTGGACTAAAAATGAATTGATGTTATCTGTCACTTGTCAGTTACTGTCATATAATGTCTACTGGATATCTTTCAAAAGAGGTAAGATACAAAAACCAGGTCACATTTACATAACTTTCCCACAAATGGGCCAATATACAACACACACACACACACACACACACACACACACACACACACGATAGGCCGCCCATTCCCATCTATAAACACACATTCACAGTTACATCAAGATATTCACACTTGTTTCTGTGAAAGCCACGTCTCCAGTGACCAACAGTCTAAAGCTAAAGCTGGCAGGTGTGTTTGTGTGTGTGTGTGTGTGTGTGTGTGTCTGTGTCTGTGTGTCTGTGTGTGTGGGTGTCTGTGTTTTCCTGTCTCCGGCCGGGGCTGTTTGTGGTGAATAATAATTTGGACTTAGTCAACTAGTCAGATTTAAAGAGATGGTGAGTCACTGTTGGCGTCAGACAGAGGATTGTCCCGGTAAATATGTAGGTCAGCAGTCAACCTCTCCTCTAATGATACTGCTGATGTAAAAACACACAGTCTATTTAATTTATTTTTGTTTTCACAGGAAATTGTATTGACCTACTTCTATCAACCTGTCTGTCTCTCTTTACCAACATGACCATAAACCTTACCCTAAAACTTTGCCTTTTTTGTATGAGGTACGGCCAAAATGTCTCCTTCCACTCCTGTCTCACAGACAGGCTCAAAGTTTATTTTCCACGAGTCATACGTCATAAAATCCTACAACAAACTATGTGAGAAACAGAGACAGTATCCTAGGAAAGGAACAGAGCCAAGAGACTTATTAATGAGCTCTACCTAAGACAATATTTACAATATCGATCAAAGAAATGCCTCTAGTGGTTCATTTTCGTTCCCGCTGAAAGTAAAAAGTCTCCCACTCATGGATTTACGTTCTATCTTCAGCTGAGCACACAGTAGCTCCTATAAAAACAGTGTAAAAACAGAAATGGATGTTCACATGGTTCTGACAGTGACAGCAGAGGTCTGACACAATACTGACAGCAAAAACACAATTAAATGGAAAAGGGCAGACTAAACATTTTAATATTCCTAAGAAAAACACAGACGTCAAAGCAGTTTATTCTGCAGACTGTCACAAAATGACATAACAAAATGTTATGAAATCTGAGGTTTTTATTTGTGGTCCTGAGAGGTTGAACCTTAATGTTTTAATAAAACTCTGGCTCTTCCTGTCAGGTAATTGTGAGGCCACAATGTTGACGTCTACTAAGGAAAGATTTAAATCAAATGAGCAGATAGCCAAGATACTACAAAAACAAATTAAAGTGAGACTATGTAATGTGTGCTGTTGCAGATGAGCTATGGTATTTACTTCCTGTTTAACCTTTGATAAAAACCATTTAAAAGTTTATCTGTCATATGTGTCACAGCAGCACAGAAGAGAGGAGTTACACATTTAGCAAATCAACTCACCAATGTCAGTTAGTAGGCCAAAGTTTGCTAACGTTAGCCATGATATGCTAATGGTCATACCAGCCCAAGACCAAGTACGGCTGTAGCAGCAAACCGCTGAGTGTGTTGAACTAAACAAGGGACATTTTATTACTTACACATTTCTGAGGTTTTATTTGTACGAGAAAAACATTTGTTATATCTTCCTTGAAAACTTTCATAGTTGTGCATTAATGCTCCCCAGAGGATGATCCCCTACCATTTTAAACATACCATAAATAAGATATCTCATCATATAAAAGTTAGGTTGTTGAGACATTTGCTGAGTAGGATTGTTTATTGTCAAGACACTGGCAATATGATATGTATCGCGATACAAGGATTACGATTAGGGATGTCAGTTTTGATTCATCTTGTGTTTTATAGCCCTACACCCATTAACCGAGGGTTTGCAGTTCAAAATTGAGCCACTTACTCGACAGGGTGACCTGGGGGGGAGACTGGAGGGTGGTTATAAAGTTGCTGCACTAATGCTTTTGGGTCGGGACAGCATTACGACTGATAAATCGCCAAATGAGCAGTGCCACTAGCTGGCTCCCATCAGACCTTGGTGAAACACAGCGCAGTAAACTGAAGAGTAGCAAAATTAACCTGTAGACCGACATGCATAACCGATGAAAAATATTTAAAATCCATAGTCATGATTAAATACATTGCGATATATTGCAATACTGTAAGCGAGGCAATATATTGTATTCTTTTTGTAAATCTAATTTTAAGAAAACTGTCATACTATAAGAAGAAACCACCATTTGCATAAAAAGAGTTAAAAAAAAAAGTTCATGCAATTAGAACAGTGGGATTTGCACTTGTATTTATTACAGTCCCTCTAACACACTAACAGTGTTGTTAACTTGAGGTGGAAGAGTCAAATGGCTAACGACAGATAACAACACTGCTATGAAGCAGTCAGGGGTTTAAACACAACACAAAATTAAGAGCTGCCACACATTTTGTATGTAAACTATCAATTAAGTCTATTGATATTTTCTTACACCCCTACTGCTGAGCACATTCGAAATCCAAAGGACATAAACTCTTTCTTCTAGTAGCCCTCCTTAGGACAAAATAATCCACAGCCTACAAACATGCTTAATGTTCCTGAATGTATGCAAATATCTAAAAAAATATTACACATAAAAGAAAAACCGTCACCCTTCATGTAGGGGTATAACACACAGATTAGGAGACAGAGAAACAAACAGAAATGTACAGATACATATAGACAGATACCACACAGACGTGTTGGCCTTTCCCTGCAACACCAGTATTACTGTACAAAACCACAGCAGAAAAACACCGCTATCTGTGTTCCTCCTTCCTACACTCACACACACACACACACACACACAGAAACACAAACACAATGAACCACTCCTATGATGAAACAAACGCCTCCAATTTGTTCCAGAAACCTAACAAGAGCTGCTCAACCTCCAAACCAAACTAAGTCTCCCCTCCTCCGACCACAAGACCTGAGCTTAACAACCCTCTAACCCAGTTACGGTTTCAAATTCAACTTCCTCAGCCCGTCATTCTTTCTCTCTAACAGAGCTGGTTCCTGTTGTCTTTAACCCAGACAGAGAACTACATTCATTTATCTGGATTCTGAAGCAATACTGTTCATGTGAAATCCAGGCAATTACTGGAGAAAGGATGAGGAAATAACAGCAACCTAGTGAGTGACTTGATGCATCAGAGGGCGAAAACGCGGGAGGAAGAGAAAGTGAGAGAAAGGTTTAGCAGACAAGTAGAGACGATGATATCACAGCTACTGGCCTGATAATGATGATACACAACAGCCATCCTCTCATGAGCAATGCTGCGTAATGTGACCTAATAGCTATACGACTTGTCCTTCAGTCAAAGCCAGATGTTAGAGCTGTGACATTTTAATCTTTACATACACTAACTTTGATTATATATCCAGACTTTGAGAAACTAAATGACAATAAGTTCTTTCTCAGATATGAAACTGCTTCCTGCATTCAGTCAAACATATAATGTCACAGACAATCAAATGCTTCCTGCTTTGCTACATTTTCACTTTTGTCTCACTCATACCAGTTCAGTTTCTGTTTCTGACTGTTAAATATTTGTTTTTATTAATAACAAAAGGTAATTTCCCGTTAAGGGCACTACAGTTCATTTCAGGAACAAATCTTTGAGAACATGGCAGATATAAGTGCTCTAAAGCTGTTCTGTATTTGTGAGCTTAATTGCTGATCAGATGATTTGATGATATCACAGAAACAGGAAGATGGAAACAAACAAAGCTGAAACTGGCGAAGATGGGCCCAGACTGCTGGCACCTTGAATGCTCCACTTTCTATAATCTTCATCATCTACATGAGAGGTCATCTGTTAGCTCTGACACTTAAATTGTCCTGTTTACTTTGAGGACTGGCCAGATTGTTCTCAGCATACTCACAGTTTCCAGTAAACTGAAACAATAAGTTGATTAATCTATTTGTCGACAGAAAAGAAAATTAATTATCAAAATAAATAAATACACTTGATATTATCATAGAATTGGAGAGACGGACACAAAAAGTAGTTTCAAATGAGCACATATGAACCTGTAGGCTGTGGATCACATCCCAGATCAACACTTAAATAAAGAGGACAGCAGTGAGGACATTATGGACAGTTTCTTACCCGCAGTCAGGCGCCGGGCACCATCGGCAGTCTGGATCGGAGGCGAGGCACCTCCGCAGCAGGAACTCCTCATACTTCTCCAGCAGGGCCGCGTCATCCAAGATGTCCGCCACCTGTCGCGGGGCCAGTCTCTCTGCACACTCGGGGCAGCTGAGCTGGACTCGGCTCTCTGTGATCTCAATACGGAGGTACTGTCGCAGGCAGCAGAGGCAGGAGCGGTGGCTGCACCCCAGCAGCTCGGGGAGCTGGTCAGCGGGCTGGCGCACCAGGCACAGGGGGCACTCCAGGAGGTTGGCCTCCCCGGAGGAAGGGGCTCCACCCAGGGAAGGCTGGCTGGAGGAGAGTGGCTTTGAGGGTGTGTTCGAGGCAGCATCCTGGGGGGTCGTGGTGGCTGTGGTGGTCGTCGTTGTGGGTGTAGCAGAGGCTGCGGCGGGCACTGAGCTCAAGGCAGTAGGGAGAAGCTGTTGTTGTGTGTGGAGATGTTGGTGATGATGGGATAAAGGGGTGGCAGCTCCTCCTTTGGGGCCCCTGGCGCCCCGAGAGCCCCGTTTGCTGTGAAATAGGCTATGAAAGGAGATGCGGCCCTGGCGTTTGCCCACCGCACGGCACTTAGGGTTCGGGACGCCGCTCACTGAAGAATGAGGCGACTCTGAGTCCTTTTCTGATCCCATTTTTCCAGAGGAGACACACAGGACCGGTTATTGTCCCCTGAGAAACGTCAATGTATCACAGAGGGACACTCACAGCCACACAAAAAACACACTCAGTCTCACACACAAGGGAGGATTTGTCTCCTTGTGAGAGCCAAACAGGAATGCAAATGCTATTTGAGCTCCTGTAGAGAAACTTGAGTCACTCAGCTCCTTCCTTTCCTTTTATGAGAAACAGTACGTCATCAGGAAAAGAAAAGAGTGAGGTAACAGCAATGTAACAACAGAAAATGAAAGAGATTGCGCAAGTTAAAAAAAATCCCCTTTAGCTTTCAGAGTTTCTTTCAAACTCGGCAGTCAAAAGGTTCACAAAGAAGAGAAGGAAGCAAGTCTTTCATCTCTCAGGCAGACGTCGAGGTGAAGTAATACTGTGATTCACAAAAAGATAAATGTCTGTTCCAATCAATGACTCTACTTAAAAATAGAGAGATTAAAAAAACAGAAACATCCGCCGGGCAGAGTTCAGTCTGAACGTTGTGGTAATTCCTCAGTTTGGATTTAATTCTCCTCAGCTGTGTTCAGAGCCTGTCTCCTCTGCTCGTCCTCCTCTCGTTCTTGTTGCCGGTCTCTCTGAACGATCTTTTCTGTCAGGAAGAAGAGAGCAGGAAGTTAACACAAAGAGCATGCTCAGTATGACACACACCTCTCTTCCTCTCTCTGCTCTCTCTGTCTCTCTGCTTTGCTCTTCCTGCTTTAAATTTGATCATTAACCCTTGTGACCCTGAACTGATGATTTATGTGTGCTAATTACATTTAAATACACAGGCAGACTCATACATGAAAGATAATGCTGCTCTTTATGGTAATATACTATGATTAAAAGGTTACATTTAAATGAGGAGACGCATAAAAACACAGACTAAAACACATGACATCATCAACCCGTCTGACCAATCATGTATTCATGTGAAGCCAGTCTCTCTCTCTCCATCACGCTGAGCACCGCAAGCTCTTCCTCTACTTCACACTGCGCTGCTAGTGCCGTTGCCATGGCGACGCTCACTATGAGCGAGGCAAACAGCGACCCACTCTGTGAATCTGGCACTTATGTATACGCAAAGACACACAAACACAGACATACATATATGAGCATGAGCACAATCAAGCATACCCTGGTAAACAAATATACAATGTCACACATGTAAACATACACTCTCATCATGCACAAACATGCACACACAAGTACACACTCACACACAAATGCTCGGTGTATTCTTTATGAACAAAAACACATACATACACACTTAAAAAAAAGACATGTTCAAACCTGTAAATAAACACACACTCTGAAAATCATCATACACGTTCCATTTACCAGTATGTACACACACACACCCCTATGAATGCACGTAAAAAGGGGAAGGTGATAAATGTGTACACACACACACACACACACACACAATTATATGCCGTGTCCTCACTACAATCACAGGCTGTGGGAGCTCATGTTAAGCAGTGTGTAATGGCTCTTGTGTGTTATTATGCTGCATGTTTTGATCACACGTCTTTTTGTGTGAGAATCTCATGACTTCTGTGTTTTAAACTCAGCTGAAGGATTAAACGCTTCTTAACATGATAAAAAACCTCATGAGAAAACATGAAAAATGAGCTGAAACTAGACATTTCTGAGAATCAGAGAATCACAATATATCAATATGAATCTGAGTTATAGAGACTCAGGAAGCTCAAACAGGCTGCAACAAGAGCACAGATGTTTTCTGGTTTGCTCTGTTATCATTGACAGGACATGAAAAAAGCAAAACTGATTACTGTCCTTTATTTCATTTTTATATTTCTTCTAAAAGCTTTTTAAGAAGAATATGGAGAACTGGACATACTGATTTATGCGTGATGATACTGCACTTTTCCGTTGCATTACCTACACATGCTGTTTACGATAATACAAAGACAGAATGCAGTAACTACAATATCACTGCATTTTTAGGATTATCATTCATTCATTGACCATAGTTTAAGAGTAAAAAATACTTTATGAATGCCCTTTTAATAAGTGCATTACCGCTTTTCTACCCATAACATATTTGGCTGGATGGTCAAAACATTTTGAAGCTATTTTTCTCAGTTCACTGTTACCATAGTTACTGTGGTTAGCCTTTGCAGGGCAGTATTATATCTGATGTTTCTGAACTGATATTACTGCTGCATTAATGTGTGTGTGTGTGTGTTATATCATTCTGCTGTAGATGTTTGAGGTTGTGCTCATTTGAACTCTTCCAAATACTGCTGGGTAGTTTAATCTAAGGCAATGCATCATTTTCTACAAGCCTGTCATGTGTTTGTAGCGTGGCTGCCCTGTGAGAACCACGTATCTCTATAAAGTCACCTTGTCATGGTGTCAGAAAAACAGCCATGTTTTCAGCTTTGTGACGATGCATTTTCCAGCTGATCCAAGAGGGTTTTTAAAGGGCCAGTGTGTAAAATGGGTTGAAAACAGTGACATTAGTGGTCAAATTCTAGATTGCAGGGCTCACTCACTCACCCCTCCCGTCGGGTAAATGACGGTGGCCTCGTAGGGACAAAAAGCCTTGCGCACGACTTTTTCAGGAGTAGGTCTATCTAGCGACGAGGTGAATGTTTTTTTAGAAATCTAAACCATGTTACGATATTGTAATGAATCCCTCACGAGCAGGAGACCAGAGGAGCGTTCAGGAAAAAGGCCCGTTTATTTGAGCACTCCAGAAACTCCGGTAACACTCCACTCCGTCCCAAACTCTGACTCTTCTAGCGTAACAGACACACTTCATAACTTTACACACATACTCGTTTACCATACCGAGTGGGGACCCCCCTCCCCTCTCTGCTCCGCCAATCTCCAGCCCGCACACTGACTGACAGCGTAGCCGGTAAACAGAGCTCAGCTGTTTATTTAGCCTAGCAATATCTCCGGACTATAGTAGCTGCAATGGACGACTTTGAACGCAAGTTTCTTGTAGCGGACACAGACCCAGAGCCATACCTGTTTGAGCCGGAGCATACAGATGAGGAACTCCATGTGTTTGATGCTGAGCGGGTGAGAAGAGAGGCTGAATGCACAGAATGGGATTCGGTGCTACTGCTGCCATCGTTGGGAGATATATCATCAGGAGGAAAAGCGCTGCAGAGAGTGCATCACAAGGAGTGAAGTTGCGTCTTCTTTTCCTCGCAGATGACGGTTCGGGTTCATTCTCTCCTGTTGCGTGGTAAGTGTGGTCCATTCGCAAACTTTATAACTAAAAAAAACTTTTCACTATTCTCTATCGACGAACTACTAACACTCTGCTGTTTCTTCCTCCTTCTTCCTTCCTTCCGCTGTCTTCGTTGGTTCATTTATACATGCAAAACGCGTTCTCTGGCTGGCTGGATTGTCCACTCGGACTCGGTCAGTCCCTTGCTATATATATATATAAAAGCATAATTATAAGGCTACGAAAACCAAACGAATTTTATTTTATAGCAATACACTTATATAAACATATTAATGGGTAGAATATTCAGATTCAGATTCAGATTGACAATAAACCATGCCAAATATTACACACTGGCCCTTTAAAGAGTTTATTTAGCTTTGGGGGTATGAGAATTTTAATCAACACATGAAGGAGCACTTCATCCTCCAGTTTATAACAAACATTCAACCACAACACATCTGGAGATATGTAGTGTCCACTGGAAAGGTATAAACAATTGTATTTTTTTAAGTAACTAAAGCTGTCAGACAAATGTAAAGCATGAAAAAGCACAATATTTGCCTCTGAGAGGTAGTGGAGCTTAAAGTTGCATAAAATGAATGTGCCTCTAATTTGTTCTTGAGTGACAGTGAGCTTCACAAACACTTCAACCTCTCTGACCAAACTGATGTCACCCTGATTCCTCTTGGAGATAGCAGAGACACTTCCGACAGTTCACCACAGAGTAAAAACTATTTCATGTTTGACATCTGCAGCCTTCAAACTGATGTGAGATACTGATAACCTCCGTCACAGCACCAACATGCTGCAGGAAAAGGAAGGACAAACACTTGTGAGCTAAAGTCAGAAATCAATAAACGAGGAGGATTTCCACTGTTCCACAGAGTAAATGATAAAACCTTTATGTGCATTTTTACACACACAGCTACACACTATACAAACATGTCCATTTTACGGTTGCCATGGCAGCCATCACTCTCCATCCTCTCAGGGGTCAAACCAGGTCTTCGCTGAAATGTGTGTAAGTGTATAAAAAGCCTGCAGTTCCTAAATATACCCTCCGACAGGCTGAGATTGTAATAGCCCTCTGCTCTGCTCTACCCGAAGCATCACACACACACACACACACACACACAATTACATGGTGTCACAGATGGCAGCCTTTGTGTGTGTGTGTGCGTGTGTGTGTGAGCGCTCTAAGCTTTTTGAGATGAGACTTTTGATTTCAACACCATTTTACAAACTTGAACAGTAGATCTGCATTTGTACAAGTGTGTGTGTGTGTGTGTGTGTGTGTGCGTGTGTGTGTGTGTGTGTGGGCATGCAGCTTTCATCCTCCTCCAACACAGGACTCCCATTTGGCCCAGTGCTCCTAATACTGGAATCAAACTGGTGCAACTTTAATCATGTTTCTATTCTGTGATGTTTTGTGATAACAAAACGAACTAGAAACACTTATTTCTCTCTAACAGATGTCTCCAAGGACAATACACACACACATACACACACACACACACACACGTGCACACACACACATCTCCACCACTTGCTTTTGTTTTGTGTAGGCAAGATTCTCGAGTGCTGATTTTTTTGAAGATTTCCCACTACAAAAAGTAGGCGACATCAAACGACAAAGATGAGAAAGACATTTTTCTTCTTCATCTAGTGTCAAATCTCTATCTGTTCACTTGTTTCTCACATCTCTATGACCCTGTTAACACCTGGTATTTACATGCGTCATGGGTGACCTAATTATAAGTGTAAACAACAACCAAGATGCACTGTGATCAGATCACTCATATTACTTGCTGAGGTGGTCAGAAACACATTTGACTACTTTGCTTTTGTCGTGTATACACTAATGCATCCTGATGCATCCTAAACAAGGACAACATCATAAATGTAGGACGTGGTGGTTGTTTTGGTAACAGCACGCTAAGGCTGTGATCACACAGAGCGCATTTTAGCAGCCTGGAGTAGCTTTTTGTGATGGTTTTTTTAAAGAGTGAGATGCTTTGCTTGCTGCTTGCCCGACGTCGGCGAAACAAGTGGTAGCGTAGTGTTAATCTAACAGTAGCTCACTTTCATCATCGCCCTAGAGACTAGCTGCAAGACATATCTGACCATATTATCACCTCAAATACTTTCTTGTGATTAGGCTCAATGATTGACAGATGAGGGTGAAGCTCCTGGACCAGCTCCTGGTGCGCCTGTGATTTCTCCTCTTCCTGAGGATCTCATGTCACTACAGGGATCACACCCCCGTGCCCAATCCCAAAGTGCTCTCCGCCTGTCCATTTTCTATGGAGATGTTCAGGTACAGAGCTGTGAGTTTACTTCACAGCAAAATAGTGCTTAAGCTAATGACAGGTGATTTGGTGGTTGCCTAGCAACAACTATAAAAACACGCAGCCTACAAAATGCACTCTGTCTCTATAACTTGCCTATTTTAAGACAAGTTGGATTAAGGATTGTGTGACTGTCCATAGTTTTGTCCTTTAGAAGGAGATGTGTTGGATTCTGCTGACAGTGGTATCTTCAGCTGTACCGACACAACAACTAACATGACTGGCGAGCAGCTAGTAAGCATGTGGACGTAATAACAGTGTGTGGGGCTCTTTGACCTTCTTGCGTAAGTGACATAGGCAGTGACGAAATTTTGAATACAAGTGCTCAGCTGGAGACACGACAGACACGTGAACAAAAATGTGTCTTGGCTGTCCACGTGTGCTCAGATCACCATGAACACGCATGTTACTACTAGGTATAAATGGATTCTAAGTATGGGCGGGTTTTGAGACAATGGGCCCCTGGGCACAGACATACAGAAGGCCTCACCGCCTCAGACTTCCTAGCTGTATAGCCTCTTTTTGTTGTTGTTTTAGGGCTCTCTGTGGTTTCATGTCTCCATGTGGTTGTTTAGCCCCTTTCTGTAGTTATCTCTCTGTGTGTCTTAACAGCTTATCTCTTTATGGTCATTTTGTGTCTCCTTGGAGTCGCATTTTATTTATTTTTTTTGTGGTAGTTTTGAGTCTCTTGTGGGTTGGTACATGTCTCTCTTTCAGTGACATTTTGTAGGTGAAGGCCAGGGGGGCCCTGACACACCTGTAGGCCCATTCAGTAATCCATCAATGGCTCTAAGTGAAGACTCAAAACACCAAAGATTAGTTTCACCAATTCAGTATCTGACCCAATGCCTCCCCTTCTGTCCCTGAGTTATGACATTGAATAGTGACCAGAAAAGTGTTTTTGCAGAACATTATGATGTCACAGTGAAGCTGACCTTTGACCTTTTGGATAAACAATGTCATCAATTCATCTTTTTTTTTTTCAATTAGACATTTGTGTGAAATTTTGTTATAAGAAGCGGATTAATTCTTGAGTTATGGCCCAAAATGTGTTTTGTGAGGTCACAGTGGCCTTTGACCTTTGACCACCTAAATCTGATCAGTTGATCATTGAACATTGCTTCCAGCCAAGGCTGTAGTCGATGTAGAGGCACAAAAACCATTTCTTTAAGTGTAAGGGGTATGACAATATTTTTCATTGTGCACTTCATTATTCTTATCAGTATTTACTGTTTTGTGGTGATTTTGCTTTCATTTGAGTGCTATCAATAAACCTTTTTCTTAAATTCATATTTCTCAAAGAGATGTGTCAAGTATCATATCACCACCTGTATCTAAAGATCATTTGACTACTATTCTTCCTGTTTTGGTATTTTTCTGTTCAATTATATATTTCTTTACATCACAGTGCCAACATGCATATGTTAAACACACAAAACTAAATCAAGTAAACAACATATATAATTTGTAATGTAATATAATTTGTAATTGGAATCATATCAGTGTAGCAGACGTTAAAGGGATAGTGCACCCAAAAATGAAAATTTACCCATTATCTACTCACCCTCATGCCGAGGGATGCTCTGGTGAAGTTTTAGAGTCCTCACAACATTTGCGGAGATCCGAGGGAAGAGTGGGTAGCAGCACAACTGCACATCTAATGGCTGACGGCGCCCCAGATTCAAACGTCCAAGAACACATAATTGAAACCACAAAATATCTCCATACTGCTCGTCCGATCCAAGTGTCCTGAAGCCCCGACATAAAAAGTTGTTTGGAAAAACGTCATTTGAACTCTGTTTTTAGCCTCACTGTAGCCTGCAGCTCTAACTGTCTGGAGATATTTTGTGGTTTCAATTATGTGTTCTTGGACGTTTGAATCTGGGGCGCCGTCAGCCATTAGATGTGCAGTTGTGCTGCTACCCCCTTGGATCTCCGCAAGTGTTGTGAGGACTCTAAAACTTCACCAGAGCCTCCCTTGTCATGAGGGTGAGTAGATAATGGCTGAATTTTCATTTTTGGGTGCACTATCCCTTTAAATAATGAGAGTCTAGAGATTTGATTGGTTCTTAAAAGACATTCACACAGTGCAAACTATTCACTGATGATTGAGTAATGATGCTTACACTCTATGTGATAGGACAGATAAATAGATCTAATGAGAACAGGGGAAACTGATAGAGAGAGAGAGAGTGAGTGTGTGTGTGTTTGTGTGTGTGTGCTGTGATCATCATGTCGTCGTTTGGCAGATCTGGTCCGAACAGCCTGAGAGCTTCACAATCTGGACTTGATTTGTTATCAGCATGTTCACATACACACTCTGTTCCACACTTGTCCTCCTACTCCACTGCTGCTCAATTCAGCATTCAAGCGCACACACACATGCATACACACACATGCACACACCAGCTAACCCTCCTCTTTTCACACTCTCACTGCACTAGCAAACCATTTCGCTTTTATTCTATTGTTTAACTTGTTTCAGTAGCTCTCTCACTCTTGTTTTTACTCTCCCTTTCTTGCACACACACACACACACACACACACACACACACACTGCAAGCTGCTCTCGTGCACCGCCCTTCACAATCTCAGCCTTAATGCCTGTTTTAAACTTTTTCACCAGCAAAGCTTCAGAATCACACAGTCTGAACAAAAACAAAAAGTTCAGTAAAAATAAACTGACGTTCATGAACGTGCCCCTAACTCTGTGTGTGCGTGCATGTGTGCGTTTTGGTTTGTAGATAAACATTGTGCAACATGAAAGCTAACACAGATAAGATTTAACTGGTGACTGAATTCCTCACAGCAGCGCCACTCAGCCCTCTGACGTCCATGACATTCATTCCCATCATGTACAGATAATCTTGTATTGGAGCACAAGCTCTAAAAACTGGTTCTCAGAACAAAGAGGGCTGCTGGGTTTGACTCTTACCAGCTGTGGCAGGACGGCAATTAACTTAAATTAAGGTTGGGAGAAAAAAAAAACAGCAGCACTCCGTGTCCTCGGGACAGAACACTCTGTTTTAGGGTGGGATATTTCTGGTGGTGAAGTGTTTACTGAAGTATTATACTTAAATACAAATCTGAGGCCACGTTATGCTCTACTCAGTGGTGTGATGGTAGTTGATGAGGTGGGTGTACTACTAGGTAGATGGGTAGGTGAACGAGGAGGAAGTGGGTACACTCTTCTGTATATTTCAACGGCTTTTTGCTGATAGGTGGATGTACTGTAATCAGCCAAAAAAAGAGGTAGGTATTTCCAGTATACCTGCATATACCCTCCACTACACCACTGGCTTTACTCCACAACATTTTAGAGGCAAATACTGCACTTTTTATTCCACTACATTTATTTGACAGCTTCAGTCACTTAACAAATTAAGATTTTACATCAAAAACATGCGATGATTAGATAAAGTGTGATGTTGTTACAGATTAAACTGCTCAACTGTAAATAAAATAGATTAAATTTGCACATTAAGTTGATAAATAACTTTAGGTTAGTTAGTTTAATTTATAAATTTGCATCTATATGTTTAGACAATTTAAAACTATGAACATTGTGCAGGAGGTCAGAAGCCTAAAAAGGCTTATGAAAATACTGCACCTATTAAATAGCAATAATCACACATAAAAAAAGAAAAACACAATAAAAAATAATAATAAAAATAAGAATTTGCTGCTTTTCTTTGTTTCATATTATTGTAAACTGAATTTCTTTAAATTTTAGAGTGTTGGTCCAACAAAACAAGATTTTGCTTGAACTCTGAAAAACTGTAATGGACATTTTTTTTTTAAATTATTTCTTAGGTTTTATAGTAAAAAATATGTATAGGCTATAATTACTGAAACCTGCCAGAGTGGGCTACTCCTCATGGTTCTTTACCGATGACAGCTAGTGAGAGTCTGCCTGCACACAAACACACAGTTACAAGGCTAACTGTTAGCCTCACACAGCTAATATTACCTAACAGTTGTAAACATGTGTAACAACACAGTCGAGGTATTTTGGCGTTGGCGAGAGTTTGTTGTGACAGTTTAACAGCTTGGTGTTGGATGTTAGCCACTGTGTTAGCTCGAGCTAAAACCAGACATGACTGTTCGCTGGAAGGAGAGCAGCTCCGGAGATTGTCCTTCAGCACTGCGTCTAAACTGTGTAACAAAAACAGTGAATCTTAGAAATATAAATCTTAAATTTGTTGGAGCTAGTATGCTATTTCTTTTCTGCTTTGTCAGGTGTTGTCTCGGATTCGAATCTTATTATTTTGACTATTTATGATAAGCAACCCCCCTTCTGGCTGAAGCTTTTTTTTTTTTTTTAAAGATATGTTTTTGGGCATTTTGCCTTTAATGGATAGAACAGCCAAGTGTGAAGGGGGGGAGAGAGAGAGAGAGAGAGAGAGAGAGAGGGGATGACATGCAGCAAAGGGCCACAGGCTGGACTCGAACCCAGGCCGCTGCGGCAACAGCCTTGTATATGGGGCGCCTGCTCTACCACTAAGCCACCAACGCCCCTTCTGGCTGAAGCTTTGAATATTATATTACTATTATTATAATTACTAACAGAGTTCTGGAGCCCAAATGTGGTATTTTGGATGGCTTTAGTTTTTTAAATAGACGTGTTTTTTCTTTGGTTAATCCTGTTGAAAAACATAACAAAGCTATATGTTCTCTGTTTCAGAGTGAGGGTGACACAAACCCTGGATACCACACATACCAAGACACCACATATTGGAGTCTGGTCATTGGCTCATAAACCCTTTTGACTGTAACAACTAAATCATCTTTCCTCAAGCTTTAAAGACCTCGGGGGCAATCTATAGATTTCTGTCTCACTTCTGGTAATGATCTGAGATGAGTAAAATCATTAAGTTGTTTGTTCAATCAACACTGTAGCCTCTAGAGGCCACAAGAGGGGCTTTTAATCTCGTGTCTTTATGGGACATTAAAACGATAATGCTCACTGTTCCAAAACTGCCATAATGAAACCTTACAGCTCAATTCAAGGTCCATAATGGGTTTTCTTGAATCAGACAAAGAAAGAGAGAGAGAGGCCTGTATGTTCTGCAGGTAATCTGTCCTCAGCAGTTCTCAGACAGACTGTTCTGTTTTAGACTGTGAATCTACGCCTCAGCACTTTGGGATCTTTGAGACTCAATGCTGCAGGGCATGGCCAACCTACATGCTGCAACTGGCAGCACACACACATGCAGTGTGAGCACGCAGTCACCAGTTTATAAGGTACCTAGCTAAAGCTAATGCAGTCATACACAACAGTCTTGCATTAAATCTTCCCTTCATGAAGGTTACAATGTTTGTATCCATTTGCAGAAACATTGGCAAATCGATTAATCTTTTAAAGGTCTGTGTGTAAGATTTGGGGGGATTTAGTGGCATCCAGTGTTGAGGATTGCAGACTGCAACCAACTGAAACTTCTCCTGGTTAAAATTCCTTCAGTGTTCATTGTTTGGATGGTTTTTAGCTGGAGCTGAAATATCTGCAGAGGTCTGTTCCTCTCCAAAACAAATGGAGTAGGTGATTTAAACCGGTAAAAACACTGAATAAAGCAGTTTCATGTTAAAAAACAAACATTTTTTTCCCAGCACTGCTCTGAGAGGCTGCTAACTACTGTGGCCAATGCAAAAACACAAAAATGCAAAAATGGAAATGGCCCCATTCTGAGCCAGTGTTTGGTTGGTCTGTTTTGGGCCACAGCAGAAACATGGCTGTAGATCAAGGTGATCTCCATGGACAAGGACCAGCTCACTACGTAGATATAAATGGCTCATTCTAAGCTAACAAAAACACAACAATTTTGAAACATATATTAATCACAATCAATTAATCACGAAAAATGGAACAAAACTTTAAATAATTTTTAGATGCAACCCTTGCATGGATAACAAGGCATTAGCAATATAAAAAATCAGTAAAGGAAAAACTGTGTGACTGCATTTTTGGGACAGATTTTCACCAGTTTACACATCACTTAACTGAGCATAAAAAGAGGACGTATAAAACAATACATTATTGAAAAATAAATAAAATGTCTAAAACAACAAATCAACAATCCAACATAGAATCAATGAAGCCATTTAGTTAGTTGCTCAATAACATAAGATAAATAAATATTTAATGAGAATTTTAAGACTTAAGTGATACAGCATGCGTGGGTTTCTCTGGCAGGTTATTTCACATTAGAGGCCATAATGAAGAATGACTGGCCACACACACACACACACACACAACACAGTGTGCTTCAGCGTAATAAGCCCTGTGCTACAGGTGTGCTGCTGAGAGCTGATTGCTGTTATGCAACAAGATGATTCACTGCCAGCCTCGACACGTCTGTATTCACACACACACACAAACTCACAGACAGCCACCTGAACACTTCAGTTTCACACGTATTAAATGAAGTCATCGTGGAAAAACTGTTTCACACAAAAGCGCAGACACATTTATGGTGCAGATTTGTTTGATGAGACATACAACATCAGACACCATTTTCACCAGTTTTTCTTCTGGCTGTACTGGGTTGAGGCAAATAGTTGGGTTACGGTTAAGCAGCAGTTTTACATTCAGTGAAAGAAAAACAAAAACTCAGTTATCTTCTGTGTTCTTATTATTCTTTGCACTACTTCAATAACCAGTGGTGAAAGTTACAAGTCATTTACACTTATTTAGTAGCTACTGTAACGTCACTAGTCACTATGACGTCATTCGGTGGTGTGTGAACTCCCATTTTGAAGCCTCAAGTTCGACATTTCAGCTGTTGCCATCTTGATTTTTTGGAGCCAGGATTGACCATATTTGGGCAAGAGACTGGTGCTGTGAGGTGATGATGGATCTGACTGAGAAGTCAAGGACACTATCTACAGACAACCTGTCACTCAAAGCGGCCCCATTCTTAATTATGCATAACTTAAATAAAATGGGTAAGTTATATAGAAATCCGCCCCCCATGGAGTCGTCATAAATAGAGAAATATGCTGTAAAGATCAAAACTGTTTTGAAGCAGGCTGTAGACATGTTTATTTCTGCTGCAAAGTTGGGCATTTTAACATGGGGGTCTATGGAGACTGACTGGCTTCCAGAGCCAGCCTTAAGTGGCCATTAGAGGAATTGGAGTTTTGGCACTTCCATGTTGACTTCATCTTTCAGCACCAGAGGTTGCCGCTTATTTGGAAACTGTCTTTTTTTTTCTTCACAAAAACAGTTCACAGACATGTATTTCTGAAAACGTTTAAGACAAAAAATAAGCCATGCTGTTTCTGTATCTGACTTTATATTAGATCAACAACGGTTAGTTTAAAAGTTTTTTGGGAGTTTCCAGAGGCAGTGAGTCATACTGGACACCCCTGATTTGCATGAAGTAGCCTAGATTCAACTTCATGCAAATGAAAAGTGGACATTAGGGCTGCAACTAACGATTATTTTCATTGTCGACTAATCTGTCAATTATTTCTTCGATTAGTCGACTAATCGTTTTATCGAAAAATGTGTCAAAATGTTGAAAAATGGCGGTCTGTCTCCCAATCCCCAAAATTATGTCATCTAATGTCTTGTTTCAAACTCACACCAAAGGGTTTTAGTTCACTGTCATGGGAGAGTGTGTAAAGCTGTCAATATTTGACCGTAAGAAGCTGCATTAAGAGTATTTTGGGGTACTTTTATAGTACTTTTCTATGAAAAATGACTCAAACCGATTAGTCGAATACTAAAATAGTCACCGATTATTTTAATAGTCGATTAGTCTTCGATTAGTCGACTAATCGTTGCAGCCCTAGTGGACATCCCATCTTTTGAAACACAGTGCCGGAATGCACTGCACAGCTGCTTACGTAGGCAGTGAATAGGAAGCATGGAATTGACGGATCCTGTGGACACGGAACATGGAACTATGAAAATACAAACTTTGCATATTTTGGATGGATCCATGGCACATTGCACAGAGCCAACTGATTTTCATATTGAATATGGAATTAATCTGTGGAAGCTCTGGTGCAAAATTAGACCAAACTTTTCTACAGATGTAAGTTTATGAGCCATGATGAAGGCCAAAATGTGGCCTTCAACAGGCAGTAAGGCTTGTTCTTTTTATCTGAGCAGATTTGCCCCTACTGGCCGGTTGAGAGGAGTGAGGTGTCAGCAGTCAGTGATTGTATTAAACAGTAAATAAAACTGCTTTTTCAACAATTATGAATCACTGCAACCATGAGAGGTTCTTGAGCATACAGTCATAAATGTGCACACAGAATATTTGGCTGATTGGTCCAGTAGTTCGTGAGATTTGCTGCAGGCAGATACACACACTCACACACACACGACCAATCACATGATCCTCTCCAGGCCTATGTCTGGCAGAGATAATAATCTTCAACTACCTCAATGTTAAAGGACAGCTTCGGTATTTTTCAACCTGGGCCCTATTTCCCCATGTGTATGTATGCGTATGATTCATGGGTACCACTCGTTCTAAAATTGGCTCAGTATTGAGCTGCGAAACGAGCTAAAACAGTAATGGGGGCAAATGCGTCCCGTATAAAAGTGCTTTTTTTTTCGCCACTGACCGGTTCAGATCGCCAGTGTTATCTCTGTAAATAGCATATGGTAGCGGCCCTGGGGCAGTGGTGAGTGTGAATGAGTGGAGTCAGCTGTCAGTCAGTGTTGGAGCAGAGTCAGAGGACAGAGTCTTTCACGTGCTACGCCCTGGAGTGTTACCGAGTTTCTGGAGTGCTCAAATAAACGGGCCTTTTTCCCGAACGCAAGAGCAGGATGTCGCGCAACACCCCGTACAGCTTTCATAGGCTGCCTTTGTCGGACGGCGAGATGCTGAAGTTGTGGCACTCCTCTCCAGACACTGCGCCTTGCAGACCATCAGGTCTGCAGTGCTCACTTCTCCCAAGATGACTACTGCCAGCCGAAGAAGAGAAGACATCCAATCCCGAAACACCTCTTCCTCAAGAAAACGGCTGTCCCACGAGTAGAGAGAGCTACAGACACAGCGGAGCATCACACAGCCCAGAGGTAAGGGAAAGGCTAGTATGCTATTTACAGAGATAGCACTGGCAATCTGAACCAGTCAGTGGCGAAAAAACACACACTTCACACACACATACTCACTTACAATACCGAGCGGGGACACCTTCCGTCTTTCTGCTTCAACACTGACTGACAGCTGACTCCACTCATTCACACTCACCACTGCCCCAGGGCCGCTACCATATGCTATCTACAGAGATAACACTGGCGATCTGAACTGGTCAGTGGCGAAAAAAAAGCACTTTTATACAGGACGCATTTGCCCCCATTACCGTTTTAGCTTGTTTTGCAGCTCAATACTGAACCAATTTTAGAACGAGCGGTACCCATGAATCATACGCACACATACACATGGGGAAATAGGGCCCAGGTTGAAAAATACCGAAGTTGTCCTTTAAGCATAACTGCAGTAGGTATAATGTACTTCCACAGCTGTCAGTGACACACTACAGCCTTTGCCGGTCACATAATCGTATCATGGAGAGAGAGAAATGTGACTTTCCTCATTCTGCCAAACACGTTTTTATTGTCCCAAGGCCGGTCTTTCCTAACATCACTGCCGTTTATTGTCTTTGCTGATTCCTGTGAAGTTGTCAGGCTGCTCTTGCTCGGAACCTTCACTCCTCTCTGCTGCAGTTTCTTGTGACACACAAACACACCTTTATAAACCAGTTCACCTGCTTGCATTGGTTGCAAAATATTATATATCAACCAAAAACAAATAGAGAACAAATCAATGTAGATTTAAACTGCAAAAAGGTCCCTCACTGTAGTCACACAGAACAAAAAAGAGTAATTTAGGAACATTTCGCTTTCTAATGTTTCACTAATCAGACTAAAATGAGGATCCTGTTGTTGTACTCACTGTTCAAGAGCATTTTATCATTTTGGATAAGAGCATCAGCTAAAAGCCAGTGGACTAAAGTGACTGAGGACTTTGTTTTAACATGAACAGACAGATCCACAGAGAGCTGGGCTCCAACAGACAGCTCGGCTCAGCCTGTTTGTAGTCATACTGACTAAAACCCTGCTAATCTGAGAGCAGCGGGCCGGCAGTCTCTGGACAGAACAGGTGGTTCCCTACTCAACACAAGAACTAATAATGTATTAGGTGTAAGCGTGCGTGTTTGTGTGCATGTGTGTTTGGGGGGCTGAGCTAATTAGAGACAATCAGTTAATAGGCACTGGGGTAACAAAGTAAACCCTGACTCTGCAATAACAATAAACACATAAAAAAACATTCTATCACAAGCCCTGCATTTAAATTTTACTTAAAAGGTAAGAGAAGTGTTTTCACTTCTGCGTCTTCAGATCGAAAATATGTTGCCAAATGGTTTAATGCTCTGCTTATGCACTCCTCTTTCAATTTTGCGCACATTTGGTCCTCTTTTGTCAGTTTACTCCATCTACTTTTCAGTGTTCTTATTTTTTAACTCAAATACTTGGTATTCGACGCACAGATGTAATCCTGTTCGATCATAACGTTCTTTCTGCCTTCTATTATGTATGAATCCACACTGGGTGGTAAATGTTTAAATGTGTAAATGTACCATACATCCTGCTGCTGGACACTGTGCAAAAAATGGAAAGCAGCAGTGTGCAGCACACTCCTGGATTCTAACTACTGTTAGGTAACCATCCACTTATTTTACAGCACTGCAGGAATCTAAGCACCAAGAGCAGGTAAAGGTACCATTAGATGAATACCTGCTAATGTACTCTCTTATGTGTATTGACCGCAAGTGCCAGTGTTAACACCCTTAAATCTGTGATATAAATATAAAACACTCAGGGCCCTAATCTTACACCCATACAGCACAGTGCAACTGTCATTGTTTCACACCGACGCAGTTGTCATTTTCATGGCCAGTGACCTTGTGTAAGTCACAAATGTACTTGCGCTCATCTCTGTGCTCATTGGCATGTAGGTCTTAAAATGAGGTGTGGTCAGTTGCATTGTTGGTGCATTCCTATTTTGAGGCAGCAAAAATGACTGTGCCATTGACCAACAAAAACCTGGTTAGAATGGTGCAGTATTTTACTGCTGTTTAAAGGGCACATTATTTGGATAGTGATGGTGTGTTCCATTTGCACTGGGAAGTCAGATTTTCCAAGCTCCCAGTTGGAATTTTCAAATAGAACACACACCGAAGTTGGATTTTCGATTTGAAAAGTCGGAGGAACTTCACCAACAACAACCTCAAAATCAAAGATGGCTGCTCCACACATCAACCGTGGTGAAAATTGTGGTAATATTCTGTTTATTTGTGGTAATATTCTGTTTATTTGCATAACAGCGCTATGCATTGTTATGAAGTGATATTGCTAACAATGGCTAACCTGGCTAGAACTGGTATTGCTAAAAGCATCTTGGTATTCTCACTTCTATTACAATACCAACAACTTGGCTGTGACGTCATTCCCAGCTCCAACCTCCCAAGGTAAATAGAACACAACATAAATACACCTACGTAGGCGGGTTCACAACATGCATACATTCTGCTTGTTATACACACAGCGCTGCGCGGTGTGTGGAAAATATCAATTACATTCTCTAAAATCTGAACATAGCAGAGATCACAGCCGAGCTGCAGAGCTGCTGTCTATCTTCTCTTTAAGAGAGACACTGGGTGCATTTACATACAAGGAGCAGCATTATTTTAGAAGCTAAAAGTTAAGTGCTGTTTTCTCAGTCAAGTTTATAGTATTAAGTTTTGCCTCTTTAATGTCCCACAATATTTCCTGCCATGGTATTATTGCTCTTGCTGCATTACTCTCAGCAGAAAACTGCTGAGCAGAAATCCAGTAAATAGCAAGTGCGCTACAAAGGGAATTGGAGATGACACTTACACTGGTTGTATTCATGTTAGGCCCAAAACACATCTATTGTTTAATTAAGAAACTAAATACAACCCCTTTGCGCCTTGTGCCTTCCTTTGTTCCAGGATTATGTGTTGTGTAATTAGCAAAGTGGAGGCAGACATGCCCTAAATGCACTCGCACTATGCACTTTAGACCATGTGTTAAAGAATGTTGAGTTAGGGCCCTGAAGGTTTGAAAGGTGACTAAAAGGTTAACAGTGGGTTTTTAAAGTACTGCAGCTGTAGTCAGTTTGAATTCAATCCATTTATAGACAGCAGTTTTCAGGGTGGAGAAAAAGCATCACGCCGACTGAAATGACTCCTGCAGAATATTCCAATTCTCTGCTGTCAAACTGTAGGCTCTATACAAACTCACAGTTTTACAAAATGTGTCTGAAAAAGCTACCTCAAAGCTCTAAAGATGACACGGAAACAGTGCATTTGCTCATATTGTGGAAATTATATTTATATGTCAGTATAAAGTTGAAAACTAGGTTAGTGCAGCTCATGAAGGCCAGTGAGCATTATTATGGGGTTTTGTTGTTTCAGCTGCACTTACCCAACAACAGTTAAGTAGCCATTGTTCTGTTGTCAGGCATCGCCCAGCCCAGAGGTGGTTACAGTTTTACTAGACCACATGGATCACCAACTTAGACTGCACATCCTCATTATTAGTGGCTAAATGTTCCTCCTTTTTAAGACCAGAGGTCAAGCAAAACATCCCCCCTTTAGAGGATCTCTGCGAGAACATTTGGTCCTTGTAGAAAAAACACAGACACAAACACACAAGTCCAGGGCAGGCTACTTCCAGCGAGCATAAGGACCAGCTGAGTCACGCAAATTAGATATCCAGACTGATTAACTGGGTTATTATGACACATTAGATCAGAAGTGCTGACCTCAGTGTGGATTTGAGATGTTCTGAGTACCCTCGCTGCAGCCTCCTCCCACACAAATTAGGAATGAATTATCTTTTTTTTAAATGAATTATTCAGGGAGGCCACAACCTCTTTTTAACATCTCAGTTATGCACACAAACATTTACAGTGACACTTGTGGCCTGCTGGGTCCAACTGTGTTGGTGGGAGGTTGGTGGAATAAAGGGAAGTGTTTGAGGTAAAAACTGAAACATTCCTGACTCATGTGCATCAAGGAAACTATTTTAACATGTTGATCCCTTCTGTCTGTTAGATTCTTTTTTTTAAAATGCCAAAAAAGATTTGCATTAAAATAAACATTGTTGCAAGATAATCTTAAATTCAACTGCATCTCAAAGTCTTCATCAGCAAACTGAAGTGTGCTCGCTCCCTAAGGGCCCTGACACACCTAGCCGATGGTGGGCCATTGGTCAATGTTGGGCCATTGGTGAGAGTGTGTTGTCCTAATTTTTGGGGCGTGTCGCCCCTTGTCAGCTTTTTCTCCCAGCTGATTCAGCATGTTGATGTCGGTTGGGTGTGTCTGGGCTTTAAGATCATTAGACGACCAAGCCAACTTCAATGAAGATGGATGAAATGACAGCTATCAAAGAGTGATGTTAGCAAATGGGACATGGCATAAAAACATAAAGTACAACTCAAAGTAAAATTATTTGGATAACAAATAAAAATTTTGCTCAGGTTCGGCCCACTTGACATGCTGCTGTGTTGTGCTATGGCCTATTTAAGTGCTGGAATTTGTTATTTACGTGACAACGCCTGAATGCAACACAGGCTCTGCTCCATTAGTGCTGTGCTGCGGGTTTGGGCCGGGCTTGGTTAGAACTGTCTAGTTCTCGGGTCGGGTTCAGTCAGGAAAATGCAGCCCGAGCCGCGCTCTAGCGTGCTCACCTGTGTGTGTGTGTGTGTGTGTGTGTGTGCGCGCGCACGTGTCTGTGTGTGCGCGTGTTTATCGGGGCCGAACTCCGCCGTGTGCAATACAGAGAGCAGAGGAGAATTGTAAACGTGCGACCATGTAGAGACAGAAATGACATAAGATAAATAACATAAGGCTATTTTGTTTGTTTAATAAAAGGACAAGGTATAGACCTGTTCTATAGGAAAGGTAACCTTAAATGACTTCTGTTGTGATCTGGCACTATATAGAAAATAAAATTAACTTGACCTTCAGGGGGGGGGCGAGGGGTGCCATTATGAGGACGGGGTGCCCCCCTTATTTATAACGGTAGGGGAAACACTGGAGCATGACATGTTAGATCATTGACCTTAGCCTGGATTAATAGAAGGGTATTATATGAATACAGTGGTGTCATGGTGAGTCAGCCTAATTCTTTCCAAATAGAGCTATTCAAGTCATCTGGTGAAAATTCTTGTATTCTTTAATATCGCAATATATATTGCAAAAAACAGAACAAAACGCAATGTCAGTTTTTTCCAATATCGTGCAGCCCTGGTTGTTATCATGCTGATGTATGTTCAAGTGTTTATTCCTCTGATAAGTTTGGTTTGAACTAGTTATTTGATGCTATAAAAAGGAGGTATGACGTCATGATTGACAGCTGTTTGTGCCAATCGGTGTGCTCAACATTGATGGTGCTGCTTGTGTTTTATCTTGCAGTCGAAAAGCAAATAAAGCACATCTATTGGAACATATAAATCTATAATCGGAAAAGATTGAATGATGATGAGATTTTCACACACGACTGGTTTCTAATAATATGAAAGTCAGTGTGGCTCGTCATAAAAACACAAGTTGAAAAAAAAAAAAAAATCTTTCAGTTTCATCAGGCCTACATTTTTGTTCATGAGAAAATCAACACTTCCAGTAAACTGAACAATTTTTTTTTCTGTTACACAGAACATGAAGTACTTATTATTTACTGTCAATATTTCACACATCTACAAGAAACACTTTCAGGACAGCAGGGCCACCCACATTAAATCACTGTGGATGCAGTGTTATTTTGTAAGCAAAGTGGTTAGACTTTGGCATGTGCATGTGGGGGCGAGCTGATGGTGAGAGTGATATTACCGATAATGGAAGCAGTCCTTCCTTCTGTGGAAAAACTACCCTGACAAGCAAACATCATGGCCTACCCTTCCAAGGAATCCAGCTCAACACACACTCTTGATCTGCACACTGTCTGCTAATTTGCGTGTGTGTGAGTGTGTGTGTGTGTGTGTGTGTGTGCGCGTGCATAATTCTCTCTCCTAGAAAACCATCCAAACATCTGGCAAAAAGCAGCTCACCCTAAACAAGAGTTTTGCTCCATTTTACGCCGTCAAAGTGAATGCCAAATAAATTTGAACAGGATGAAATGTGTGTGTGGAGAAGACGCACCTTCTACTGTTAATGTTTGCACACCCTTTTTCAATGGAAATGGGTGACACAGTTGGACAATTTCCATATCACCACTTTAATGATGCTGCATTCACTGTTACAGGAACTGGTGTGTTTCTGTTTTCTCTTTCTATCTCTCTGCTGGACGAATTGATTAGCTGATTTCCAGAAAGAAAATCAGCCACTTTGTAAATGACCAGAGCGTATTTTGTGAATATTACTGTGATAAAGACAGGTGATAAGAGGGTTGGATAAAAAAAAAAAAAAACAAGACACAAGTTTTGGTACAGATATGATCTGATAATCAGACTGTTTGGTTCCAACCACTGTTAGTAGTTACTGCCGTGTTAACCTCAACCCCACAGAAGCTGTGTCATTGGTATGCAGATTTTAATCAATCAATGGATCAAATGATGGTAATGATGGTGTTGTTTATAGTCAGCCATGCCATGCAAGAACTTTATATAGTTATTACTTAAATCAGGAAATTGGTGATCAAAGAAGACATGTAAACAAAGCCCCCAGGAAGAGCGTTGGGTTTTGAAGCCAATTTTACAAAGTGGCCAAAAGTTCTATACACTTACAATGGAATAGAGATATCTGTAAATCAAGTGATCGTTTTTTTGAGCAACTAACAATTACTTTTAACTTCACCAAGTTTATGTCTTCAAATTGTCTTATTTGTACAAAAACTCAAATATATTTAATTTACTATCATAGAGGACAAAAAAACATTAAATATCACAGATTTGAAACAAGTTAATTTTTTCTAATAGGAACAAAACTTTATAAAACATGATCATTTTTAGGAATAAATGCAGTAGGACGCAGATGGGCACACAAATGGAGACTTTGCTGCATTGTTTCTCGCTATCTCTCTTTCCCACTGACTCTCATTAACACATCTGTCTCTCTCCTACACACACAGACACACACTCACACACACTCGCACATATAAACATATAAGTACAGTCTGGAGCGATGCGCTGGAATGTGGAGGTAGAGGGAATCAGGCTGGAAGCTTCTATAATTAGAGGTGCATTCAGGAGACATATTGCTGAGTTGTTGAATGTTTAATGTCGGGACTGCAGGCGTTACAGTTGCAAAGAGCAAAACCTCTGAGCCCCTCCTCACACACACACATTCCCATAACACCCCCTCACTCACACACACCCACAAAGGCCTGCACAGAGATGGAGGTGAGCAGCAGTAACAGTAGTAAACTGGATGAGTGGATTCAGGTTTCAGAAAGGAAACAGCAGCACAATACAAGGACACACACACACAGTACCGCTGACAACTGAGCGTGTAATTCCCAGCTATTGTCTGTAACTTGAAGCACACACTGACACGGGAACTTAAACCTCCTTTGGATGAGGTAATGGTCAAACACATCTGACGAGAGAGAGAGGAACTGCTCCCGATATGGAATGAGAGTGTTCAACCTCGCATCAACTGCAAAATATGCTGTTTTTTTTCACTGGAATTTGGTTGAGATCACTGCCTTTGTTTGGCTATAATCACCTCTAAAACACCACATACAACATATATCTTTCAGAAGATTCAATTTATCAATCAATAGTAACAAGCCTTTGAAAATATGGTTCAATAAATGCTAGTATTTTGTGCTATAACTGACAGATTTTAAAGGTTATGCAAGGATAGGCCCCTCCATTTTAGCTACCCTCTCCAGCACAGCTATACCGGTCTTATTATTTTTATTATTATTATTTATGAGGTTTCCTCCTGTCAGCTGTATGTGCAGTTTCTGGCAGAATGTTGCCAATACAAAAGGAAAATAAACAATACCCAGGGTTCAAGGTTAGTTCAGTGTGCCACTCTTAAAGGGTAACTTCTGTATTTTTCAACCTCCATCATTTTTGCATGTTTTTGTGTCTAAATAAGTAATGGAGACAACAATTTTTTTAAAATTGGTCCAATATTGAAAGAGGGCGCTGCAGCAGCTGCAGCGAAACAGACTGCAATGTAATCCCTATGGGCAATTGTGCGTGGTCGATTTCTGTCCACTAAAAGTATGTGTTTTAGGCACTGACAGGCTCAGATTGTTATTATAACTGTCTGAGAGCATTAGGGTCCGCGTTCATAAATACCGACGTTTCCCTTTGAACCAGACCAGTTCACAGTAGCATTCGCAAACAAACCTTTGTTTATATTTTTAAAAGGAATATGGTTCAGCTACTTGGCTAATTCTCAAGTTTAGGTTATAGTGCATCCAATTCTGTATTTCTGAGACGGATGCCAACATGTTAGGGATAGCTGAACAATGCACAAGCTGATATTCATAAATGCATAACATAAGCAAAAAAATTTTAATAAAAAAACAGTATTGAATTTGGTTTTAAATGAAGAGTGACTCCTTACGTTTGAAATATAATTTGTAGGCCGGGGCATCTCTGTAGCACCACAGTGTTTCATTTATAACAGTATGACATATTTTACCTTGGAAAAACTGGAGCTCCTGCAGTTTGGACATTACACTTGGCCATATTGCAATTTCAAGGATATTTCGATTCATTGTGCAGCCCTGCTTCAGACTGTATCAGCTAACATGGTCGGTCATAAAAGAGCATTTACAACTTCTCTTCAAATGGTCAAAACTTTCTGCCTCGCTTGTGCAGCTCACTTACATCCAAAACAAATAACAATTATTTGCTGTTTCCCTCAGTTCTGCTTTAGATTCACACACTTGTCCTATGATAAATCTGAACAAATCCAACACTTCAGATCTGCGTCTAGAAAAAATATTAAAGTGGATACCAGAGCACAAAGAATGGTTCATTATCGCCTATCATAGTTGAGCAGATTCCTACACATTAACGGGTATATAATTAAAGTCTGAAATATTTAATACAACCTCTGTTTTTATAGACTAATGCTGGCTGTTGTTCACATGGAGTATTAGTGTTTTTACAGCCCCAATATTCAGACAAAACCCTAATTTTGCAAGCTGTCTCTTCACCAAATCTACCAAAACATTACAATGCTGGAAAATTTTACACCTTCACAAAATCTATTCTCAAACACAGATAAATGACCAAAATATAGGCTACAAACAGAATTCCAGTGAGGAGTGTTCATGTGCCTTTATAACACCCTCTCTAACAGTATCATGACATCTCCTCTGTTCTGAGCTCTCTTTCTTAAATTCAAATTTGATATAAATTTTTTTTTCTTTCTCCAAAGGAAAATGCAGCATGTCCTCAGCCCAAAGAGTGACCAGGGAGTGGCAGGGCAGCCGTTTTAAAAAAGAAAGGGGAAAGGATTTTAACTCTGAGACATTCTGGATGACTTGGACAATGGAGCTGAAGACATTTTGTTTTTTTTTATAGTTTATGATTATTTCCAGACATGCAGCAGCACTGAGACTGGACTACATGTAACATGAGATTGTGCCTCCCTGTAATGATAATTTGGGTGGTTCTGGTCTGAGTTGACCCTTCTGACTGGCATATACAGACAATCTGTCATGCCTGCAAATAATCATACATATAACAACAGTAATTAAAGGGTTCGTGGTGGCACACTCCCTTTGAGGTCGCCGTTTTTCTTTGTATCTGTAGAAGCAGCAGAGCTCAGTGAATCCATGACACACAGCTCATGCAGCAGAGGTGGGTTCACTGCCGGGCACTTACCCTGCTCAGCACCGGATCTCTTCGACAGGAGAGGCTGGGGAGCGATGCGACGGCCACTCCGGCTCCTATCTTGGCTCCCTCCTTGAGTGGCTGTATAGACAGTCCTCCGTTACCGTGCCCACCTCTCCTCCTCTCGTGCTCGGGGGCTCCTGGCAGGTGACGGCGGCCTCTAGTCTTCCTGCGCCCCGGGAACGCAGCGCAGAAACTCTGTGTAATCTCCGCAGCTCGCTCCGCTCTGCTTCTCTCTCTCTCTCTCTCTCTCACTCTCTCTCGCTGCTCCACCGCCTTCGCCGCTGCCCTCTGACGTCATGAAGGAAAGCCCCGGTCGGTTACGTCACGCCGTTGAGAACACGGAAACCCCACCCCGTGTCGTTCCCGCCCCTCAGGAGCTTCATTACTGTAAATCCAAAACGTGTTTTCGTGGAAGAGAACAAAGAAACTGACTAGTAAATAAACACTTGTGTTTTTATCACTGCACTTATCAACAATATGACTCTGCTTCGTTTTCTTAGACAGACAATAGTGGGTTATCTGTAACCTCATCATCAGCCTCATCATCCTGTTTGTCTACAAGGCTCCAAGTTCAGATGTGCCCACATCAGTAAACCTCCAGTGGTAGAAGTAGGTTAGCCTACTCAAGCATGAATTTAAAGGTCCTCTTTGTAGGATTTAGGGGAACATAATGGCAGAAATGGTATATAATATTCACAACTATGTTTTCCTTAGAGTATAATCACTTGACAATAAAAATAGTGCTTTTGTTATCTTAGAATTTGCTGTTTATACCTACAGAGTCCGACATTGTTCTACAGCAGCCCAGAACAGTCAAACCAACACAAGCTCTACATAGAGCCGTTCATATTTTTGCCAAGTAGTAACCTCCAGGACTAAAAAATGAAGCTGGCGTGGAGGTGCCATAAACTGCAGTTCCTCTAATGGCCACTTGAGGCTGGCTCTAACAGTGAGTAAATCCTCATAGACTATAAAAAATAATAGACATAGCTAAAGTGATGTCACCCATTGGTCTTTGGACTCCCGTTTTTAAGTCTTGAGTTTGGCATTACGTCTGTCGCCATCTTGGATTTCTGGAGCTAGAAGTGACCATATTTGGATGAGAGGGTGGAGCTGTGGAGGAGCAAAGGGTGGATCTGACTGACAAGCAGAGGACACTATCAGCAGACAGTCTGTCATTTAAAGCAGCCCGCCCTTAAATATGCGTTACTTCAAGCCTTAATAAAATGTAAACAATTCAGTTTTATAAAAATTCACCCACCGTACAATTGTCATTAACGGTGAAATTAGCCATGGAGACTAAAACAGTTTTTTGTACCAGACTGTAAACATGTTTATTTCTGCTGTAAAGGTGGGCCTATGGAGATTGAAACTCACTCTTGGTGCCAGGCTCAAGTGGCCATGAGAGGAGCTGCAGTTTTTGGCACTTTTGTATTGGCTTTATTTTTCAGCCCTGGAGGTTGCTGCTTGGTCATTCCGTATGGACCTAATGTTAAAATGCCCAACTTTACAGCAGAAATAAACATGTCTACAGCCTGGTATGCTTTCACTGACAGGCAGTTTGCTGATAGTGTCCTTGACTCCACCCCTCACTCCTCCACAGTGCCAGTCTCTGCCCAAATATGGTCACTCCTGGCTCCAAAAACAAGATGGCAACAGCTGTAATGCCGAACTCGAGGCTTCAGAACTGGAGTTCACAAACCATTGGATGATGTCACTGTGGCTAGGTCCTTCTTTTGATACAGTCAAAGGTTTTTCTCTGTTTGACACACTGGAGACGTTTCAGTTGGTTGTAATCAACCTGCTAGATACCACTAAATCCTACAAACTAGCCCTTTCATGTATAGTGGTCACTACAGTGGACAGATATTTAAAAGCCATTTCTTGTATATGCATGGGTTTTGATGCTATAGTTGCATTTAAGGCACTAGAGTGGACCCTTGTGCGTCATGCCATACACTGCCACCCATTAGGCAGGTGTTGGCAGTGCAACCCAAATCTCTCAAAACCAAGATGGAGCTGAAAGAGGGAGGGGGGAGGTAGGAACAGGACGGAGGAGTAGAAAGAGAGAGAGGAGATGCTGAGGAGTCAGGAGCAGAGTTCAATGCTTTTGCATGGCATTGAACAGTATATGAACGTGTTAAAATATGTGACCACACTACTTTAACAGCATTAAAATATATTTTTTATAGTTCCACATGAGATATAGCATTTTTAAAACTGGTTTGTATTTCTTCAGTTGAAAACTTAAACGCATGCTGTCCAACTGAGTGGACATGTAGAACTGTTAAAAAATGAACTTCATAATTTACTTTTTCATGCCTGAAGAGGAATAAAACACTCAAGAAAAAAACCATGCATGAAAGGGCTAGATCCATATTCACAAAGCTTCTTAGTACAAAGAGTTGCCCCTAGTGATGAAATTCTTGGAATTATTTCCCCTTAAAGTTAAGACTAGGTTCTGGTAAAAATAAGTTATTTACAAAGCATCTTAGCTCTTTAAAGAGCGGTGAAAAGCATCAGGAGTAGAGAGGAGGAGTTTTAAGATGCTTAAGAGTTTTTTAAGAAGAGAAGATGACAGAAAGACAGAGAGGAAGGACAGATATTCTCCACATGCTGAATGAGGGTGAAATAATGAAATGCTACAGATAAGACCTTGCAGGGGAAATGTTTGTGGCCTATCTAATTAGAGATGCATGCTCATATCCAAGCCAACACAATGACACAATAACGCCAGAAATAAAGTGATCACAACACTAAGATATTTGGCAAGTGGAAAAATGCAACAGTGAAACAGTGTTGACTCGGCTTCGTCTCAACTTTTGATCAGCAGTGATCAAACTAATAATTTCAGTTTCATATTGTGATGGAGTCTGTTTCATTTCCACTGGGCGTCCACACCTTGCACCTTACTTCAAATATGAATATTACTGTAAAGAAGCTACAAATACTGTGACATGGCAGCACAGAAGATCCTAACGATCAGAAGAGTTTCAAGGTTGGAGTCACCAATTCAGTATCTGACTAAATGTCTCCCCCACTTCTTTAGTAATAGCCAGGAAAAAGTATTTGCAGAACATTTTGATGTCACAGTGAAGCTGACCTTTGACCCTTTGAATATAAAATGTCATAATGTCATCATTTTATCCTATTAGACGTGTGAAATTTTGTCAAAATAAGTGTATAGGTCACAGTGGCCTTTGACCACCAAAATCTAAGCACTTTGTTGAGTCCAAGTGGTGGTTTCTGCCAAATTTGAAGCAATCACCTCAGGGTGTTCTTGAGATATCACATTCACAAGAATAAGATGAAGGGATACACAATCCAACATATTGCTTCCAGCCATAGATGTTGCCAGTGTGGAGGCATTGTCTGTCTCTCTCTGTCTCTCTCTCTGGCATTATGATGGGTGTGATATCCCATAGTATATGTGTTGTAGTGAGTGAATCGACTGAAAGGGAACAATGAACTATGTGCAGGCCTACAATTAAAGATTTTTTTCTAATTTCTAAATAGTTAAGGCTGTCCCACCAGTTAAAAATAACAATAGCCCACAATTAACTTGAGAAATGATTCACAAGTTAATTAACACAAAGTGAGATCCAGTCAGAAGTGGTGCCTTGAGACACATGTGGAGACGCCTTTTATTGTCACTTGTAAACAAACAGAGAGAGCTGTCCACTTTCAGACAAATGTTGATAACAAGTGTAAACAGGCTCTAACATTTATCTACAACTGCTTTCTTAAACATGTAGTTTGCGCAGTGGGAGAGTACAGCGAAAAAATGGAACACAATGTGCACAAAATGTGCAGATTGTAGGAAAGCATATTTATTAGAAGGGTAAACATGAGGAATATGACAACTACGAGCCCCACTGCACCGCAACATTAGCGTTAACTTATAAAAAGTCTAAGCATTCCCTCTATTTTCTGATCCCCCCTCCCTCGCCTGTCCACCCACCCGAGATCTTTTGCCAAATCCAATCCGTCGCCTCGGTGGGAATGTAGCAGCTCAGCATTCAACCAGCTGGAAGAGAGAGGAGAGAGAGGGGAAGAAAGTTTTGGGTGAATTACAGAGAAAACGAAAGAAGCCATGACTAATAACATTTTTTTGGTCATTTAAATGCTGAACCTGTCAAAAGCAATGGACGAAAAAAATTAGCCCTGTCCATCTCTGAGAGTAATTAGGGCACCAGCATTCACTTTAAAGTGCACATTTAAAAGTCACATTCATTTAGGGCTGAACAAAACAAACAGCTGTCAGGCTTCAATTTTAAATCTATACATTCACAGCTTTCAAAAAAGTGACAAATAAAAAGGAAGTAAGGCATCACTGAGCACAGGATAGAATATTCAGGGAAATTTAGCATGAAATTGTCTGAAGCTGAATAAGAGACAGAAGTCTGCCTGCTAGGGCCTGCTGAACATCTGCTATTGTTTTTCATCACAGTAACCCCTGAGAGAATACACACATCAGTATTCAAGGGAAAGTGCAGGTGACACAGTCTGCATGCAAGATGTTTCCACTGAACACAAACACCAAGTCTGCAGAGCTGAGGAGGAAGCTAATAGGTCAAGGAGGAAGTGAGGATTCAAGGGCGAAGCCAGATGTCACAGGAGTGCTCAGAAGCCGATATACAGGATGGGGGAAAAAAAAACAAAAAAAAAAACCACATTACTCCTGTTCAAAATTCCGGATTTTTTTTTTAACACAACTCCCATGGTGCAAGTATCAAGAATATCTGGAACTAAACATAGTAAGGAAGTACTCTGAGTACACACCTACTGAACAAAAAAGAGGGTAAAAAGAGACCTCTGGGAGCAGCACAAACAAAAGCCCAAATTCAAAACATTTCCGAGAAGGACTTCATCCTGAAGGTTTGAGAGACCAACGTCCTTCAGCTCTTCTCTTTGATGCAGTTCACTTCACAAAAACTGTGACGTCAGCACACAAAACTTCCATTTTTAACTTTCAATGTCCTTGATGGAAAAAAATGAAAGTATGTTTATCCAACTGGCCTCTGAACTGATGTAAAAAAAAAAAAAAAAAAAAAAAACAATTAAAAAAAACAAATCACATTTCTCAATGTTAGAACACACACTTCACATTAAGTACAGGGAACTTAAAGGGAACCTATTATGCTTTTCCGTATTCTGTGTGTCATACATGATGTTACAATGAAGAATGTTCATATTAAACATGGCCAAAGTTCTAAATAATGAGGTAAATGTATGTAAAACTTAAACCTGTGAAACCTCAGGCTTTAGACCATTCTGAATACCCTGTTTCCAACCGTTTTTCTACTGTGGTTACAGTATGACATTGAAGTGTGATGGATTTCTTTATGAGGTCATCTGCTCCAGGCATGCTACTGCGAGCCTATACTACATGTAGTCACATGTAACATCAAGGAAACATGTAAACTCTGTAGCTAATCTCTTCCCAATTTTGGATCATATTCCTGCTGAAACATGTCCCGATGTGAGAAGAGGCTTTTATTGGTGATTTTTCACAAGAGAAAGTGTGGCTATACTTCTACACAGTCATTCTCCAGCTGCAATGACTGTGCAAAGACACCGAGATACACAAGTCCCAGAAACGCTGACCAATTAGAGCAGACTTAGCTTTTTGGGATGGGGGCTTAAAGAGACAGGCACTACAACGGAGCATCTCAGACAGAGGGTGAACACAGGTGTTCCAGCACAGACAGTCTGAGGAAAATTAAATGTTTTTTGGCCATTAAAGCACATAAACATGTTCAAGTAGAAACCTTAAATACAAGTATGAAGTAAAAATTTGCATAACAGGTCCTCTTTAATCTAAAAAAAGTGCTTGTACTTCAATAAGTGTTCTACATTTCAAAACAACCGAGAAATTTAGCTTCTCAGAAATAGTTTGCTCATATAAATTCCAGACAGACTGAAAGTTGCACACATCACTAAGAGGAAAATGACAGCAGCGTGTTGCAACCAAAACTTGTGATGTTGCTGAGCAAACGTCACACACCATTTAGGTCAACAGGAAGGATGCAGCTACCGGGGAGGGGGTGTCAGCCACAATCTGACACTACCTCCTGCTCCCTGGGGTCTTCATCAGCAGGTCTACTAGCAGTTTACTATCAACCTCAGCACATTGGGTGCCAGGGCTTTCTGTTCTGCTATGCTTGTCCCTCACATCTGTAGACTGGACTCAATTACAGAATTCAATACTGCTCTCAAAACCCATATTCTATAAGAATGCATCACTCCCAAAATGAGCATTTGTGTATCAGTTACTGACTGTGTTACGTTGAATGTGAATCGTGCGAACGAAGAATCCAAAAATAAGAGGCAAACATTCTTCATGAACTGAAGTAAAGCAGGTCCACATTTAACGACAGCAAAACTATATTAAAACACCCATTTCCAAACTCTCACACAACTTGTGAAGCATAATCCAAGTCTCATTTATGCAGCCATGTGCTCGGTGCTTCCCAAACATGCATTTTTGCCAAAAGACAAGAATAAAAAACACTTCTGCCGACAATTAACGTATGAGCTTTGCTTAAGCAGTGTTCAAACATACAGGCGGCCAACGCATGCTGCTCAGCAATTCACGAGACTGTTTGTACTGAGATGTTTTAAATAACAATGTATTAGAGAAAATATATGTGTTTGGTGAGTACCGAGCATACAACCGGATAAATGAGACTTGGATTATACTGCATGAATTGTGTGAGACTATGTTAACAGATGTTAATTCTGAACCCTTTTAATTCAATTCATTAAGAATTTTCTCAGTTTTGGATTCTTCGTTCACCGTGGAGGCATGACAGAAAAATGTATTTTTCACCAATTCAAGGCCTGAGTAACTGTTACACAATAATATATTATTAATACAGGGTGGCACGGTGGTAAAGTGGTTAGCACTGTTGCCTCACAGCAAGAGGATCCAGGTTAGAACACGCCAGCCAGTGCGGGCCCCTATGTGTGGACTTTGCGTGTTCTTCCCGTGTCAGAATAGGTTTTCTCCGAGTACTCCGGCTTCCTCCCACAGTCCAAAGACATGCAGGTTAATTGGTGACTCTAAATTGTCCGTAGGTGTGAATGTGAGTGTGAATGGTTGTCTGTCTCTATGTGTCAGCCCTGTGATAGTCTGGTGACAATGTCAGCTGGGATAGGCTGTAGCCCCCCGCAACAAAATTAAAGTCTATTTTATAGTGACGTGCATACTGATTAAATCAATCAAATGCTGAGTTAATTGTCAACCAGTCAAATTCCAAATGTCCAAAAGAGGGAGAGCAGTACAAGTAAGAAAATGGTAAACAGTAAATGGACTGCACTTATATAGCGCGATAACATGAATTCAAGGTCACATGACATGACTGTCTGATTTACAAATGGTCATTTTGTGGGTGAAGTATTACTTAAAAGTGATACCGATACCAACAGAGTACTTCATTTTATACCCATAATATGACTGGACTGGTGTGTAGTATAGCCATACTCTCTGATGTTTTAGTAGCAAATAGGCAGGCTTTGCAGACTCCATCAAATACACTGCATTACACTTCACCACACTACAAACTGTATGGATTGTAGCTGCTGCTGCTGAGTGTAAGCTCCGAGCAACGGACAGTTGTAAGAGTCCGCCTGGCTGCACACACAGTGACGGGGCTAGTTAACTGTTAGCATCACGAGGCTAACGTTACCTAATTGTTATTCATGAAGTACAAGCCAGAATCGTGCCGTTTTGGTGCTGCTGTTGTGTAAGCTTGTGCTAACCGGGCAGACATTGAACTGACTGTTCGCAGAGGAGAGCAGCTCTGGAGATGGCAGCAATAAAAGCGATACCCTGCCTTTGTCACGCCTTTTAATCTTGGTCCTAAAAACTGTTCTTTCAGTTTAACGACACCTAATAAAAACCAATCACTCTGGTTGTCTCTCAGTGAAAAAAATTAAAACCAGGTAAGGAATGTTACAGGCCACTGAAAATGACTAGCAGGTTGGACCATGTGTGTCTGATGCCTGTGATGTGTTTTCACCTTTAAGCGATTAAAAGAGGAGGCAATGCAGCTGATAGGAAAAAAACAGGAGATCTACAGTACGTGCAGGAGAATCAGAGACTAAGGAAGAGAAAAGGGCAAAGTCATCGATTAAACAAGAGCGAACCTGTCCAGCGAAGGCAAACAATATGCAACAAATGTCAATATTTCCAAACAGCTTCTGGTGAAAAGCATCTCTAGAAACGTGCATGGCATTCTGCTCTGCTAAATGTCAAAACATTAACTCTTATTTCTACACTGCATGAAAGGCAGAAGCAGCAGCGTAGTGCTAAGCGGCAGTTTGTTTCGTGGGTATTGATCAGGTGTTCTCTTTCAGGCTTTGTGATGAAGAGTAGCAAAAATACATCTTTAAATCCTTTCTGTTTCTACAACAGGGATCACACTGGTGAAACACTCTGATTTTCTTCAACTGACGATATATCGAGTCTCCATCTTCCACGGTTACATGTTGCGAAGTTACATTTTGTTGCCACTGTGACATTTGATCAACTCTTGTATAATCACCACCACTGAAGGGGAAAGAGCGCATCGGAGAGGATATGGGAAGGATGGAAAGAGGTTTTTAAATGAAGAACACTTGGTCTTTACAGGCGACAGCACGGGCGGGGATTTCCGTGGCAGCAGAGAAGGCAGCTACGATGGAGGCAAAGACGACGTTTGGGCTCAGGGCAGCGTTGACAGCCGTGTGCAGGCCCTTGGCTTTGTAGTAGTTCACCAGAGGGACAGTCTGCCGATGGTAGGCTTCCAGACGGGACTTCAACGTCTTCTCATTGTCGTCGCTGCGGCGGATGAGTGGCTCGCCTGTCAGCTGTGTGCAGACAAGAGAGAAAACAGATGAGAGGGACAAAAAAGAAAACAGACAAAGCATTGTTGTACAGGTTTTACCATCTCAGTCTTAACTCATGTCTACAATCAGGTCAGTGCTCTTCTGGTTTCATGCAGCAACCTAATAAGTGTCACTGAATCCCTCTCACTTTGCCTCGCTCACTTTGTGCTCAACTGAAAGTCGTCTTTGTGTTCGACAACAAAACAGGAGCTTTTGGAAATCACAGCCTTCTTCCTACGTCAGAGGGATTGTGTGTCGCTGCATGGTGTTTTGTTTGAAAATGACCCACACATGTACACTAAGAGTGAAAGAGACACTAAGAGTGATCTGCACTTGGGTGGAGCCAAAGATTCAGATGAAACAAGTATTCCGTACAAATAATGTACTTTTTACGGTACGAGTATCATCTTAGTAAAATGAGTCCAGATCCGTACTAGTGATGAAGGAAAATCCACAACAGGGTAGCAAAAATTATCTGAAGCTCGATCCTGAAATTGTTCTGTAAATACTTTTATAATTAATAATAAATATAGCAACTTCTTGCTCATAATAACAACTTCGAGTTAGGTTCCACCATTTCCCCTTGCAACACTACCCATTCCAAATACAGATACATTTACAGTTTTAGGGAGGTAATTAAGTTCACTGAACAGGTGCAGATACAGGTAATGGTGTCTCTATCATCATCTCTAATTGGCAACAAACCTTGCCATGTAAATCCCGCATATAAATCTGATCCGTATGGCCAAGATATCAATATTCTGTGACCATTACAATATTTGTTCACTTTAATATATGATTCAAAGTAGTTGCACAGAGTTTTACTTTTGGGAAAAAGAGGGCACTGGTATCTGATCTGTGCTCCATCAGCAGATACCCTGAGTTTAAATATCTGAGTTGAAAAAATTCGGGTCAGTTCATCCTTTACATTAAGGGGCCATGTCCGCTTAACAGTGTTTCATGAGGCCAGTGTATTTCTTTAATTCTTTGTAATGGGGACCCCTACATATTCACGATATGTAACAAAGGCCCGCAGCATCTCGAGGTGCTGAGCGCTGCACACTTGACATTTTTTCTGAGTGCCAAGAACTGAAAGTAAAAAATGTTAAATTTTGAGTAAGACACTATACTTCTCACTATCACTTTTTACCCAGCAGTCCAATTACAGTGGAGGGGCGGGACAAATAACAACTGTCACATCTTACATATACAAATGCTGAACAACAACAACAATGGAGGAGAAACGTATTCACTGTATAAATATTAGTATTATTCCTCTAATGAACTCACACAGAGCAGCAGGTCTGTCCTCTCTCCCTACATGCTTCAGCCTTGCCTTCATTCAGAGCTGCTACTCTACCTTGCGCCAACATTTTTACTTCCGTGGATATTCCGTCTCATTTTTCTTAGAATGACATCACTAAGAGCTATTTTTAGTCTTAGGATTCTTTGTGAATACAGGCCCTGGTGTTTTTGGTTGAGGTAGATGGTCACGGCCCCTAAGGGTCCCATTTTAATGGTGGTGCAGCGACCAGCACAGAACTCTATCCTGAAACAGATCCAACACCATTCCTATGTTAGCTACTGGGGTTGGGCAATATCTACCAAACTGGCACATGATGTCCACAGGGATATTATTGTTGGTAAATGGTGGTGGTCACAATGACGGCGACAAACTCGGTCACTAAAAAGGTACTACTTCCCCTTTCTGGCAGGTCATCTGGTAGATAATTTAGAATTGTTACTTTTTAAGTACCCAATAAATGACATCAGCGCCATGGACACACCCAGTAATAAATTGAGACTGTCGACAGCCATCTAAACAACAACTTTAATATTTGATCTTTGCTGTGTTTAATTTGATAAAAGTGTAACATTTCTTCTGGCATTGGCATTTGAAAAACTGCTGGAAACCCTCATTCATTGTCACCTTGTAAAAACTTTTAGTCCCATCAATAAATCAATCAACCTCCCACTTCAAGGCCAAACTGTCTCTCTCCGCTGGACGCCACCACCAAACAGAAATCTTCTCGAGGAGAGAACACACCAAAATATTAAAAAGACGCCTTCACTAACTCTGAGTCTCTTAATGTACATCTGCTTCTTTGTGAGGTATCCAGATTTAATAAGATGTATTTAATGATGATGGCTTTTGACCAGAAACATCTCCATGAATTTAATTAGCAAGTCCCGAACATTTTATACATTCAGTTTGCGTCAAAGCACTTCAGTCTGAAGCTGACTGATTGTCACAGATTTCTAGCTTGGCAGTGAGTTTAGGTAGGTGGCAGTTTAGCCAAAAGTGGTTTCTAAGTGGGTTGATAGTGAAACTACTTACGTCATCCTTCATGGGCTCTTTGGGGGGGTTGAACTCCTCGTGGTAGGAGCGGCCACTTGGCTGATGAATTAGTCTGGGGAAATGGAGGGGAGACGGTGAGATGAGGAGGAGGAGGAAAGGACAAGGACGGAAAAGAAATCAGAGTGAGACAGACAGATGAGGGTTAGACAGCCACAGTGACTCACTAACTACTTAACTGTCCTTTTCACATCCCACATGCTGCCCTTGTCCTACTTGGACTTGAAAAGGCAGCAGCCAGCCTCCTCCTCCTCACAAAAGGACCCCCGTCAACAGAAAGATGGCTCTTTGCAAACTGTTTCTTTTATTCAATGTGGCGCATGTATAACATCGAGTGGTTATTGTGAGGAAAGGAGGACAAACTCTGTGCTGTAATAACAAACACTAACATTCAAATAAACACAAGAAGTTTGTGCTCTAATAAAAAACAAAAAAAAAAGGGATCAGCACTCAGTGAATAATCCTCCTAAGCCCTACGATAAGCTATTATGGCAAGGCTTAACTATATAGACCCGTGAGCAGTGATAACTAACATGTCTTTGGGGTCATCGGGTGGGAACCTCCTTTCACCGGTGTTTCGTCTAGTTAGTCCCACGACACCTCCAGGAGGCTAGACCGTGATCTCTGGCGTCCCAGAGACACTCCCCTAACAAAAGATTTCAGAACACACAATTTCTGAAAGCGCCAACATGTGAAGGTCTCCAAGAGCACGTCTGTCTGTGCAATGTGTGGGTCAGCTTCAAATCAGAGCGCAGCATGTTAAATTAAACTGTTTCAAAACAGTTATGTAAATAATCATTTTTTGCACAGTGGAGGCAGAAGAGCTGGAAGCTCACCAGGAAACAACAAGACAGTTTAATTGAATCGTTATAAAACTTTCTCTGCAGGCCTTAACCTGTAGAGCTTACGTAAATGAATCTGTGTCAGGTCAGAACAGGAACTGGCACAGTGGCATTTATCAGTAGTGCTGTAAGCTTACTGATGTAGGGACTACCTGCGGGCTGTGCAGTGGTTACTGTTGGTTGTGGCTTTTTTTTCACTAGTGGCAGAACCGAGACAAAGAGGAAAGGCCAGCTGATGTTTCAGATTTTAATGAATTAATGTATTTAACCTAAACACAATGCTAGGACTCATGGATTATGAGTTTATTGTTTTATATTCCTAATGAATAAAATGAAAAAATGAATATGTCACGAATGAACTGCAGCTTCATTGGTGTCACTTTGGAGGCTCATAAAAAGCAGTATTTCTGAGCAGCTGTAACACTCAGTCCAAATCATCAGGGACAGATTTGTCCACTTTCAAGGATTCAACCTGTGACCTTCCAGCTGCAGGACGCTCTCAAACCCCCTAAGGCCACCTTCTTTGTTAATCGCATGCTTTGCCACTCCACTTCTCTCCAGCATTATCTCACTTTCCCAGACTCTTCTGCTCACATGAATCAATCTACCTGCCCAGGTGGATTTAACATGCAGACAGAATGAGGAGCGTCGAAGCAAAAAGGAAAAAGCACCATCCTGAGAACTTAAAAACCTCTGTTGTGGCTGGGAAATAAAACAGATTGGATCCTTTTCTCTGGTCTTGAATAATTAATTCTCTCTCCTACCTGCCACAGATCCTGCGGACCAACAGAGAGTCATCAACAGCGAACTCGATCACAGAGTCCAGCTGCTCGTGCCTCTTGTCCAACAAGTCGTCCAGCTGCAAGAGACAAACACAGAGGGATCAAACAAAAGACACGACTGATATCTAATGTTCAGTATAAAAACACTCATCCTTTCTTGTCCTCTAATTTTTTTCTGATATAATGACTCAGACTAAATAAAAATATAAGCTTTCATCAGTAACATCACACTTTCCTTCTTACTTAAAGGGAAAATGGAGCCTTAATTTGCAACATATTATAAGATCATACTTTAGTATAGGGCCTCCTTGTGCTCTAGTGTATTTTAATTTTTTTGGTGTTAATTTGCAGGAGCTTGCAGAAGCTTTGTTACAGTGAAACAAAACATTGTTATTTAGATGCACATTTTTGGAAATAATGTTTTTAGTTAGGTTTAACAGGGGCCATGCACAACATAAGTGTTGAGCCAGAGTTTGCTATATGGCTCATTTGAATCTGCAGTCCATGCTTTTTATTGATTTTTTTGATCATAAATACTTCAATGAAAGACAACATAGGAGTTGTCTGCACACGGGTCTCAACATGGTGGTGGCTAAGCTAGCTGCTTGCAGGTAGCACTGCTAAATCCATAAACAGCCCTAAACAATCACAACCGTGCTGACAGAGCTAACAGTGTTAGCCAGGAAGGAAACTGGAGGGTGGGCACTATGATTCCAAGATTACACCATCCTGATGTCAGCGGCAACAATGAGTTAGCAAGTGTCAGGCTGGGCACCTGGCAGGTGACCCACAAAAAAGTTGATCCCCAGGTGGTATTTTACCTTAGGGTGCTTTCACACCTGTAGTTTGGTTCATTTGGTCCGCACCAAGCGGAAAACAATGATACAATGTTGCATTTTAGTTTTGGTTCAGTTCCTGCTCACACTGACTTTTTGCAAACGAATCAAGAGAAGTAAACACGAGTGAACTCGACTGGACAGTTCTGGCATTTGTCATCTTGCATCATCAGGACCAACGAGGGGAAATCGAATTCTACTTACCGACAGCTTCTGAAATGTTCATATTTCTGTTCTTTGGTGTCACAGAGCTCACAGAGAAATAACTGATAGTAAGCATTATTAGTGGGCTAATGTTAGACTGCAAATCAATCGCATGTTAAACTTTACGACTAACATAGAGACAAGATGAAAAGAAGACGTCTTGCGTGTACTGTGGGATCACTGTCACACAATTTTTAATGGACTTTAATGGCTTTTTAATCAGGGAAAATATCATCACTGACGTGCATATGTGTAACCATGGCTACATGTATATATTAGTATAAATAAGTTATGGCATATATGTGGCCTTTATAAGGATCAATTATGAGATCGTGGAGAAATTTCACCATCAGCAGATGGATTTATTATTGGTAAGTCATGCTAAAATCATATCTGCTATCATAAAATCCTGTGATTGGTTTATTTTATTTCACACCACAAACAAACTGCACCAGAGTCCGTTTGGAAGCAGACTGAGACCCACCAGGATTCGATTGACAGGTTAGGTGTGAAAGCACCCTCAATATTATTTTCAGGTATGGTCCTGGGTTAAAGGTAAATTTCGGTTTATTTCAACCCGTCTCCTATCGTCCTAAATTTGGTTCAAGTGACTAGTGACATACAGATAATAGTTAGCATGTTAGCCATTAGCCTAGATACAGCCGAAGCATCAGACCTGTTAAAACGTAAGAGAACGGGCATCCCTTCAAGTGCAAAGTTAGTCCACTAAACAAGCTGTTTTTCCACAAAGACCGCCTCATATCGTTAGGATAAATGTCAGAGAACATATAGAAAACGACATGTAAACGTGTTGTCTTACCTTACCGGTGTGGTGCCATGTTTGTTTACAATGTAGCTCTGCTCTCCAAAGCGCGGACGAAATATCGCGAGAACAAGCAGCGATCTCATAGCGTGCCTGAACATGCAGCAACAGCTGGAAGGCAGAACCGGACAGTAGCCTGAAGAGGAGGAGAGAGCGAGGCGCAACAGGTAACGTTAGAGGACGAGAGGGGAGGAATGGCTGCTGCAAGGCTGCATAGCTCTGGAGATTGGTGGTGTACCTGTGAATGCTGTGCCCCAGTGCCCACAGAAGAGGAATGCCTCTGTTGCAAGGAATGGGACCGGTTGCAGCCTTATTTTCAAGGTCTGGATGTGACCGAGGACGAGACACCTCCACCTGGAGTAGTATCCAGCTGGGCTTTATCTAGAGCTGGCGAGATATATTTCGGCTGCGCTTTGGAAAGCAGAGCTAGAGGGATAAACAAACATGGCACCACACCGGTAAGGTAAGACAACACGTTTACATGTCGTTTTCTATATGTTCTCTGACATTTATCCTAACGATATGAGGCGGTCTTTGTGGAAAAAAAGCTTGTTTAGTGGACTAACTTTGCACTTGAAGGGATGCCCGTTCAATTAAGTTTTAACAGGTCTGACACTTCGGCTGCATCTAGGCTAATGGCTAACATGCTAACTATTATCTGTATGTCACTAGTCACTTGAACCAAATTTAGGACGATAGGAGACGGGTTGAAATAAACCGAAATTTACCTTTAACCCAGGACCAAACCTGAAAATAATATTGAGGGTGCTTTCACACCTAACCTGTCAATCGAATCCTGGTGGGTCTCAGTCTGCTTCCAAACGGACTCTGGTGAAATAAACCGAAATTTCCCTTTAAACAAGAAAATGTGGGTCACATCACAGGTGTTAGAAGATGAATATACATTTCTAAAAAAAAAAAAAAAAAAACATTAACAAATTTAATTTCATATTTTAATGTTTTTAATCCTCTGACTGTTGACTGTGTGTGTCAGCTCTGTCTTCTGCATTAGCTGGAATACGAGAGTCGTCTCAATCTGATGTGTTAGTAACAGGCAATTTAACTGTGGAGATGTGCTGCTCAATCCAAAGAGTAGTCAATTAAATTGTATTTCCTGAATTCATTTAGATTTAAAATACATTATCTTAGCTTCGCATGTATAAAATGTCCCAAAATGACCACTTTAAACACACTATTTGAGCAGCTCATAGTTATTACAGGATTTGCAGTTTTGTGTCAGGCCATGGTTCTTGTGTTGGCACGCTGGGTTGCAGAACTAACTTGTTATATGTGTGGTAGGTGGGGCATCTGCTGCATTGCATATCGCAGTTTCCAGTTTGGGAGGTGAACTTGAAAACAGACCCATGTAGGACTCTGATACAAACATGCACTAGCATGCACTCTCAGCCGTACCACCTTACCAGAGCAAACCACAGAGAAGCTCAGATGACAACACATACAGAGGGAGCGTGACTTTATTCTCTGCACAGGACGCCATTACTCCACTATAGCTTTACATAGCAAATAGTGGTTTGCTGCTATATTATTGTTCTGAATGTCGCATACAGAACCTTGAAGTAAACAATGCAGCTTTCTTGTTTGATGTAACAGGAAGAACATACAATGTGATACATCCGAGTAGCTTTTCCCTAAGCTGGGCTGTTATTGTGAACAGTGACAGTAAAGTAATCACTGCACAGCCTTAAAGGATTAGCTTGACAGTTTAAGAAATGGAATTATTTACTTTCTTGTAGAGAGTAAGATGAGACGATCGATACCACTCCCATGTGGATTGAGTACCGAGCTAGAGCCAGGAATTAACTAAGCTTAGCACAAAGACTACAAACAGGATGGAATGGCTAGCCTCGCTCTGTCCGAAAGACACCTAACAGAATCTCTAAAACTCATGATGATAACATGTTGCATCTTGTTTGTTTAATCTGTACACAAACCAAAAACAACAACTTGTGGTTTTACATGGAGTTATATACTGGATCTATTTCCCTCTGGACACAGTGATGTCCTGTTTGTTTGTCTGGGAAGAATTACCTATTTTCCAAAAGGCCAAACTCTCCTTAAACTCATTTAATAACAGCAGAAAGTGACCGCGTCAAATTAAATCCTCACCATCTCAGCTTGCTTGACTGTGCGAGGGAATCCGTCCAACAGGAAGCCGTTCCTGCAGGCTGGCGTGTCCAAGTTCTTCTCAATGAGCTCCACAACCATCTCATCACTGACCTGTCATTGAATAAAACGTAATCATTCCCTCATCCAGCTATTCACACTGTAATCTGCCGTATCCTGCACAGCAACAGCTCTGCACAAGAGCCAGAAAACAACATGCTGACAGTGTTCAACTGTTTCAGAGACATGTGATTTCTTCACAGTGATTAAATAGGAGACATTTTGTATAGAGAACAGAAAACAGATTCTTTCATGCAGCGGATGCTCAAAAACATCAGCAAACATAGCGACAAGCAGCTGTGAGGAAATCAGTCTCATGCTGAGACACGGAGGAGGCAACAGAGAGTTATGCAACAGTTGCATAAAGACACACACACACACACACACACACACACACAGAGTTCTTGATGTACACACAAATACACAACACCACACACAATGAGATTAGAAATGTTATGAAAGGTGCCAAAAGGCAACACATAATTATTCTCATATCAGAAGAGATGTCAAAATTTCGTCAAAACATTAAGTAGGAATGAGAGTTCTTAAAATCAAATGCATGTACGCTCAGGCTACATCCACACTAATATGCTTTCATTTTAAAACACATAACTATTGCTATGCTAACACCTAGCATCCACACTTCTCTGCCATTTTGGAACCCCTAAAACGGTGTTCTTTGAAAATCGTGTCAACGTCAAGTCTGACCCTATTTTAATTTGTTGTTTGAGGTTGTGTTTTAGTCTGGATGGGCAGAAACTTTTAGAGAAGATGATGCAGTCTGACACGTTTGCTTCCTGACTGGGTTTGAGGGGGTTAAAAAGGGGGTAAGTCACAAGGTCATATCATGTCATATCATTAGGATACAACACACGCAGCGTAATCTAGCCACACATGCCGAAGTAGTCCGCAGCCTGCCTTGGGTCGGAATATTTTTGCACTAAAATGACAATAAAAGCTTTCTAATGCTAATTTCTAATTCTCTAGTTGCATTGCACATGTGTCATACCTAATAGCTCCTATCACCTTCACCTCACCTCACCATACTGTAATACAATACAGTATGGACATAAAGGGTGGAGATTCTGGAAGCACCAAAAGGCAGATTTATATGTTAAGTTACAAGAGAATTTAAGAACAGACAGAGTCATAAATAAAAAAGAGTAACAGTTCATAAATAAGGTACATGCTTAATTAATTCAGTCATTTAACATGTGTTTTTGCCTCCATTAGAAGACATCTCAATTACTTGTCACTGTTGAGAGTATTACTCCGTATATGGCTGAGCTCCAACTTAAAGGAATGGAAAATCCTTGGGAAAAACCTGGTATGCTGTCTGACACTTGTTGCACTGCATGGTTGTGTTTAAGGCATTTTAGCTGTAAATGTCACTGAAGACAAATAAAACAGGAGACATGTAGTCATGTGTCTCTAATGTCAACATGGAACCTCAGAGAGTGCTGCAGGGGCAGAGACAGAAAAATACACACAGAGGTCATGAGAAGCAGACGAGCAGAAACGTTACCAGTTTGCCAGCATCCATGGTCTCCTTGAGCCTCTTGCCGAGCTCCGAGCCTGAAGCCACCATGGCCCTCAACATGTCTCCAGTGGCCAGGTGGCAAACACAGTACTGCTCTGCTAGCCGAGGGGCCTGCAGGGAGAAAAGAGACAGATTAATGAATTATTAAAGTTTTAAATGATCACCACTGACCAGACAGACGAAGAAAGAGTTTGGCTGTGGATCCTAACTTTGTTCTACCCACTGATCTGTCAGAGAGCCAACCACCTGCATTGTTGGCTGTTAGAAACATGGAAGCAGTTTGCAGTAAATTTGGCTATGAGACCAAAAAGTTTTCAGAAGCAGGGATTTATAGTTGTGTAGGCCAAGCAACCTCTCCAGAAAATTCAAAGTTATCTTATATATTACTCAACTGATAAGTCAGTTAGATATGAGGAACATCTTCTCTCTACTAATTAGGTCAAAGCTTTGTTCCTTTGTTCACATTACATGACTGACTGTCCAGGGCTGGAAATTAACTTTATTGTCCACCTGCCACACTGGCTGATGTAGTTTCAGCTGTCAATATAAGAATCCACACATCAAATAAATCCTAAGAGCACTTCACTAAGAACAGATGACTCAAGCCAGATCACAACATGTGTAAAAGAAACAGGAGTCTGAACACACAGAGGTAATGCCAGGACACGTGTGGATGTGCACTTCAACACACATGTGACTGCTCTGAGAGGATTTCACCATGTGGCGATGTCACACGACAGAACTCAAGGAGGTCACTGTGACTTTTTTTTGTGGCAACACTTCAGGTTTCTGTCTCCTACAAAGTTACAAAACAAATCATCAACCTGAATTATGTAACCATGAAACTATATTCTAACAGGCAAAAGACAACCATATGTTTTAAAGAGGGACTTACTCTATAATTATCGCCGCTGTGCTGCTTGTACTGTGACTGTCTTTAGTAGATATTTTGGTGATTTTTTTTTGGATAGAACATTAGTCTAATAAAAATGCATGTTAACATTTGTCAATATGTTTGGAAAATTACATAACATACTGTATATACCAACATTAAACACATAATGGAACATTCCCATTTAGCCTTTAGTTAGAGAACCAGCTGATCTAGGTGTTCCTGAAGCACTGGTCTGAGCAGAACAGATTCTGGTTAACTTTCACCCCACTTTCTTTTGTATTTATGTATTTTTACATTCATATTGCTGTGAAACTACACACCAGTACAACTATACATCTAAATCATAGTCAGATTCTTCACCTAGCTGACTGACAGCAGCAGAGGAAGAGTTTCTTACAATAAACAGGAATGCAATTAATGTTTACTTTCATTATCAATAATCTGTTCATTATTTTTGCTCAATAATTTAGGTGATTAAATGTGGTAAATAGCGAAAATGCCCATCAGAATTTTCCAGGGGCCAAAAATTGCGTTGTTAGGTTGCACCAACAGTCTACAACACAAGAGATATTCAATTTACAATGATAGAGAACTGGTGAAAAGCATTTTCACTTGATAACTGAGGTGAAGAATTGAACAAAGACTGTTAAAATTGTTGCCTACTTTGTGTTCGTTGATTAAATTGACTGAATCGATAAAACACAGTTCAGTCCACAGTAACACCAATGCTTTTGTCTTCAGGTATTTAGATTACTGTAACTCATTATCTCAAGGTCTGACACAAAAATCAATCAACTGCCTCCAACTTGTCCAAAATACCACAGCTAGGGTTCTTACAAGAACTCAAATATTCCCTATTCTCACCTCACTGCACTGATTACTCATGGTGTCCAGAATTAATATTAAAATGTTCACTTTTAAAACAAGCAACAATTCTTGCCCCTTCTTACATCATCAACCTTCTCACCCCTTACACCAGATCTTGGTCTCCAGTGCCAGGCTTGAGACAGAGGGTAGTAGGGCATTTGTCATAAGGGCTACACAATTGTGAAAAAAACTTCCATTGGGAAACAGACAAGCTACATCAGTGTCCTCTTTTAAAAACCAATTTCAATAAAATAGCTTTTAAGAGGGGTTTTTCTTTGTGTTTTATGCTTTCATTCCTTTGTTTAATCCTTTCTATTCGTTGTCTTTATCTTTGTCTCTATTTCTTGGCTACATTGATTGATCATTTATTCCAAATTGTTATTGCACCATGTGCTTTCTACTTTTGAGTCTTTGAAGCACTTTGTAAATTTGTTTTTGAGAAGTGATATATAAATGAAGATAACTTTTGTTATAATTATTATTGCACTAGAGTCTATACTTATACCTGCAATTTTTATTTTGGTAACTTCTGCTCATGGTCATACTGGTAGACATTTTAGCATATTTATATCTACCGTTTCCTATATTTCTATGAAGTTTCTGTGTATTACTTTGCACTTTGCTGCTTTTTGAACTTCTGTTCCTCTCTCTGTTCTACTCCTACACTACATATCTTTGTCTTAGTGCTCCGTGCAATGACCATTAAGTTGAATCCAATCTAATAATAAAATAAGCAGACATTTGCTCACTGCAGCATTTGGACAGTGTGGATTTACACTCTTTTCTCTGTTTCATATCCCAATAAAGTGAACAACAGCGGGGTTTTTGCTCTTTCGCCAAATAGAAAATATCATATTAGTCTTTGTTTAACTGTGATGAGCATGGCAAACTTCTTATAAACTGACTAAATCAAGTTATTCATTGATAAGAAAGAATAATCTTCAGAAGGAGCCCTGCAACGAACCCTTTGCTCTGTGTAAGAGGCATACTAACAAAACACAACAGGTGACAGATGCTAACTTCTGACACCAGGGTTTTAAAGTAGCTAATTTCATCATCAAACATGACAAAAATTGTGTGCTTACAGACATATTTCTAACTGTCCCGGACACTAATGAGGTTGTAATAGTAGTTAACTTCATTATGAAACTGACGAACGCATTTAAGAATAATAACAACCCCTCTTAACGGACTCTCCAGCTGTGTTTTCCTGAGTGTTGTAGTCACAGACGGAGCCAGGTAAAGCCAGGTAGGTTAGCATTAGCATTAGCTTGTACTAACTACAGCTGACCATGCGTTGAACGCTATTAAGCTAACGGCTAACTGCTAGCTCAGTTAGCGTCTCCTACCTGAGTCCCCTTCCCGGCTCCGGGTGGTCCGAGCAGGATGGCACGGATCCCCTCCTGCACATCGGCTATCGCCTCCTTCAGCTGCGTGCTAGGTGCCATGTCTGGACCAGGAGAGCACCAGGGCAGAAACTTTATTAAAGTCTGTCTGTCTGGTCCTGATGACACTTCAGCCAAGTTGAGGCAGGAAAGGAAAACCTTTCCGCCTCCTCTCTGCTTCAACAGCTAAACCCCGCCCCCACTGGAAAATACAGCATTTTGATTGGCCGCTAGACTGTTCTGTCAGGGATCTGCGCTAATTTTGTTTGTTGATTGGTTGAAATGTGTGTGACGACTCATTGTGCAACATCCGAAAAAGCTTTCACTCCGTAATGTTGAATATGTGAAGAAATGTACACTATTTTTTAATCATAAATTAGTGATTTTATTATTGATCATGGTGTTCTTGAATTTTTTCGGTGTTGCTTTTTGGTTTTCCTGTCTATCCCAATTAATAATTCATTGTATTATTATTTATTGTTAGTTTTTTTCTGTATATTAATATATTTTTGTACTTATGAATAACTTTGTTTTGTCTTTTTATAATCTATATAATATTCCATTTTTTCTCAGTGACTTTGGCGCATTTCTCAGATCAAAACTATTTGTTTAACTGCCACTGACTAGATCACTTGTGCACATCATAAAAGCAGTTTCTCATTCTTTCACTGCACATTTTCAACACATTTCTATTGGATTTTTGTAGATGCATTAGATAAACCAATGTTCAACCACTTTTGTAAAATAGCTCACATGTTTTTATTTTGTGTGTGTGTGTGTGTTATGCAGTGCTGGAAAAGAGTTCAGTCATTTTCTTGACTGTATCACAATGTCATGGTCTGTCATCAGACTGCAGTGCAAACAGTAAAGGTGTAAATGTGAATCATGTCCAGTCTCTTGCAATCAATCTCCCACATACAGTAATGTGTGACTTTGTACCCTACTGTTGGAACAGATAAAGGCCATAAAGAAAAAGTCTGGCCTTGTGCATTGTTATCAAAACCTTAGCCATATTTTACATCAGAAAATACTGACAGAGTGCACTATTACACTGAGCACATAACCGGGTTTTGCAGGTTATTCTGTGGTGCTGTTTGTATAAATTGTTACAACAAGAAATGCATTTATTGTTGAGTAGATGTTGAGGATGAATCAAGAAATGTACCAAAGCGACAGAGAAAAACTGTATGTAGTTGGTGTATTATCCCTTGGCACCCTGGAGGGAACAATATAAAGAAATATAAAGAAATTGACCAAATTACATAAGTTATCTTGACTTCAAAGTTTAAATGAAAGTAGTTACTCTTGATGATGGAAGTAAAAAAAAAAGGTCTAGTGTGTAGGATTTAAAGACATCCATTGGAAGAAATGGTTTTCTTTAGTGTATAATCACCTAAAAATAAGAATTGTTGTGTTTTCGTTACCGTAGAATGAGTTGTTTCTATCTACATACAGAACAGGTCCTCTTCTCACAGAGTCTGCCATGTTGTTTCAGTTTTGTTACAGTAGCGTAGAATGGACAACCCAAACACTATTTGGATTTCTGCCTCGGCCACCGCTTTGCACACAATAGGAGTTTCAGTTCTGCAACCTCACCTCTGCCACTATATCCAACACACTGGACTTTTCAGAAAAGGCCTGATTAGTGAGCTAAGTCTGTCTACTAATATGAAATCATGAGATGCAGATAAAACCCCCCAAAATGTATTAAGTAAACATTATTTGTTTATTGGAGAAATTATGAAAATTTGAGTAACAAAGCATTTCCATGTCAGTACAAGGAGATTTCTAACTGTTGCCAATGAAGACCAAAGATTAGCTCACAGTGAATGGTATCTTTAATTCACATTTGATATTATAAACACCTCCTCTGTGATACCCTCAAACTTAACTCAACCCTCAACTACATATAAAGCAGACTAAAACCTCATCTATCTGTGTCCTTATTGTCACAGAACATGAAAAATGTGTTTCGTCTGGACAAAAGAGAAATGAGACATTCACTCAATGACCTGATGAATTAAATAAAGCACATGGGCAACACTTTAAGCCCTTCCCATTCTTTAGGCTGACAGGAAGGAGCTGTCTTTTAGCCGTGTTTTGTGAAATGTTAAATTAGTTCCCCTTCAGAGCAAGTGAGGATCACAACGAGAAAATGCCTGAAGTTGATGTTCTGTACTCTGATGTCAAGTTCACAAGAGAGAGGAGAAATGCACACGGTCAGTCTTTAATGTGATACCCTATCTATCTGTCCTCTTACATTTCTAAGAAAGCTATTATTGTTTGTGTGACATAGGAATGTTTAATCGAACACTTTATCAGCAGTAAGCACATATTAACAGTTAGGCTAACTGAACACCAGTTTTGTGATTTCTGTGGCAGAGACCAGTTCCTCACCTGCGGACACCACATACTCCGAGGTCAAGATTGTGCAGACTCAGCCACCCACAGAGCTTCCTGGTTAGTGATATAAAAAGTGATAAACAGGAAGGAAAACAGTAAGGTAGACTGTGACTTCCGGAAAATGGAGGTCCTGAAGAAAAAAGCTACCAGTCTCTGATCTGCAGCGCTATTCATCAACCTTGATGGTTTTGATGTGAGATGTTGGGTGTTGGAGATATCAGCCATAGAGGTGTCTGCCTTCTCTCAAATATAATGGAACTAAATGGCACTCGGCTTGTGGCGCCAAATTCTTTTTTATTTTTTGGGGGAGCAGAAAGAAGTGTGTATCTACTGCTCACTCACCTCACGCCACTGAGCCAGCTAACATCACAGCTCAGCAGAGGAGGACACCATTAATGTTTCCACAATGTCACGAGTCTCTCGTTTATGTGTAGCTGCACGCTCCTTTCTGCATGGTGATACGATTGGCGGGTGTAGTTCAGTAGGAAGAAAATAGTTCCTACATGAAACTGCTCACAACAAGGTCTGTGGATTATCTTGAGTAACCGCGTCATGATTTCTGGAAAGAGACATTTCTGTTGAGTTTTTTAAATATGTTTTTTTGGCACTTTGAGCACCACAAGCCGAGTGCCATCTAGTTCCATTATATTGGAGAAAAGGCAGACATCTCTATGGCCGGTATCTCCAACACTCTGCAACTCACACCAAACAATCTATATTTATTAATAATACTACAGGTAAGAGGAAAAATATGTACATTTGATTTTGGGGTGAACTGTCACTTTAACTTTTCATATATTTGTCAAAATAAAAATGTATATTCTCTATTGTGTGGAACAAAACGTATAACAGTAGAGAAATTGCTGCCCTAAACTATTAGTGCGAAATAGTGCAAAATATTGCTCCTTCATTCACTTTACTTCATTCACTTTAAATCCACCTTTACTGTTTGTATTATGAATATGTAGTAATATTACGAGAATTCATTCTATGTGAGGGTTGAAAGTTCATTTAAAAGTCAAAGTTGTGATTGTTTAAACCATGTAATCCAGATTCACACATATAAATGAAAACATCTGAGTTATAATAAAGAGAACATTAGCATTTTATGCACTTCTCAGCTACTGAATTTAAAAAATATATGCATGTGTACACATATAAAACATTACCAATGTGAACAACATCATCAGAAGCTTTTCGTAACATGAACTTTATCTTTAATAAACTGAATACAAAGCAAACATTTATCATCGGCCAAACCTCATTGCACATATAATGCAGCTATAAGACATGAAAACCAGGCATGGTGACATATTCCTCTTTCATAATATTTCCTGCTTTTCAACTCTTAACAAAAAAAAAAGAAAAAAAAAAGACAGAAATAAACACACTACCACAAAGAGCACAGGGTCATCTAGTGTTCACTGTGAAGTGTGAAGAGAAGGCCACTAAAAAATAAGGAACTGACCATGAAGAAGAACCACATACATTCAACGTTAAGTCGTCCTTTAAAGAGTATTCATGTTTCCTGTTAGTCTCTTTCTACGTGCTGTGGTCCCTCGAAGCTTCACTGTCTGAGTAAACATTCAAATATTTGTAGACTCATATTTGTATGTCTGTGCAGAGACTCCCTGGGTGATAAATAATGCACTATAGATAAGCTGAAGTTGAAGTTACAGCAATCAGACATGAAGCAGCATCATAACAAACAGCTCAAAGAGGCAACTGAGAAAAGGCAAAATGTTAGAGATGGTTGCTGTAAAAGTGTCTCCAAAAGACAGCATCGGCCAACCACTGATATGTTACATTTGCACACTTCAAATGTATCATATCAACATTTCTGATGTGATATAATACGTCAGTCAATGGGGGATGGTGGATGGTGTGACACTTAGCAACCACTGTTTGAGACAACAAACAACAAGTTAGAGTTAGCAAGTTGATTCCTGTGGTTTTTTAGGCAGGAAATCATAAAGTTTCAACATATCTGTTAATGCTGCAGAGGGTCTCCAGCTGAATTTTTTCTATTAAAAACTTCTCAGCTTTTGGAGAAAAAAACACATAGTGAAACTTAAATCTTAGAATTAAATTTTTGAAAGTTTAGTTTGAAAAAAATAACCCAAATGTTCACTTGAGTGGGGTGGACATAATAATATGAACATCTGGGTGATCTAGTGTGACAGCACTGCTCCTTTTATAACACATTTTGTTTCCATACAGCAGTTGGTTCAACTTTTGCTTTCACATTGATGGCGACATGTCCTCTGTCTTTGTCCTGCACATGCATGCTTGTAAAAAGCCAAATAGAAACCTGGTTGTGCGAACATACATGGCTGAGCCAAGAAATCATACCCACGTTTTTCTCCAGGAAAAATCTGAGTAACCTGCACCAGTTACAGGAACTTGGTTTCTCCTCAGCACTGTGACTAGGAAATCAGTCAAATGGAAAAAGTGCACTGCAAGTCATGTGTCTGTCTCTTCTGCTGTTCAACAGGTTCCCAACAGCTGGAGTCAAATGGACGATCAAAGGTCACATCAGAGAGAGTGGCCTTGGTAATTCTCAGTGCTCTCCTGACGGCTGCTGCCATCGCCCTCGGCCTGACCTGTACGTTTGCTCACTTCAAAGTAAATTAAGTTTAGAGCAAAATATAAAATCTGATGGTGGTTTTGAAGAACAGAGCTGGGAGCTTTCTGGTGACCTCAGCTCAGAACTTTAAGATTCAAGTTCAGTTTGATTGATGATTGATGTTTTCCTTTTTCGGAACAGTCGATGTTAAATCAGCAACAAATGTCACTTTTTTGGAAACCAGTTTTTATGTAGAGCTCTCCATTTATAATATCACTCAACTAATCTTGAAATGATTATGATAAATGAGCTCTATAAATTACATGTGTATTCATTTTTCAATCAGCTTACAAAAACATTGAAACCATGGAACGTCTCCAGAGGCTGACGCATGAGCATGACACCGTGATAAAAAATCTGACAGGTAAACCTTTTCAGCTGCAAGGTCACTTTCAAACATGTCACATTTTGGATTTAACACATTTTAATTCTGACTACTTTTGATGGATGACTGATGAAAGTGAAATGTTTTTATCCTCTTTCATAACAGAGAAATGCTGTGGAGTCAAGTCATGCAACAAGGTGCAGCATATGAGCCCACAACCTCCTGGGGAAAAAAATAGTAAGTGAAGGATTGTTGCTTCTGTCTGATTCAAACTCCTGAACTTCAAAGTCCCTGCTGCTCCAAGATTGCATGTAAACAGTTATTTGTTGCACCTGACTGAAGTCTTTGCTGTGATCTCGTCAAAGCCTCCAACAAAGACGGCTCATGTCCAAAATGTGAAGAAGGCTGGGAGCAACATGGAGGACAGTGCTATTATTTCTCCACCGATAAATCAACCTGGGAAGAAAGCAAAATAAAATGTCGACAACATCCGGGGGGAGACCTGGTTAAGATAGACAGTAGAGCTGAACAGGTATAACACACTGCTGCAGGCTCTTGTTTGATCAAATCCTTGTTTCCGTGTTAGTTGTTGTCACAAATAAGTCATGTGATGTTACATGGACATTTTTTGTCAATTTTTCCTGTCCAGGCCTTCCTGGAGCTGAAACTGAGAAAAAAAATGAACATTCCTGAGGACAAGTTCTGGATTGGACTGACAGATTCAAAGTTAGAGGGAACATGGTTGTGGGCAGACGGCTCACTGCTGAACACAAGGTTTGACACACTTCTTGTCAATTTCCATTACTAGAGTTACCAGTTTTATTAAAGTAATTCTCTCTGTTTCAAATAACTCAGTTTGACTTTTTGGAGCAGCGAGGAGCCAGACAACTGGAAAGGGGAAGATCCTGCTGGAGAGAACTGTGTGAGGATGGGGGAGAAAGCAGGAGCTGAAGACCTGCGCATTTGGTTTGATAAAGCCTGTAAAAAGCCTCAGAGAAGTATCTGTGAGAAACCAGCAGATCCTGGACATTTAAAATGTGTCTGAAATGTAAGTTCAGTGTTAAAGAAGCTCAGTGAAGGATGCAGAATGTTGAGCAATGCTGGTTTTGTACAGGTAATAATGAACAGGATGTAGGGTATGCACCTCTAAAACACTTGGTGCTGTACTACCTGTTCGTGCTAAGTGTCCAGGCAAGGGTATTTAGACAAACTAATCACAGATCCACATAACCTAACAGCCCAAAGATGGATTACAGACTCAAATGCACCACCTCCACTTACAAACCTGGATGTTGTAAACTATCTTGTGTTTGGACAGAGTACAAACAATTTGGTAACAAAGGTAACAGAACCCTTACCTCACAAGATGACAACCATGTCACTGTGATGTACCTTCACATTCTCTTTTGCGCAACATTTCAAAGACTTTCAATGGTTGGTTCTACTTTAGAGTAAGACTGACTCTCAGTCATGCAGATTACAACCACCTGAGTGACGCATGTGTTTGTGTCTATGTATATTGCTTGTCCTGCTTTGTGATGGTGATTTGACAGCGTATGACGAGGTGCAGCATTAACCAGCTTTTCACTGAGCTTCTTCCATTTGTGCTCCAACAGCTCAGGTCATCTGTAAAAATGCATTAAAACTATTTTCATCTATAAACTGTCGCATTTTTTGAGTTCTCTGTAACTTTAAAGTTTGGTTTGGTGATAAGCACAGTAATAAGGTAAAACAAATGGATGACTTTTCAACTATTATTTATTAACAATGAAAATAACTAAAAATCAAGTCAGAGCTGAAAGCATCAACATTCAGCCAACTCAAAAAGGCAAACAGACTGGACAAACAGTATATATCAGCAGGTAATGTAAACTTTTTCTTTCTTTACCTTTTACAGTTGAAAGACATCAGAGGCTGGTTTCACAGAAATATTTTAACATGGCTCAGAACTCAGACTGAGACTATTCACTAAGCTTACAGAAAGCTGCTGGAGTGAAGGGAGCAGAGCCGTTTGATGCAGGCGCTTGGTCAGTCATGTTTTTCAGCTTTAAATTAAACACTAATTACGAATATTAGCCCTAATGAAGAACTACAGAGCCTTTGTGCTACAGATGAATTTCAAGATCTATCAGAAGACTTTTAGTTTGATCTAAGCCACAGTCAAAGTCTATCTCTGTGAAACCAAACTCCTTAAACAGCAGCTAAACTGTGCAACAGTAACAGTCCATGTCCAAACATTTGAAATGGTTTGAAATAAAGGCTGGTGGTAGAGTTTTTCAGGCTGCAGAGAAATAAAAGCAATCACAAAACATGGATGTGATCTTTCAGTATTAACTAATCTTAATCTAACCTGCAGGTGATCCCATCAAGAAAAGTCATGTTTGTAGTTTATATTTCTGTTTGATAGAATGTGTTTCTCTTAAGTTTTCAAAATTTAAACAGAGTTCTTCAAAAACAACAAAATAATGACGATAGCCGTTCATCCTTCTGAATCCACCTCATCCGGTATAAACGGTGTGTCACTTGGCGTCTGCTGATCTGCAGCCCCTCCATCTCCTCCTCGTAGTTTTCGGACAGCGAGGATTCGTACAAGCATGGCCTCCATGGTGCTGTCGTCCAGAGGGGTGGAGGAGAACCACAGAGAGCTGCTGGGAACACAAGACCGATCTGGGCGGAGGTAGAACAAGTCGGTTCGCTGCCTCACCGACTCCGAGCTGGATGGAAGGAGAGAGAACAGAAAGTAGAGTTGGTCGATGAGATGAGACTGACAGGTGGTAAAAATCTGACAAAGACACATCTGTGTGTAGAAACAGGAGAGACGTCACAATCTGACAGCTTACATAATATACAACAAGTTCATGAGTAATTTACAGACTCTTGGATGTACTCTGTGTGGTAAGGTACAAACTTTGAGAATGATTAAACCTACGTGAAGCTGCTGAAGATACTGGAGTTTATTTGGATAGGGTGTAAAATCAAAACTAAGACTGGACTGTTTTCCAACAAATATCTGGGTGCGCTTATTTTTTTTCTTTCTAAGTGAAAAATTACAGCATTTCAAAATCACAATAAAACGTTATCGGGCTTCAAAATCCCACACTGATCATTAAATCCTATCATCACATCAGCAGTTAAGATGAGAGGAAAAGAAATACAGTAGACAAAGAGGCAATTAATATGACTAAACTAAAATGCATAAAAAATAAAGCTACAAACCACTTGGAGAGGTAAAATTCGTAGAGTCTGACTGGACAGCGGAGAGGGTTCTCTGTGTTCTCCATCATCTCTACGACACCCTCTTTACTCTCAGTTTTCTTACGCTTCTTAGCTGGGACGCCGTCGGCATCTGACCAACACAAATGACCACACACACACACACACACACAAAACGTCTGTGAGAGAATTATAACACAAACGTGCATGTAGCTGATTTTTCACATTCCTGCTTTAATCACTTAATGCTTAAATGCTCAAAAAGTGCCAAAGAGATATTTTTAGACAAAACTATGTGACTTCATAAACACCACCTGAACAAAATGTCCTGAATAAAATGATCAAATTGGAATAAGTTAAATGTAAGAAATATCTTAAAATGTTAAATCAATATTACAACAACACAACAACCAGGTCCTTCACTTTGACCATCAGCCACACTGGTACCTGACTCTGCTTTGTTTATGGATGTAGGGGGACAAAAGCGCAGGAAGTTGGTCTCTGTGTTGTTCTGGTCGGTTCTGGTGCAGTGCTTGATGTGGGTGAAGGACAGCTGGCGGAGCTGCTCCACCGTGGTGAAGCCTAAGTACTTGCAGCAGAAGAAGAGCAGAGTGTTGAGGAGGACGATGGGGGAGTACGCCCCCAACTGTTTACAGTCCCAAAGATACTCCTCCTCCACGCAGGAATGGATATTGCCTGCAGAGAGAGGGAGAGGGGCAGTTATACCCTTTATCCACCAAAATCAGTGTGTTTATGCTGATTTTTTAAACATAAAAAAACAAAACCAAAAAAAAAAAAAAAACACACAAAAAATAGGCAATAGACTCCTTTCCCATTGCCAGTAGACCAGAGCCATGTACACAACTCTGCAGTGAATGAGTATGCCTTTTAAGGGTGGGTGATATGGCCTTAAAACAATATTCAGGGTAGTGCCCTGCACGGGCCTATTATCTGGGCCCGGGCCCAGCCCTGGCTCGAGGGGGTGGAGCCCCAGCCCGGCCCAGCAGGTTTTCAGAATTCTCATGCCCGAACCTGAAAAAACACAAACCAGACTTTTTTTTTTTTTTTTTTTTTAAACCTCCCATAAAAACAGGTAGGCTGTTAATGTTGCAGACATCAAAATAGTTTAATTGGGGTTTCTAGCGTGGTATTAAGTTATATTCATTATATATTTTGCAGTCACTTCAAAAAACAAAATAATCAATTAAACAACCCAAAAAATGCTTCAAACACTTTTCTAAATAATCTTAATTTTGAAAGGAAACGAATTATACCCAGATAAGGTCGGAGGTCTATAACTGCACATTTGTGCAGTTATAGACCTCCTTTTAATGGCATAAGTGGGTATATTTCGTTTCCATTCAATATTAAGATTATTTAGAAAAGTGTTTGAAGCATTTTTGGGGTTGTTTAATTGATTATTTTGTTTTTTGAAGTGACTGCACTGAACAAACCCGGTTGGCTCATCTTGAAGGGTTATAACAAGTTTAAACTTTGTCCAATACTGAGCTTTTCCCTTGGTACTGCTCACTGTCTTAAGTTCACCATCTTCAGTCTTTTTCTTTATGTTGTCCATGTTTGTGGCGGGACCTGTGGGCTGGACGCGCAAATAGGATCAGTAAAATATGATGAGTGAGGTGCAGCGGAGAGGGAGAGGCACAGCGGCTGTCGGGCTGTCGGGCCCCTCGGGCCTCGGGCTCCAGCACAGGGCTGTAATTCAGGGTATTTTTGCGATAACAATATTCTTGACAATATGATAAATTAGTAAAATAATATTCATTATTAATTTAAGAACAGAATTGCAACAAAATAAGTGATGTACTTTCACAGTTTGGCTTGAAATACTCAGTAAAAACTCAACAAAAATGATCTCTCATTTCTTTAGTTTGTAAACAACAGTAGTAACTCAGAGTGAGATTCAGATTCTGTTAACTATATTAATAGTTCAACAAAATAAAATCTACCATAAATTACACATTTAAACAGCTCCCAAATACAAAAAATGTCCCCTGTTTTTTTCCCACCTGGAACTTTATGCTCCGCCATTTCTCCTCTAATCATCACGCTGTAACCTGTGACAGGCTGTTTTGCTACCATGACTATTGCACATTCACATATAGGTAGTTTTCTGTCGAGCCTCAAGTGTCCTCCGCTGCTGCCGGAGGAGCCGCTGAATGAGTTCCCTCTGAGCGCTTAGATGCTCAAAGAGTCTGAGAAGTCCAGGGCTGTTCATAAAACATTCAGGATGCCCCCACACAACCAAAGCTGCTCTTCTTGTTGGAACCACCACAGAGTCTGTAATCATTTTGCTTTCAGCCATGCTTGTTGTTGCCGTGGGTAACTGTATGACATCAATATGTTAACAATCAAAATATCGTGAGTAACACAAGATTAATTTTTCATATCATATTAAGAATTATACAGGTATTATTGTGAACAATATGATCTGGCACATGGCACACCCCAAATGCCTTTCTGTTTTTTGTTTTTAGAATAATATTTAGAATAATGATTGAGCGCTGCTTGGACAGAGATGGACAGTATTTTGTGGCGGTGCGTCACTGCATCGCAAGGAAAGAGAAAATATTCGAGCCAGAGCCAATAAATACCCATGACTACTGCAGAGTCATCTGACCCAAGAATGATGCTGATTGTAATCTTCCCAACTGGATAATAAAGCCAGATGTTAGTGTTTGTTTTTTTTTTTTTTAAGAAATCTGGTCAATCTGAGACAGAAAAAAGACAAAGATCTGTACAAAGACTCACCACTGGCTGTGATTTTGGGTTTGAAACCTTTCAAGATCTTGGTGAACTTCTTGGAGAATTTCGCATAGATCATATCACTGAATATGTTCTCCCTACGACCGTTGTCAAACAGGTACTAAAGAGAAAACAGAAGAGAACAGTCAGGCAAAAACATCAAGGACTGTGTGACAACATACACCTATGTCCCAAATGATTTCTGAAGGCTTATGTTCTGCCGCTCGCAAAGACCAAAAGAAGAGAATTATTTGTTAATGTAGTGTGTGTATACTTCCAGCAGAGGGCGCTGCTGTAGAGGTGCAACTCAAATGATTCCCTTCTTCAGCAAGTGACATATCAGAGAATTGAAGGACGAAAAGAAAGGAAGACAAAAAAACCCATGTAAAGACAGATGGGAGTGGAAGGGGGATTTCACCCTGTACTGTAAATGTGCGTGCGTGCAGTCGTCTTGCCTGTTGTATGCCGAGACAGAGGTAGAACAGGCTGTCGGGGGAATACGGCTCTCCATCATGTCGTTTCACCTCAGTAATAAAATAACAGAGGCTGCTGCTCAGCTCGGCTGACGAGCAGCGGAGAACATCCTCCTTTAATGTCACAGCATGAACTAATAGGAGGGAAAAAGTCTTAAAAACATGTTGTTTGTTCCCATAACAACTTACACTCAACTTAAAGCTTGCTTTGAGGAAACAAATCCTACACAGACTGAAAATCAAACTGAAAAAAAGAAAGAAAGACAAAAACATACATGAAACGAGGTCCAGGTTAGTTTGTGATTCTCTCCACTGTATCCATCTCTTCCAGGCGTCAATTCCACACTGGCTCTTCAGTTTGTGGTGCTTCTTCGATATGACCTTGGAGGAGTCTCTTTGAGATGTCTCCTGTTTAGCTGCTTTGGATAACTGTTGCATTTTACGACCCTTTCATAGAGAGGAGAGACAAGATTACACCATAGAAAGACAAGACCAAAGCTTCTAAACTCCCAGGTAATTTGTTACCTTGTTCTTGTTGTGGACTTTCCCCACACTTTGTTGTGATAGCGGAGGGGCCAGTTCAGGGCTTGGTGAGCTCTGGGGATCCTCTCTCATCTCTGGAGGAGGAGGAGGCGCTGGAAGTTGGAGCTCAGGTTGAGGCTCACTGATCATTCCCACTTCTAAAACCTGAGGGGGTTTTTCATGGATGTGCGGTCGACTGAGTGACCCACAGCTGCTGTCAGAGGAGGAGTCTTCCTTGTTGTGTAAAGTGGCCTGATGATCTGAATTCAAGTCATCACGACAGTTACTGGTGTGATCTGAAAATAATGAGGATGATAGAAATTATGGATAAACCCATATGGAGCTAGAGAGTCTACATGTTTTTGATCTTAAAGGAATACTTCATCCCCCAAATGATGATTTGTGTATCAGTTACTCACCCAGTGTTATGTTAAATTTAGGAAGAAAACTTTGTTGTTCTTGCATGCCTCCATAGTGAATGAAGAATCCAAAAACAGATGCTTAGGACTGTTCATGTGGAAGTGTTTTAAATAGTTATACAAATGCATTAATGAGACTTGGATTATATTGAACAAATCTTGTGAGAGTTTGTTAATGGAAGTTTTGATGTTGTTAAAGGCGATCCCTATGGCTTTGATTTATCAATAATGTTCGCCTTTTGGATTCTAGGTTAAATGTGGAGGCATGCAGGAAAAACAAAGTTTTCTTTATGAATTCAACATTACATGGAGTGAGAAATAAATATACAAATGATCAGGTGGGGGGTGAAGTACTCCTTTAGGATCAAATCAGAGAGGAGGCTAATCTATAAATACATTTCAAGGAAGCCCTGGCCAAAATGGCAGCAGAATTATGTCACACAAACTAACACAGAACCAATAATCACTGAGAGAAAAAGAGGGAATGCAGGACTCTCTTATTAAAACCCCCCCACAAACAAACAATGCACTCATACAGAGGTAATCCTTCTCAATCATCACTTGTGACCCACTAGAAATACGTGGTGGTGTATTTTTCATACACTCTGCCCTCTGCCTGTACTGTATTTCATTTTATTCTTATATTCTGTGTTCGGGACGTATATGGGTGTGTACCCCCACAGCGCTCATGTGGGGCTTTATTAGAAGCTAGAAACCAGCTGCCAGACCATAAGCAGCACGCATCCAAGAGACACAGCACTGAAATGCAAATATAGCAAGACAAAACACCCACATAGCGGGGGAAACGCCAAAACAGAGTGAATGTGGGGTTGGCTTTTACTTCCACGTGTGCCGGTCAGCGTGTAAAAAAACAGTAAGGGACAATGAGAAAATACAAAAAACGTTTCATCAAGATAACATTGACAGATTTATAGGACTCACATATGTGGGTGTACTGTGAGTTATAGCCTCTGAAGCAGTCTTTAAAAAATGTGACTATCTCAAGGACACGAGCGAAACCTTTTATCAGTGCAGAAAAACAACCTCCCTCAGTTATCTCACACAGAGCTGCTCTATATTAGAAACTGTTCACAACTTGGAAAACATACTGAATGTAGGTGCAGATGAAGTTCACAATATTTAAACTGATATATTCATATGTGGTGGTGATAATGCGATGCAAACATTCATATGTTCCCTCTTGTATGGGTAGTAATGTAATGTGTGTATGTTTTAATTCTTACCTGCAGATAAAAATTTGCTCTGAGCTAACTGTGCAATGTGTCTATTTTAAAAATTCAATTTAATTCTGGCTAATCCTGTGCTCTGAGGTAAGAGTTGCAAAACATGAACAGAATTAAAATTAGTGCTGTACTGTTTTCCTGTTAGACCATTTAACTTTTTTCTTTCTTTTTTTTTTTTTTAAACTTTGATTAAATAAACACACTGCCCTCTGCTGCACATGTAAGCACCAAAACATTTTTTTTTTTTTTTTTTTTTTAACAAAATGGCAGCCCTTAACTACAATCAGACAAACATAGTGAGTAAATTAAGACCTTCTCTTGGCTATCCTTCCTCAAGCTTAACTGTAATATTATCATCACTTCCCACCATATTTATCAAATGTCCTACCCTTTGGAGAGTGAGTTTCCTGTCTGTCTAAGGCCTCTTCTGTCACCACTCGGTCCTTTCTCTCGTTTCTTTCATCTTGCACTTTCTTTCTCTCAGACTTCAAGTTGAGCTCTCCCTCCAACAGGTCAGGCTGGATCTTCTCCTTCATAGTTTTTCTCACTGGGTCAGGAAGAAATATGGGCACAGGAAGCTGTGGCATGGACAGTGTGAGAGAGGGAGTCAGTAAAATCTGATAGTGGTACCTAAAGGCTGTGCTGCCTAATCCCGACAAACCAACATGCAATCATTTTTAGGGCATTGAGGCTGGATGTTGCCGTTATGTACCTTAAAAGGCATTGTTACAAAGACGCTTGAGGCCAAAATGTATTCATTTAAAACCGAGATTCTTGATACTTTTTCCCGTAATCTTTCAAATGTCATAACTTAGAATATTAACTTAGTATCAAGAGTAGATAAAGACATATTGTGATCCTATTTTTTGTGGCGGTGTTTTCATGTCAACTGATGTTGATGGACAGAGAAAAGATGAATTAGTGTAAATTAAACTAGACCCAAACAGTACACTTAATCTTACAAAATCTAATGAAAAGAAAGCTGCAGGTCCGTAAAGCAGCTGAATCATGCATTAAGCTCCATAAACTGCTCACGACAAGGTCAGTGGATAAGTGAGCAAAATTTAAGAGATTCCATAAGTTTAAAGATTTAGAGCATTTTTCTTGCAGGGTTAAGTCCTGATATTTTCATGTGATCAAAGTTTAACAAAGTTCAAGGTTGTTTTTCATACCGGTAAGGGCAGGCCTATGGGTTTCGGCGTGTACTGGCTGTACATGTTCATCGGCAGAGGAACGTACACTGGCACTGGGACAGGCAGGGGTACGACATTGGGTCCGACGTTGTCTTCACACAACAACAACAACAAAAGAACCAGACACAACATCAAAACTCTTCAAAATGAAGGTATATATTTATTTGCCTTATATGAAAAAAAAACCAACACAGTACTGGATGCATCTTTTATGAGTCAAAGTCACTAAAAAGTCAATTTGGTATTTAGCAGTTTAAAATCCTGGAAGTGATTTTTACCTGTCTGTACCGCTGAGTCTACAGTCCGAATGGTACAGGAGACTCCTTTGTTGTGGACCAACGGTGTGCAGAGCATGGACTTGTTCTTCAGCTCTGTGGGGACGGTTTGAATACTGGCCTGAAGAACAGAAAAACATTGATAAAAACTTCAAATAACAATATTTTAAACATCAAAAGGAGCATGAATGGGTAATATCTTGGCTTATTCATATATGTGCTTTGTGAACAGGAGTTAGTTTTTGACAATCATGTGGAGGACTTGGTTTTTGTAGTAAACTTACATGTCCAACAACCTTTGTTTGAATGTCAGGGACAGAGACTGTGGAGATATTAGTTTGAGTCAGAGAAACAGAGATGAAGCATCTTAATGTATTATATGTAATAGTTTTTCCATGGTATATGCATATGAAGTGTCTGTGTGTGTACCAGTCTGTGCAGAGCTGGAAGAGGCACTGGACTGCCTGGCCAAAGCACCAGCAAGCGAGATGACATTAGCAATGACGGGGGAGGACTCCACTGTGCCTGTAGATCTGGGAGGTGAAGAGACTGTCGGCAGGAGACAAACAGGAGTAAATGATTGATCTCACAATACTTTTTACAGTAATTAAAACCCAGTGAATGTCCAGTTTGACTGTGTTTGATTTCCCCTCGTGTTTGCTTCTGGATACACAAGGACCACAACATCAGACATAAACAGGGTTGTACGCAATAAAACAGGCAAACAAAGCATCACATGGCAACAGCAATACATACCTTTGTTGACCATCTGGACCTTTCTATTGCAGAAATGCAGGAGACATCTCAGGTCACAGAAGTGTTTGACCTCTCCTATCATGGGAAGACTCTGCCGCAGTTTACCGTTACGACCGCAGGTGTCACAGTTGGCAACCTGAGAGAAAGCAGAGTGAACATGTTGTCGGGACAGAGCACCTCTTTGCTATCATCAAATTAATTAGCATTTTTACATATTCAGGTTTTAGGCCGGTTTGTATACATGTAGGGCTGCAACTAACAATTACATTGTCAGTCTATCTGCTGATTATTCTCTTAATTATTTGGTCTATAAAATGTCATGACATGGGGAAATGTGTATCACAATTTTTTAGAGTCCAGAGTCATTTTCAGCTGTGGCTGTAACATTTTAAGATATATAGTTTCGAACAAAGGAAGCATCTCGCACATCTATAAAACAAGACAGGTGCGTTGGAGAAAAAAGACCAAAAAGTAGCAAAAGGACTCCCGCACACTGTCCAACTTGCAATAAATTATTTATTTGCGACGTTTCGGTACTAGACCTTCATCAGGCATATACAGTTTAAAACAGTGGCTGGACCTATCTGACGTTTCTGTTGTGCTTATTTTATGTACTTTTTTACTCTGCTCTCATGTTTGATTAACCAAATCTATTGCCACACAAGCTAACCAATGTACTGCTGTGGACAGAAGCTGCTGCAAAACATATTTTAGCCACCTAAAATAATTATTATCTGTGTAAGTGTACGCTACATTTGAATATTTGCTCCGCTTTACCTTACACACTAACCAATTCAGGACACAATAAACTAGCAACTCTTTTGCTGAGTTAAACTACTGTTTTTGCCAGTGGAGTCTGGTGTCTTTCATATCAGGGCCAAGTTTCCCATTGGAGAAGGCTGTCTAATGGAAAGGTAAAACACTGAAAATAGTCTAAATATAGTCTACACTCAGATGGTTAAAAATGAATCAATTAACAGAGCGTTTGCTCAGCACCGTCTGATTTTATGCACATGAAATCATTGTAAGTATACACTGTGATTTGGTCTGTAGACAATTCCATTTCTATTCTGTTGCAAAGGCAACAGCTTTGGTCCCAGTTTACTTTCAGTTTTGGTCCCATTCAAAAACAAATACTGATTGCAAATGCACCACTGGAGCCTTAACCATGTCCAAGACTGTGCACAAATACATTCATTAAGTGGTCTAGAACATTGGTTCCCAACTGGTCCGGCCACAGGGTCCAGATTTCTTCTTAGTCATTAGTTCAAGGTCCACACAATTTAACATTTTCCGTGTCACACTTGTGTTTGACCATTAAGCTAGTTTGCTGTTTCTGTCAAGAAGATAACTGTTAGTAACTCTTATCATTATTTTGAGTCACATTGTTGAAATAATTTAGTTCTCTCTGTTCAAGCACATCAGACTTTCTATTTCCTTGTCGGAGATGGTGTTGCGTTCAAGGTCCCCCCACAAAAAATGGGAGGAAAAAAAAAAGGGCCAAATATTAAAAAAAAAAAAAAAAAAATTCACAATCGAATCCTGTGCAATTGAACGAAGCTTCGAATTTTTTGGGTCAGCCCTACTTGACACGTTTGCTAGTAACTTGCAGTCCATCCAGAGTGGACCCGCGACCCATTTTTGGACCACAACCCACCAGTTGGGAACCACTGGTCTAGAGATTTAATTTTTTAAAATTAAATAACTGTAATTTTATAGTGTGATTTCTATGATCTAATCTAAAGTTGACGGTACTTACCTTGAGCTAATACAAACATGAAGAGTACAAAAAAGCAGAACAGGAAATAAGTCACCTGAAGCTTGAATGCTACATTATCTACAATGGGCAGGTTTTTTTGTGCAGTGGATGAACTTCAACCTCTACTTACACGACAGAGGAGCATGTTATAATTTGAGCTGCACTCTTCGGAGCAGAATTCCTCGTCAATGCCTTCATACTTTGCTGTCACCAGTGTCTTAGAGATGGAGAAGCAGTAAGCACATGAGCCGCAGTGTTCGCCCCACTTCTTCTCCAGCTCATGTTGGAAGAGCCTCAGACAGCCTGGGAGGAGAGAAAGAATAGTAATATTTGTAAGAATATTATTTACAATAACTGACAACAAGTGCACAGCACAAACTAGGCTACAAAGTCATGCATTAGACACTTCAGTGTGACCCCTTACCGTCACTGCAGAAGTAGCAGTCTTTGCTGTCAACCTTCTTGACGTTTGTGATGATCCTCTCATTCTTACAGTATTCACACTTGCCCATGATGTTGTTGACCCTCTTGAACTCTTGAGAACAGGCGAGGCTACACACAAAATTCATTTTGCCCTGTGAACAAACACACACAGTGTTTTTTAATTAACACACTCACACAAATGTCATAGTGTATATTATTATTTCTAATATACCACAGTAAGAAGTTTAAACTTCAAAGGTCAATACTGTCATAATAAAATGGTGCAAATCAATGGACATAACTTTAGATTCAATTAGATCCATTGGTTAGACTCAAGGTACACTGACGGTTGTCTATTTTGTTCCATATGACAGGCATATAAATATTGATCCCTATCTTATAATTGATCAGACTTTGTTCCTTTGTTTGTCAAAGGCTGTTCATTTATTTATAAAAGTCTAGGCTATTTAATTGTTCTATACAAAGTGGTAACCGCTGCATGTGAATGCACAAACGGGCCAGATCTGTGCTTTGGAGAACAGCCTTCATTTCACTATACAATTTCACCCACCACTGGATTTTTAATGAACTGCAGTAAACTTGTATTTTAGTGCTTTTGTTACCTGGTATGAAACAACACCACCCTCTTCCCTCTAATAATGCTTTGTCATACTTCTCCAGTTATTTTGGTGAAAGTAACATAAAAGTAGTGCAATCAGTAAAGCATTACTCTACACTGACAGTAATATTGTAAAGTAACCCAGAACGTTCAAATGAAAGTAAGTAGTAATATGCAATGTATTACATTTTCAAAGTAACTTGCCTTACACTGATGTTACAACATCACAGCCTGACAGCTTTTACTTGAGACCCAACACACCTTCTTTTGGATGACTTTGGGTGTAGCTTTTATGATGCGGCGACACTGGGCACATGGCAGCTTTTCTGGTGGTTTGTGGTAATCAATCTGGGTTTGGTCAGCAGCTCCTGTTGAGTTAGCCGTCAGGTCTTTTTGGCTCTCCTGTGGCACAAAAACACAAAACAATATGCAAAGGTTTTAAATTTGTATAAAATAAATATGGTAGTGTCTAATGTAATATGGTCAAAGAGTGAAGTGATGTTCTACAACAAAGTACCCTGGCCATGTTAATTAATTATAATGAAGGAACATGTCACCCAATGGAACAGTGTGGCTTCTTTATGTTTTTTTAATAGCTTTGGGGCTACAGTGAGGGCCTTTGGCACAGAGGAACAACCTGTATTGGTACTTTTGTTGGTAGGATAAGTGTACATACATAATGTTTAGCGTTTTGAATGTTGTATAAGCTTCAGGTGGATTTACCTTAAAAGACATAGCACAGGTTAGAGTGCAAAAGTTTTTGACGGAAAAATCCGACATGGCGAGGTGGCAGGCTGGTAGTGTAGTCTTACCACAGTGGTCACAATTCAGTGGAATACCTGAGGAGAAAAGATTTTCATGACAGAAACTCAGCCAAATGGCAAAATCAATTAATATTACCACAAATACTGACAATGAACCACCTCAGAGTGGAGACATAGCTCTGAGGTTTCATGGGAGTAAGTTATCGTCCAGTACCTGATGCGCTGACAGCCTGGATCTTGGATGCCATCACACAGCTGTAGGTACAGAAGAGCTCCACTACGTCCTCACTGTTTTTGTTTTCAAACATATCTGACATTAAATGGGAGCTCTGGCACATGGAACACGGCTGCTGGGTTTTGATTTTCTGCAAATAAAAACAGCACAGAGAGAATATTGAGTCCATTCACAGACTCAGTGTAACTCAGGGGATCTAGAATCTCATCTAGAACAACTTGTAGAGCAGCGAGATATTCAACTGAAACAGTGGATAACATATGAATGTTTTTACAAAGGTTCTTTCATGTTTGTTCTTGTTGTTTTTTCACAGTGTTTTTATTTTGCAAAGCATGGACCTTAAATAACATTTTATTTTTTCCTATCTTATCATTACCTTTTACCTACATGTTTCATTCTCATAAAAATAAACAAAGAACTAAACTAGACACTGCCACCAGCCTTTAAAAGTAACTCTGTAGCTTTACAAAAAACATCCAAAAGATAAAGATATTTAAAAAAATATCCTATGAAATTTTAAGATGTTTTAGGATTCTGTTACCTGCTTGAATTGAGCCAGACACTCTGCATCGCAGAATTTTTTGTTACCGTCCTCCGTACTGAGCATGAGAGGTTTGCTGCAGCTGGAGTGACAGTTCTCACAGATGGACAAGTTGTTTATGTTGCAGAAGCGGAGAAAACAGGTGTCGCTGCAGATCTTGTGGACGACATCATGTCTTATGATCTCATGTTTGCTCTGCAGAAGGATAAAAACAGGACAGTGTGTCAACCATACCTCATACTCATTTCAATTCATAAATCTGGATAACAAAGGGCAGTGAGATAAAATGTTCGTGCAGTAAACTTTTTAAAGCTTTTGTTGTAAAAAGATGCACTATCAAGGAAAACATTTCTTCTAAATATGCCATTATTACAATAAAGAAACATAAAATATAATGTGATCTTTTGGAATCTGTTCCATTGTCTCTTACAATGCAATATCTGCTGCACATGCTGCATTGTGAATGTGACGCGAGCGGTATGAGGGGTATTTTGGTGGACATGATTTTCTTGTAGTTGAAGGAAGACAGGCAAGTCTGGCTGCAGAAATCCTTCTTCGTCCCATCATTATCCACTGGGGCCTGGAGGATGTCCTGACGCTGTGCTATCCCTCTAGAAGTACAAAAAAGGATGAGATCAATTAATCTTCTGCAATCTTAAACACTAAAAATGTGTAGATACAGCTGAGATGAGCTAAGCTAAAGGACATTAAAAAATAAGTCCTTATTGATACTGATCACCAAATCAAACAAAATACTTCATGACTCACTGAAGGCAGAAGTGGCAGGTCTTCTTAACTTGTTTCATTTGGTAAAATTTCAAAAGGCAGGAAGAGGAGCAGAAGATGTCAGCGTGGCCCTTCCTCTGATAAACAGTCTCTCCATCTATCAGGACCTGTTTGCAGTTGGAGCATGACGCAGGCAAATCCATGTGGGTGAGAGTGGGCGCTGGTGTTGTGGCCGTTGACGAGTCTTCTGTCAAAGAAAAGACTGAACCGATCTGTAAGTCCACCTGTCACAGACAAAACAGTGAGATGATACGCAGTGATTGTGTAGTTGTCAGGAACCTGGATATTGAGATACATTTTTAAATATCTACTAGTGCATCTCTTCTACCATTTTCCTCATCAGTATCAGTGATGACAACATCATCTGAAATACTTTTCATATCACTATTAAATCAATTATTGTTTAAAGAAGCTGTGCACAACATTCAAAGCATATGATCTGGGATTGTCTGCATATGGTTCTCAACATGGAGGTGGCTGTGCTGGTGGCTAGCAGCTAATGGTTATAGTGAAAACAGCACTAACACAACAGTGTTGACAGAGCTAACAGTGTTAACCTGGGGAGAACCGGAAGGTGGGTGTTACTGTTCTCTGAGTGCAGTGCAGTGCAGAACGGTGGCCAATAGCTAGCTGATGGGATTCACACAAGGAGTCACATGCACAAACATGTACATGTGGCCTTGCTGTCGACCAAAATATGAGACAGAGAAGATTTTATGAAACAGAGGGTAGCCTTTCTTCATTCTCTGCTCAGGACGACATCACTCCACTATATCTTCACATAGTGAATAGTTGTTTGCTGCTATGTTAATGCTCTGAATGTCATATACAGAACCTTTAAGGTGAAGACACATTAACAGAATCTATGTTAAAGATATTTATTATTGAACACAAGAAATAATGTAACAGTCATTTCAGACAGTAATGATGAGAAAGGCTTGTTTTAAATGCAGTGAAATGAACTATCTGCCTATACTGCAGCCAGCTACCCTCTGGTAGCTGGCTGCAGTATAGGTCATAAAGCCCGTCCCCTCCATGTTAGTAAATGGGACATAAGCCAAACTAAAAACTCTCAATTCAATCAATCAATTTTATTTATAAAGCCCAATATCACAAATCACAATTTGCCTCACAGGGCTTTACAGCATACGACATCCCTCTGTCCTTAAGACCCTCACAGCGGATAAGGAAAAACTCCCCAAAAAACCCCCTTTAACAGGGAAAAAAAACTCTCAAGTACATGTCAAATTTTTTTTTTTCCAAAGATGGTTTCTGTCATTTCAGGTAGTTTTTATCATGCTGCAGTATGTTATTTGACACTATAAACATGAGGTTTGACATCATGATTGACAGCTATGTGTATTGATCTGTGTGCTCTGTGATCAATGGCACTGCTTGGATTGGTCGTAGAGGTGTTTGGTCGCGAACTTGACACCACCGAGATCACTACTGCGCAGACTGTGGCTCCAAATGAGGTCACCAGCACAAGATGGCAGCAGCCGTATCTGGGATATTTTGGCCTCATTTTTGTACAGTGAGGGTTAAGTGGGGACAAAATGTCCAAATTTATACACAGTCTATGGTATTTGCATACTTACACTTAGCTGTAGGTTAACATTGTCAGTGCTGGACTTAAATGTAATGTATGTCAACTCATAAATCTGCCTTATGGTGATAGATATATACAACACAAGCTTTTTTTTTTTTTTTTTTTTTTTTAGAAAAAAGGTTTTTTATCTCCCATGAACTGTATCATGTTTCTTACCTTGGTCACATCTCCTGCCTTAGGCTCATCCTTAATGTCATCTGTGGAAATGGAGGATGGGAGATTCTGGTTGTACTCCTCATCGATGGGCTCTTCTTTAATCTTCATGAGAGGTGATGAGAGAAACAGATTAGCTGCACATTTACAACAGAGCAGTCTGTGTGGAGAATTGTGATGACTCTAACTGCTGTATAATTCAGCATATCTACCCCCTCACTTGTACACACTACGTTCATATTGCTGCACAGTACATTCCCATCCATCGCTACAAAAAGTAGTAGAGACCATATTTATGCTGTGGCTGCTCAAATTGGACACGTGCCTTAAATTGGTGTACTTCAGTTATTATAGATAATACTCACACAGTCCAAATATGGTAGCGATGGCTTCACTTCTTTGATGTCATTTTCCTCAAGTAATGGCTTCACTTCTTTAATGTCGTTCTCTTCAAGCAATGGCTTCACTTCTTTAATGTCACTCTCTACAAGCAATGGCTTCACTTCTTTAATGTCGTTTTCTTCAAGCAATGGCTTCACCTCTTTAATGTTTATCTCTTCAACTGAGGATGCATCAGGTGTTGGGCTGTTCTTTCCTATAAAGACACAGTAAAAATGAGACAAATGATAATGCACAGTAGACAGGCAAAGCTCATATATTTTTTCTATAAATGCTAAATGTGCTAAATGGTTACAACCTACTTGTATTGAAAATAAAATGATAAAATATGAACTTCTCAGAACATTTTTGCAAAAAGGTTTCTCAATTCAGTCCAAAAGTATGTAGTATGTTATTAGCAATGCAAATAATGGCAGTGGAGAGAGTAGAAAAAAAATGACAGTGCAGCACCTGACACGGTGGAAGACTGAGCCTTGTGTACCATCAGACACCTGCTGCTACAGAAGAAATCCAACCTGCCCTCATCGTTTTTATTTTCTACCATGTCTGACAACTGATGGGACGTCTGGCACATGGGGCACAGCTGAGGTGTCTCAGTTTTCTGTAGGAATATAGAAAACAATGTGAGAAAGAGGGCAGAATCAGATGTGATATTTATAGAATGCTTACTACATATGAAGAGTTCATTTGCAAAAGCAGATTATTCCATTTTTATAAATTTTCAGGAAAAAAACAACTTTTTTCTAATATTATTTACTCCAGGTAATATCAATCAAACTAATGTTGGGTGACTTGTCATAATGTCACAATTCTGAAATTGTATCCGCCCATCTAAACACAAAATTAGGGAGAAAGACATCAGTCTTTAGTTAAGCAAAGCGTCTAAAGACTGACTTGTGAGTCTAATCAGTTCCTGCTGTTCTGAGATCGGTGGGGCAGAGGTGCCTGCTGCTCAGTGCACAAAACGGAGGTGAACGGTACGGCCCCTCTCTCCCTCAAAACTAATCAAATACACCATCAAATGACTTCAAAACGCTCTTGTGGAGAACTTGTACCTTACACATTCACCACGCTATGAAATAATAATGTAATATTACGAGACAGAGTTGTTTTGAAGCCAAATGCACAGCCGAACTACATTCCAGACATACAGTACTTGCTGGGCGGAGTGATTTCAAACAGCGTATGTTTAGTGCAGTTACTCCCGTCATCAAAACAAGTTTGTTGAGAAGAAGCCGACTGCTGATCATGGCGGACTTTCTGGTGGATGACGATGATGATTTCTTTTATATTAACCAAGACCCAGAACCTTCTTTATTTGAGACAGAATATACAGAGGAAGAGTTGCAGGTTTTGGAAGAAGAGAAAGCAAGAAGAGAGGCTGAGGCTGCCGAGCAACAAGGGGCTGAGGGGAGTGGCCACTGACAAAGTGGCCAGTGACTGTATGTTACATATATATATATTGATGGTGGGATGGGACGAAAGTACGCCTCAAAATAATCACTGGAACACGGGGAGAACATGCTAACTCCACACTCATAAATCACAACTCCCGAGGGAACAACAACATAAAATGTTCCCTAGCAGTCTGTTTATTCCCAACAATGAGAAGTAATGCCAGTCACTTTATAGTCTCTATATAACGTTACAGACTCTACATTCAGTGTGTATGCATGTAGTTTGTAGGCAAACCCCGGAGAGAACCTCCGGAAGAAGAGCGGAAGAGCCCTGGTTTCCGGTTCTAGGCTGTTTATAGTCCGCGTGATATTGACCAATCACGTTTAAGCCGGCTGCAGTTGTTGCCAGGTTAAATGCTCCATGCGGTGAACTAACGAGGCGGAACATAATTGGCGTCACTGAAAACTCTGAATCCATCGCAATGGTTCAGCATATTTACTTATATATAAACAGAAGTCGGAAATCAGTGGCAGCTCCTGCCAAATTTCTCAGGGGGGGCAATTGTTGTGATGATGGCTGAGGTGACCCGTTCAATGGGTAAATTTGAATTAATTTGGCTCTACAATGACTGAACAATCCACTGTGGTCATCAACAGACTACTTTTCATTAGTTTGCCCACATAAATACCTTTGAATGTAAACAGAGACCTGTTTTACCATTAATCAAATAAAACTGAGTAAGGTATTCACTGAGTCATTGTCAGTCTTAATCAGAAAACATTTTATTATAGCTAAGTGGAAATTCATTTAGTGTTCTAATTAAATGCAGGCATACCCTACAACTTAATACAATGCACATCACATAGTATCACTGCTCTTTGACCTGACCTGAACGTTTTTTTGTTGTTGTTTTTCAGTTTCAGTTATATATTGGGGGGGCATTTTGGGCATTGGGGAACGTGTCCCCCTCAATGTATATGGTGACTACGGCCCTGTCAGCATACATAATTAGGCTGCAGTTGTCTGGGTGCGCAAAGGTGAAGTGGCTGGTCTTGTCATACAAAGTTTGATGGAGTGTCAACTGGACAATATGGAGATACTGGCATCTTGAAAGCCGGACTACAAATGTGGATAGACAGGGAGAAACACACGCAAGCATAAGACGTGGTAAGATACGATATTCCTCACTATATGAAGTGACTGATAACAAGATCTGTATAATGGATTTTGAAGAAATTCGTCAGGTTTTTATTTTGTAGACAATTGATCTGGATTTATAGCGTGATGGGATGACAGCACAATGATGTGTGTGATCACTGAAAAGCTCTGCTCCTGCGCTCCGGTTCCGCTGTTTCACGTGATGTGTGGCTTCTCGCTAATGGTCGCGGAGAATATCCATAGAGAAGAACGGGTGTGAATTTGGGCGCAGTATGCGTCGTTACGTTATAACCTATATGGTTAAAAAGCCTCTTGGATCAGCTGGAAACTTCAGCCATGTTGATCTTGGATGTGACCGCTGCGCAGTGGCGCTGCCTCATGTGATGTCGGAATAATCGGAAAAATGAGTTTCCGACCATAAAGCAATATTTCAGTGGAAACGGTTGACGACGTGTTTTTAAACATTTTGAGTGGTAAAATACAACACATCTTCTTTGTAATGTCCATGATGTCTCCACATTAGGACTTAAACGCTCATGAATACACAATGAAGTAAGAACGACTTCCCGACATGGGAAATCGGAACATCCGAGGAGCACATGAATTATACTTGGTGGTTTACGTATGACGAAAACACGTTGGGGCAAGCCCTCCCGGAACACATAGAGATTGCCTGCATTTAGAAAAAAAAAGCATTTTACATGGAAGTCTATGAGAGTGAGTCGGGGCGATTTCCAGCTAGGCTGATATCGCCCCAAAGGGCCGGAACGTGACTTCACACTGTGTCTGACTGAATATTCAGAGGCAGGATGAGCTGTTTCAAGTGAAAATGATCAGAATAATTAATATATTGTGTGTTTATATGACAATAATGATGATGATAATCATACATTTATTATCATCATCTTTCTTTTCTTTTGTGGCTCAAGGAGGGGCGGCACCCTATCGCCCTCTATTGGCCAGCCGCCCCTGTCGGAAATGGAAATTCACCTCCTCCGCCCAAATCAAACTGGAATGCCAAAAAATCGCAGAGGCTGTATCGCCGCCTGCCGGAAGTCAGACGCCGAATACAGCCGATGGGTTCCGAGAATGGTCCCTTCACTATGCTCTGGACAAGCACTTCTCCATAACATAACCACAACATTGGCATTTTAGCCTTAGTAACATTAGCCTACAACCCAGGCATAGTAAAGCCTGGGTTGTAGGCTAATGTTACTCAGTCAACAAGGAGGTAACGTTAACGTTACAGCAGAGAGATTGCTGAGCAAAATACACAACGATCACTTACCACGTCTGCTCGTTTTGTGATGCCGACAGATGGTATGGCAGTATCTTTCAAGAAAAGCGTTTGAACCATTCCTGAGCTTCTGCGCTCCATCCTTTCACTGTAGTCCTCCGGTAAAAAATGGTTGGAGCAAACAAACATTTTCCGGACCGTTTCCACAGGTGTGTTGGGATCGATGTCCAGCACAAATAGCCATTGTTTCATCCTGTCCGTATTTTTGGTTGGAACTACGTGAAACTTTACTCTGCTCCATGTCTTCGGCTTGTTACCGCAACCTTTTACAATACATGTGTAAACCATGATTTACAACAGCACTCTGTAAACTTTTCTCAAACTTTCTGGTGCGTCCAGCTGACGATACCGCAAATGCAAGGGTGCAAGCAATGACCATGGCACTGTCTCAGGTGGCACTGTATCACTCCGCCCAGTGGTTTACTCAAGAAAGTAGTTCCGAGTATTTGCTTCATGTGTCGTAATTTTACTTAATTATACATTATTATTTCATAGCGTGGGGAATGCGCAAGCCATGTGTTGTCCACTAGAGCGTTTTGGAGTCATTTGATGGTGTGTTTGATTAGCTTTGAGGGAGAGAGGGGGCTGTACCATTCACCTCCATTTTGTGCGCTGAGCAGCAGAGGGGTATTCCAGGTAGGAGGTTCAACAAACTCTGAGTCCAACCCTGAAGTCTGAGTTGATTTACCCTGAGATGGGAAACTCTGAGTTACCGGTTCCAGAACAGCTGATCTGAGTTAGTTCAGTCAACTCTGAGTATATTCACTCTGAGTTAAGCCAACAATAAAAAGCCATCATCAATGGAGCTCCGACTCCACGATTCATCATGGCAACAGGTAAATAAAAGACAGCGCCTCCATTTTAATCCAGTGGATGTAGAGATATTAATGCACGTGTAGCAGACAGTGCACGTTTATCTTTAAAAGAAGAGCCTGAGTCAGAGCGAAGGAAGTGTAAATAAGTTAACCATAAAGTTAATAAAAAAGTTTGATTCAGTGTTGTCCGTTTATTCATCATTTATCAGACTTACATTTCCTTAATGAAGATAAAGTGGTGGAATCTGACTGTGTATCAGGGTGTAGATACATTACATTATATTAATAATATATAATAATATATTTGTTCAGATTTAATCTGATGGGGAAAAACACAGGAGGCAGCAACTGAAAAATAGGAAGATTTAAAACATATAGGCTAGGCTATAGATCAAAGACATAAAGACATGACTATAAGCTCACAGTCTGACCCAGTAATAATATGTTTGGTGATTTGCACTTGAAAAGACGTTGAGGTTAAAATACAGTAGATTTTAACATGTTGGACATATATTTGTATCTTGACTCAACAGCATTCAGTGACTTTATTTCAGATACAAATGTAGTAAATTTAAAAGACACTGAAATGCTGCACCATTACTCACTCAGAAATATTAACATATAATCCCCAATATTAGGCTATAGGAATTATGTTCCATCAGTGCGACCAATGACATCAGTGATGGAGATCATTTGTCACTGATACTACGTGTCTAAAGCTTCATACCGATTTTTAAAATTTAAATAATTAGACCTACACATTATGTGCAGTAAACATTTCGGAGCTGCTCTAACAGACTGACAGTCTGATGCTTGTGCACAGTGTTATAAAATATAATAAATATTAAAAGGACAGAGGTTTGATTCTAAGCTGAGGGTGAATTCTTGCTGTGTAATATTTGAATGTAAAGACAAAAACTGATGTCCAAAGAAATGATTGATGTGCAAAAATTCAGTACCTTAAGACAGTCCTGAGCAACAAACTAATATCCAGCAGGATTTAGATAGTGACAGACGGTAAATCTCCGCTAATTAATGCGCTTCGATACAAGCTTTGACACGGACTGAATGAATGAGGAAATGAAACAGTGTGTAAGAGGGAGGAGACAGAGAAAAACTCAGGGTTTATTGAAGAAAACCTGCCAGCGAGCAGGTTAGGTTCACAGACTCAGTTCACTCACTCTTTCTGGAACTGAAAACCCAGAGTTTCCCTCATTTCAAGGTTAACATAAACCCCCTTTCTGGAATACCCCTCAGGCAGCTCTAGCCCACCGATCTCAAAACAGCAGGCACTGACAATTAAAAGTAATGTACCTACTCATATGACTATAGGGATTACGGCAATAGGCAAATTTGCCAAAATGTCGAACTATCCCTTTAAGTAAGCTAGACAGTCATTGTTTATTATCCTTGTCCAATGGCTTGCCCTATCCTTGAAGGGCATCTGATATTTTTACTTCAACATCAACACCAAACTCCCTGTTTTGTCTTCATTACCTGTTCCTAAATATTTACTGTCCTGGTCTAATAAAGTGATTGTGATTTTGAAATTTGATTTCTTCACCTCTTTGAACATGACCAGACATTCTTCACTGCAGATGATTTGACTGTCGTCCTTCGTCCCCACCATGAACTGTTCATTGTGGCTAACACAGCCGCAGACGTCACAAACAGACACAGGCAAGTTGTTGATTCTGTGGTAGTTGATGAAGCAAGCCTCACTGCAAATACTATGGAGCTCGCCATCCAGGGTCAGCTGGAATTTACACTGAGAATGACAAAGCAGCATGTGGATTAATCATATTACAGTGACTCAAATTATCTAAAGGATAAGGCTAATGGTATTCTTCATTTTCATGTTTTCAAAATATCCCATAAAAAGAACTGAATGAAATTATCCTTCTAACAAGTATAGCCTGATATAGCTTATTCCGTCACTGCTGTCAAAACTTAACACTCTGCTTACCAGATAATTTTCATGCCGGGACATTTCTACAAAGATCTACTACTTACTGCAGGAACAATTCTGTGATTCTTTGAAGGAAGTCAAAGAACAACAGAAAACAAACCCAGCTATGGACACATTGGAAATTAATAATGAAGTCTTTTTTTTTAAATGAAAGTTATAAAACTATACTGTATATTTGCCAAAGACAGGGTAGGGAAGTCGGAAAGTGTTGACAGATAAGACAAAGGCCTTGTTAGTTTTATTCTTCTCATAGGATTTTTTGGCATTAAGAAAAATATAAAACAGCCTTTTCAGCCAATCTTATCCTTTAAATATCGTTTCAACATACAACTGCATAATCCCTTGTGATATGTAGTAAAAGCACTGACACCTAAAAATCTAACAAAAAGTGAGTGTCAATTTGTTCTTCCCTTACATCGCAAAATTTGCTGCACATCCTGCACTCTTTCTGAGGTACTGCTGGAGGTGGGAGTTTGGGGGGAACCATGGTCCTCTTAGAGTTGACTGAAGCGAGGCAGGTGTTGCTGCACAGTTCCTTCATAGTTCCTGAATCATCCACCGGAGCCAGGATCATGTTGTGAGGTCGCATTATCATCCTGAAGGACAGAGAAGAAGATTGTTTTCAGTTGTACATTGTGGACTAAGCAGTGACACAAAGATCTCATTTTTTCAATGATTGTTACCCTTAGTCTCTTGAATTTAATTTAATTGTGTCTTACTTAATTTAATTTAACTTGACCTGCACAATACTAAATGTCTAGAAAGTGTGTAAGAAAAACACGAACAGCCAGATCATCACAATGCTTGTTTTAGCAAAGAGGACACAGAAACTGTGTAAGAAGGAAAAGGAAGAATGGGGGAGGGAGAAAAGGGAGATGAAGAAAAAAAGAAGAGGAAGGAGAAAGAGGAGAATAAACAGAAGAAGAATGGGGGAGGACAATGAGAAGAATGAAAAGAAGAAGAAAGGAGAAGCAGGAGAAGGAGAAAGGGACAAGAAGGAGAGGGAGAACAAGAAGAGGAAGGAGAAAATGACAAAGGAGAAGAAGAAGAATGAGAAGAAGGGGAGAGGGAGAAAAGACAAAGGAAGAAGACGGAGAAAAAGAATGAGAAGAAAAAGTTTTAGGGCTGCATGTAACCATGTTTTTAATTGGCAAATGAAAAATGACAAACAATTAATCGGCAGTCAAAATAGTTGTGAATTATTTATCAGAACTGTTAGCTAAGCAGCTAATTGCATTTTTTTTCAGTAAAATCTTTCACAAGTGGAAAGAAGCACCAAAATTGGCACAAATACTCCTTGGGGGTTGCTCTTTTGATAAAACCCATTAGCCACGCAAAAATCAAGATGGCCACCATTTTTTTCCAAGATGGCCGGCAATTCAATCCCAGAAATGCTATTCTGGGAGCAACTTTGTGTAAAATTGTCCAATAAGTACAATCTTGATATCTAATCATACATTTTTGACCACAGAGAGGCCAGATTTATTGTATTGGAGAGGCCAAGAAGCTTCCTTCTACCATATTTCAGCCATTGAAAGAAAATATTATGCTTACTGATCTCTGGGCTGCTACACATGGTGTAGGGGAGAGTGGCTTAAGATGAGCCAGTGGGTAAGTTGACCCACACACCGTTTTTAAATTAGTTTATAACCATAACCCTAACCCACAACACAACCGTTCAGCCCGAGTTAGCTATATAGCTAATTTACATCTGCGGTCTCTGCGGCTTCTCTGCTACTGTGCAATCTGTTGTCATGTGACCATAAATTCACGAAGCACCCATCATTTCCATCTGGCTGTGATGGAGAGAAGTACATAGGAGAAGTGTAAGTATTTATTTACACAAGAAACTTTTTTGTTTGTCACAGTAACTTCTATGCTTGTCAGGTAATGACCATTAGCCTATGTCAAAGCAAAGTGAAGCAGAGTCGAGAAACTAGCGCGATCGCAAGTGACAGCAAAACACAGTTAAGACTCTCACACTGAGCTGAAATGAAGTGAGTGCGCATAAATTAACTACGTAACATGTTAGGGATGTTAAGCTCTTATTACTGTACTGCTATACTGTAATATCACACTGAAACCACGTTAACTGTGTGTTCACAGTAAAGGCGCAAACATACTCGGGCGCAACGTATGCGGAGCGGACTCCGTGTACGTTCCGCCCAGACTAAAAGCGGACGTCCGCAAGCCCTGTGTGCGCAAAACTCAGATTTTATGACCACGCGGACTCCGCTCCATGCACCAGTGTCACACATAAGACTGCTTGGCATGTATTTTTCACATCGACCTCCAATAAATGTGACACAGATCTGCATTTTGTATTTGCCGCCAGTGTTTATGTTCGTCAAGACTTCATATGTCCTTCACCAACATGGCAAACTGCCCTTCCTGGTCTCTTGTGGCATTTAGTGGCCTAACATACCACCGTCTCTAATGTAGTGTTTCACGGACATTTTTACAGGAAACTACAACACGGAAGTGTGCTCGACTACGGAAGCCCGAATGACTGCGGACATTCCTTGTGGAGTCCGCTCCGCTTATAGTACGCCCGAGTCTGTGAGCACCTTAATTCAGCACAAACTAGCTAGGCTAGCCAGTTTGCTACTTAGCAAGGCTAATTTCCATACCAGCTAACTACTGAAACAACTGTTTACTGGCATTACAGCGGTACAGTAAATACACTTTACATTAACCAGAAAGGGTAGGGGAAACACTGATGTTGGTGATTTGCCAGCTTATAAAATTATATGAATCATTTGGCTAACCATTAGCCTGAATTGCCAAGCTAACCAAATAGGTGGCTATGGGGCAAAGTGAGCCAATCGCTGTGGGGTAAATTGAGCCCATGGTTGAACTTGACCTTCCTTAAGGCATTGAAGTTAAGTCTCTGAAGTATGAAATGGTAACCCTGGCGAATGTAGTCAGAAGTCAAGCCACATGAACACAATCACACACCTCCACATTGTTTTAACAGACTTAGTTTCCAGATAAACAAACTTAAAACGTTAGGCTGGCCAGTAATGAGACTCACCAGTGCAGGGCAGACGCAGCAGCAGCAACGGAGAGAGACTGAGTCAGACTACGCAGTACACAGCCAAGCACTGAATGATTCGGTGAACGAATCTTTTGAACAAATCTTTTTAATGAACTGACTCTAGTGATTCAGTAACATCTACAGAACTGCTTTGCCCATCACTAGTACATTTCTAATAAACGTTTTGCTGGAATAATGTTGTGTTTATGGATATTTTGTACATTACTTTAAAAATATTCTGAGTAAATGGCATAAAGAGATATAAAAAGGATTTCTGATGTATAAATTTGAATTTTCCATAGTTAAAAACCTATCATTTGACACCAGAATCATTGAAATTGGCCCTGAAAATGAAGTTCTGTCGTAAAAGATGGTTGAAATGGCTGCCATCTTTAAAAATGGCAGCCATTTTGAAATTTACGTGGCTAATGGGATTTTTCAAAAGAATGACCCAAGAGGTACACTCAGTCAAATTTTGGTGCTTCTTTCCAGATTTGAAAGATTTTTTTTGCTTATCTGCTCAGCTTTGTTGAACTGTGTTAAAAAACGTGCATGTTATTATTTAAATTTTAGATTGATTCTCCCTTTAGTACAAATGAACACACCAAACAAAGCAAACATACAGGCACAGAAGAGCATGGAGAAAAATATCCTGGACTTACTGGAAGCAGTTGTAGCAGGTTTTTGTGCCTAATTTGATGTGGGGTTGCCTTTCAAAGAGGCATACGGTCGAGCAGAAGACCTCTTGTGAGCTCTTCAGCTTGTACACTGTGCCTCCTCTCGGCACACTCTTTTCACAGGTACAACAGGTTTTGCTTAATTTTGAACTTGCAATGACGAGTGTCGCCGTAGTGTCTGATACAGCAGCTGCAGATGCATCATTTTTGTTTACAGTGGAGTCTGCGCTGAACTCCACTTCCTCCTGTGGGATGATGCGCAGTTATGGTACAGTGATCAGAAGCTGTCCTTTGACTTCAATGCAACCCTGCTTAGATTGATTTAAAACATTCTATCAAGTAAGCAAATACTACGTCTGCTTTACATAGCCCTAATGTGGAGCAGAGTTAACTCACATCTTCATCAGAATCAGAATAAGGCTGATTGCCAGGTGTGCACTCACAATAAATGTGCCTTTGGTACACACAATAAACATAATAAGAGGAAATAAAGACATTCATATTTTTATTATCACACCATGAAATGTAATTATTATTGTATTAAATATACTCACAAAATTCAGTCCTTGTTTTGATTGTTTGCTTCTTCTCCACTTTTTCAAACCATCTGAGCTTTTTTCCTCTGAAAAGAGAAATCAGAAACATGCGATTAAGTTTACTACAAATACAGGTATTGTACTACACTAATTATTCAGCATTTACAGGCATGATATAAACATTAAATATATGGTTTCTAACACCCTATAAAGTAGCTTTAAACAAATTTAAGGACATTTTAAGAGTTTATCTATGTATAAAAATGATAACTTCTTATAGGAAGACATATTTATGGGGAGGGGATTATAAGTTTGGTCGTGTGTGTAAGTAGGTCGCATAGTTATATTGCTTCTTACAGCAAACCACACACACCACCCTTATGTTTTTTAATGCAGTGCTATTTTCAGTCTGAATAAAGAGTCGGAGAGAGAGGAGTAAAAAGAGGTGAATGGGGATCAAGACAAAATGCCTTTTTGACAAACTTATTGTCCAGTACCTTGAGGCCTGTTTCCAGTTACAGGACATAGCTTGTATGACGTCACACAGTACCGGTTGCAGAAGAGCTCCACCACTTTATCATCAGTTGTGTATTCACTCATCTCTGACACTGGCCGCAATGCCTTGCACAGGGTGCATTGATGGGATGTCTTGGTTTTCTGCAGAATAACAGAAAAAGAAAACAGATTATCAGGGATGTTGCAGGAGAACAATTTTATTCACTAAAACTTTTCATCAGCGCCTCAGTGCCTTGCTTTGGGCTCCTTAGGTCCAATCAATGGGAAATCTTAGTGCTACAGCACACAGTTACATTTTCCAGACAATAATGGGCTTTCGTTGTACAAAGCCAGGTCTGAGTTTTCAAGTTCGGTGTTGAAGAGCTTGACTGGCCTGCACAGAGCCCTGACCAACACCTCTGGCAAGAACTGGACCACCGACTGCACTGCAACATCAGAGCCTGACCTCCCTAACGCTCTTGTGGCTCAATGGTCGCAAATCCCTGCAGCCAGGTTCCAACATCTGGAGGAAAACCCTCAAGCAAGACTGGAGGCTGTCACAGCAGCAGCTTAATGTCCATGGTTATGTTCATCAATCACGCATGCATATTTAATATACTTTATCATTAAAAGGATAAGGCTGGCGATAGTGTTTTGCTTATTTTCAAACTGTCTGATTTCATGCTCTTTTTTTGTTCCAAGATGATAAGTTAATATATTTATCACAGAACAAGAAAGGGTTATTGTCAGCCTTGATAATCTAATAAACAGTAATTTTCCCAGGCCAGTCACTAGAAGAAAATGTTGGCAATGTGCATTTCTGCAAAACACAGATACACTACATTTGTAGGTTTACTTCATGTCATATCAAAGTTTCTAAATTAACATGGTATATGTGCAGACTTTGTCAGCTAGAGGTGGAGGGCATGGTGGATTGTGTGACACCTATGGTGAGACACCTGTGCACTTGGGCAATTTAAAGCCAAAACATATGTGTCTCATCATAACCACGTGGCTTTTGTGCCTAAACCTAACTACATGGCCAACACAGCGTTACTGAAATGTGAAGTTTCAACTATCTGTTGCAGTAATGTACAAATGTAACGTATCCACTGTCTTTTCTTTTCCTCTGAGGTTACCTGCAGGTAGAAATGGGCGGAGCCATCAACTTGATCATTTCCACCTGGGCATGCTGGGTCTAGGTTATTTAGACTGGCCCTGCGTTCCAATACCCATACTACCATACTATTTAGTATGCCAGAAAAAGAATTAGTGTGTCCCAATACATAGTATGTCAGATGCAGTATGCCAAAAGTACCAGGATGTTCTGCTACATCCGGTCATATTTCGCAGTATGCATGTCAGCATGCTTCTTTGGCCATTCTGACCCACAATCCTTCGCGCAGCGGAAGTTACGTCACACTGACTGAGCTGCGTGTACAACCAACGCCCACACTTCCTTTCATACATGGTTTATTTAATTTGAGATACTAAGACACTACATATTAGGACTGCAATGATCTGATTATATACTGTCACATATCATACAGTTTTGCAAGAACACAGTTACAACATTCAACTTTATTGTGATTATAGTATAATCAGTGTTAGGGTTCAACTATGACTACAATATAGAAGATTCTACCAGTATAGGCAGTGGGGTAAGTGTGGTATCAATAATGAATGCATATGACTAAATATGAATACACTATGGGCCAGGTATGAGCAGTATAGACTAGTAAATATATAAATAGTAAAAGTCAAATACATATTAAGTAATGTAGTAAGAATGTGCAAGTATGTTACACTACAAATAAAAGTAATGTGAATGTAAGGCTGCTTCACGTGCAGACAGAATATAGTGCCAGCAGCTGCACAGCTGTAAATATATTCAACATCAAACATCTGCCAGCAACAGAGAGCTATGTGTGAAGGGGGTTAATGTGCCTACTGGTGACTAGTTCAGTAGACAGGTCACTAATAATAGGCTTGGGACTGTTTACGTGAACACATCAGTTTATTAGAAACAACAACATATATTACGACATAACAGCAACAGAGCTCTCCGGCACCTCCGACGGTATGCACGACTCTGGCGGGCTCGACGAGAGGAGATTGGCTGCATCTCCGAAGTACAACAAAACAAAATATTCAAATGTGGCGCTACGGACGGCGGCGGAGGTGAGCAAGAGGGTCGGAGTTCAGGGTGGATGTGATGGCGGATGTAGTGTGTCCCAATAGTATGCATACTGCATGCATACTGCATACTACGCTACATACTTTTTAAGGGCAGCTGCAGTACATACTAAAAGTATATAGTAGAAGTATGCGATTTGGAACGCAGGGTGGGTCTTCATTCTGTCTCCCTCATTTTCGCCATCATCATCATCTACCCTTTTGGTTTGGTTCTTATTTGTTTTGCATCCACAACACCACACATACATCCCACATTACAAACACTACTGACTTACAGACTACAGATGCATTTATCATCTCTTCAGGGGCTGGTGATATTTTAGATTTTTGTTATTGTCCACAAATCCCATCAGAAGACCAAAACTAACAATAAATGTGTCCTAATACTCCCCCCACATAGTCCTGATGTGTGAAGTGGTCACTGCACACACGCAGGTCATGAGCCCTGGCCATGAGCACTGTGGTAACTTTTGGATCGAAAAGAGGGTTCTTGATGGCCTCCAGCCAATCGCAGCAAAGAAGCGGATCGGACGGGAAAAAGTGAAATTTTTGCTGGATAGATAATCTTGAGGTGCGGCCATTTCCACAACCCGGCACAGAGCACTTCATGTCCAGACACTGACCTCGCAGAGAGATAGTTTGTATAGCAGACTCGCCTCCCTTACAGCAGCAGCACAGGAGTCAGTCCTACAGATGTGCACCGCCTGTCACCCAAGTTAAGTCAGCCGCTGTTTAGAATGCGTTGCTCGTCTACTCCTGAAATTACGGTACAGGTGCTGCGAGCAATCAAAAAGCACTAACAGAAAAGCGAACGCCACCAAACTCTGAACCATCTATAATACTAATACTATTTCATATAATTCTGGGGCCTTTCTATATTAACTACTTTCACTTTTAATACTTCAACACATTTACCTGATTAAATACTTTTTTCAATGCAGCGCTTTTACTTGAAATGGAGTATTGTCAGAGTGTGGTATTGACACTTTTACTACGGATCTGACGCTTCCTACACGACTTTAATTTACACATTACACTTTATATGTGACGTAGACCTCGTCTTACGCTCCATCGGTCAGATGAAGTTCGGCCATTGCAATTTTTACGGAGCTATTTAAGGACAAAACAATCGCTCAACGTTCACTTAATGGACCTCGAAGTGAGATTTGTTTACTGCTGTTTTTGAAATAATATTTGACATTTATCGTGTTGAAAATGTGACAATATGTTGCCAAACAAACCCAGATTTGTTTATCGGCTCTGAACGCCAATAGATTCCAGCAGTTTGCCAGCTACGTAACCTCCGTAAACGCCCCTTTCTACGCAGCCTCGTTGGCGCAGTAGGCAGCGCGTCAGTCTCATAATCTGAAGGTCGTGAGTTCGAGCCTCACACGGGGCACATGTTTTTTGACCTACAGCGACCGCAAAAAAAAATATCACACTAAAAATATATAAAGCGAATATGCGGTAAAGACCTTTAGAAAATGGCAACATAAAAATTCTACAGAAGCCCCTCTGTGTTAGCTGTTGGACTGTTTGTTAATGTAGTAGCTGACAGGAATTGAACAGGTACCAAAGCTGTTGCCCTAGCAAGAGAACAGCAATGAAACAGTGTACAGCACTATACTATTCCTACTCAGTGAGCCATTATAACAAATATACACATTTGTCATTATTTGAACAAATGTGTATATTTTTGAGCTGAAATTTGAGCAAACCTTTGAAATTAAAAAAACATTCCCTGAACCCACTCGAAGCCACTCTTGTGTAGCAATATAAGGAAACATGAAAAAAAAAAAATCATCCCCACTGTTATTATAATCACAACATATACGGTGTAATCTCCAGCCCTCAGACATGGCTCTGCTCATGACTTCCAACACCAACCTGCAGACTTTCAGGGAAATCTGTAACACTGCAATAATGGAATCTTTGCAATCTTCAAAAAAAAAAACCTCCTGAAAACCCACCAGTTCACCAAGGCCTATAGACTCAGTCAATCCTGTTACACTGCACACACTAATTTTTGTTTGTGCGTTATTTGTTCTACATTCATAAATGTAAAGCAATCTTGGGTACCTTGAAAGGTGCTACAACCTTTTGAGCCACTATTAATAATATTATTACTATCATGTAAGACCAATACCAAAATCAGTGTGTCATCTGATAACTTTGTGTTTTAGATGAACACAAACATATTACATATTGACGTGGAGGTAAGTTGATCTAATTATTGTATTTGATTTTATTAAAAGATAAAGAAATTGTCAGGGTATTACAATGTGTACTTACATTTCAGGTGACTTTAACTGCTCCTACTTTAGAATGGTGGATCAGAATAAGTTAATGTATCATAACTTCAACAAGATATACTATGTCATCTATAATTGGAGCTCAAAGGCTTGTACCTAGTCTTTCTTAAGTTTGTGACTGGTTACTCTCAGTGCCTGTATCATAACTGCACCAACAGAGGTGCAACAGATTCTGAACAGCAGCTGGCCTGACCATGACACCCTTGGTACCACAAATACTCACTAGCACACCCAAATGTGCATTAATCTGTGGCTGAAAATAGTCCCCAACAAATGCACTGTTTAATCCTGCCCCAGTAACTCCTCCTGTTTGAGGGAGCTAAAACCCACAATGACCCACTTCTGGTCGGATGAGTGCTGCACATCGTTGGGTTTGGTCTTTCTAAGGAATCTGTTGACACTGACAAAAATACAGAGAACCCCAGCTTTCTATTTTGGGAATATTTCACCTTATCCCCAAATCATTATTGCGCTAATTAGTATTATAAAGCTATTATAATCTACATTTTTATACATATTACTAGTTTTTGATTTCTGGTACATTGCAGGAGAATTAAAGCAACTATAGTGGAACAAAACCAAATATGATTAAACTATGCAAAATATCTATTTGACAGGCTCTGTTTATTAATGAGCCTACCTTTTCTACACCTCCAGCTATACTGCTGACCGTGCTGCCTGAGCATTTAAATACAGGGTTCCCACACCTTCTCGATCATCAAATTCAAGGACTTTTCGAGGGCTTTCCAGGCCCAATACCATTAATTCAAGGGACCACTATGGCATAGTCTGAGACACGAATCAATGTTAATGACTGTTTTCAAAAACTTACAAAGTCTTGATTTGTTTTACCCTAAAAATCACAAACTTTCAAGGATTTCAAAGACCAGTGGGAACCCTGTATATAAAATGTCAAGCCCCCTGTCGTTTCTAGTAAACCATGATTTGCTCCAGGCTTGGACACTATATGATGGTTTTGAACCTTTACCGTCAATTCACCGTTAATCACTGTTTACCATTGCTTATTACTGAATTCTCCTCAATTATGCTAATAGGTGGTTGCCTGCTCACCTGCTGGCCCTGCAATGCCCCCCTGGTTGAGCCGTATGTGCGCAGGGCTATTTATGCCTAAATGGTCTAGTTATCGTTGTTCTTATCTAGTATTGTTTTTATTTGCACTATGGTCCCGCAACTGATCTAATATAATTTTAACTGGTTTACTGGTGTTTTTATTGACCTCTGTATTTATTTGTTTTATCTGCACTCACTTGCACTTTGAGATAGGCCAGTGCAACACCTGTAGTTCCCTTGTTTGTAACCTTACATACAAGGCAAATGGTTGCACTACTCTTGCACCAGTAGTCTGCAACTGTAACACACTCAGTGCACTCATGTTGGCAACTTGTCTGTGTTGATTGTATGTATGTATGTATGTATGTATGTATGTGAATATTTCAGCTGTTTGCACTATACTACCCAAGACGAATTTCCCCTGCGGCACAATAAAGTTGATCTTATCTTATCTTATCTTACTGTGTTCACATGTGATGCGTTATCCATGCTGTAATGTTTTCTCTTTGACAATTTAAGTGATCATAGTTATGATATTTTGGCACCTCTTTCAACTCGTCCAGGCATTTTTGGTTGCAGATGGATTTGGTCCCCTCCTTCAGCTTCAGCTTCAGTGGTTTAAGGCAGGTGGAGCTGCAGCTGTCACAGACAGACGTGTTCTTGCGTAAATCTTCCAAACATGAGTTGCTGCAGAACTTCAGGACAGCCTCATTTAGGGCGAACTCACATGTGGTCTGCAGAAGATAACGATGAAGAAGCGGTAAGTGCAACAAAGAGTTTCTGGTTAAAATGAATAGTTTTGTTGAAGAAACATTTATATTTGTTTTTTGCTTACGGTGCAGGATTTGTTGCACATGCTGCAGAGCTGCTGTGGTGTTTGGGTGGGCACAGTGTTGGACTTAAAAGACAATAGGCAGGTGGGACTGCAGAAGTCCTTCATAGTTCCCTTAACGTCCACTGCAGCCATGATGAGGTCCAGAGGCTGTGAGATTGCCCTGACGGGAAAAAGAAGATACAAAAAAAAACATTCAAAATGCAAATACTACAATATTACTTACTACTTCAAAGCTGGAGTGCCAGACTTTAACTAATAAATGAATGTCTGCTACATTCAAGCCCCCATAGCTCTCTGTATTACACAGTATACTTAAGTTATGGTGTTTGCAGCAACTTTCTTGCGCAGGCGCACCGGAAGCAAACAAGATTTTTTGGGCCTTTTTTGGCCGTTATTTGATAGTACAGTTGAAGATTGAGGAGCGATTGAGGAGACGACATGCAGCATTTGTCAAAAAACGAGTTCAGTGTCTGTTCAAAACGTGCCTGTTCCTATGCTGCAGGTTTAAGGATGAAGAGATGTTTTTCACGGACTCACTTGAGACAGTAATGACAGGTCTTGTTGACTGGTCTGTTAACGGGAAACATCTTGAAGAGGCAGTTTTTGGAGCAGAAGACGTCTGTGAATCCCTTCTTCTGGTAAGCTGTTTGGCCCTTCATCATGTTCAACTTGCAGTTGGAGCAGTTCATCAGCGTCTCCTGATATAAAAGATAGATAAAAGATAAATAACATGGATTAATGGTGTATCTTATATTGCTGAGTAAGTTATATATACAAACATAATCAACTGAAGTAAAAGCAAAACATTCATTGTGATGGAAATGGCAAAGCCAGTGCTGCCTATCCTAACTTTAATGTGACTAAAAATGTGACTAAATGCTTAAATAAATGCCATAATCACCTGATGAACAACAATACTTTATTAATGGGTAGAAGTCTGTTCCTCTACCTTTGCATTGTTGGGCTTGTCTTTGACGTTTGTGGATGACGAGGATTTTACATGCTGGTTGCTGTTGGTTGTGATGGGCTGATCCTTCACTGATGTGACAGAGTTACACTCAGATGGTAACTGGGAAATGTGGACTGAACGCCGAAACTTATCCTTGGACAAAATAAAAAAACAAAACAGTCACTAGGGAAAACATAAAGCCTGTTTAACACACGATTACAATTTGTTAGGATGGAAAATATACTATTGTTGAGACATTTTATTATTATGCTCTTGACATTTGTAATTTTGCAATGCATAAACCAGACATAAAATAAATAAACAAACATAAAGATAAAAATGAGCATTGTCACATCAGCCATTAAACAGTAGCAGAGTGATCTAGTTGCCAAAATGTATAAAGAAAGTTTTAATCTATACTTTGAGAAAATTGGAAACTGACTGAAACATGATACTCACAATGTCCAGTTTTGGGATTAATATCTTCACCTCTTTCATTCTGGGCATTGGAGCTGATGATTTGTTCTTCTTTTCTAAAAAAAAAAAAAAACAAATATGGGGGTAAAACCATGTTTTTGCTACACACTTTACATACTGCACTGAAGTTTTGTACAGATATTCATGATCCCTAGTGGATGAAGCCTATTGACTTGGTGGTACGTGAGCGCCCTCTAGTGGTATATGGAGGAATCTCCAAAATATATATATTTTTTAATTCAGTACATTTTTTAAATATATATAATGCTATTAAAATACTACAACATAATAATTTTGCATCATTTGAGCAGCTGAGATTAAAATATGAAATCCCCAACTCACACTTCTTCAAGTATCTGCAACTTCGCAACTTTGTATCCTCACAATCAGCTCAATTTCCATCGATACCCCCCAGCTCTCTCCTTAATTCTCTTTCACAGTTTAGCTCCGACCATAAAGGGCTTATTGGAAAAATCTACGTCACTCAATTCTCACAATCTAGAAACTTTGACACATTTAAAAAGCCAATGGGAAGAAGAATTAGACATCGAACTTACTGAGGATATATGGGACTCCACATTAGATAGGATACATTCATCTTCAATTTGCTTAAGACATAAGGTATTACAGTTCAAGATTGTACATAGGTTACATTGGTCTAAAGTGAGATTGGCAAAAATAACACCAAATATTGACCTTAACTGTGACCGCTGTGGAACAGCAACAGCTACTTTATCACATATGTTCTGGTTTTGCCCAAAATTAACAGAGTTTTGGCAACTTATATTCAAATTCTTTTCTGACTTGCTAGGAATACCCATAGAACCTCTTGCCATAATAGCAATATTTGGTGTAGCACCGCAGGATTTATGCCCCACTCGACAAGGCAAAAACATGATGGCCTTTGCTATGCTACTGGCTAGAAGACTCATATTGCTTAAATGGAAAGACAAATCTCCTCCAACCTTCAGTCAATGGATCAGGGATCTTGTGCACCATCTGACTTTAGAAAAAATCCGCTATGCCACAAGAGGCTGTGCCCTCAACTTCTATGCTATATGGCAACCAGTGCTAGATCATGTTGAAAAGATAGATGCCTCAGACATTTTAAATGTATAGATATAACCCCTTCTTCTTTTTACTATCCTTTTATTTTTATTTGTGTATGTTTTTGTTTGTTAACTTGATTTGCGGATGTTTGTGTATGTGTGTGTGCATTTTCTTTTCTTTCTTTCTTTTTTTTTTTTCCCTTCCTTTAAATCATGTACATTTACTGACTCATGGTGGTGCAGTGGGGTGGGGTTGTTTGTGGGGTGGGATTGTATTGAAACGTATATCAAATTGTATTTTTTATAACTTAAAAAAAACTAATAAAAAACAGACATGAGGACAAAAAAAAAATACTACAACATTTGGAGTGAAAATAGTTGAACTATGTGGTCCCTGAAATGTAAGTTAGTCTGCCATTCCTGTAATATAGTCAAGTAATCAAGCTCATGAACGTAGTCAGAGCATACATCCTTGACAAGTTACGAGCTAAACTGGCCTTTGTGGTATAACAGAATAGTGTGGAAGAGTTTAAGTCCCAGTTTTAGTGCTACTTCTATATATGACGCTGGTGTTGGTGACAACAGTCAATAATAAATAATCTTCTGATTAGGAATAAAGCTGCCTCCTGTGTGAGCTACTGTATTTGAACATCAGTCATGGCGGTGGAACTTAGAGAGTATATTATTTTATGAGATTGTATGCGATGTAAAAAGTTTGAGAACAACCACTCTAGAGCAACCAAATTTATTTTAAGCCCAGTTCGGACCAAGGATTTGCAACGAGATCAGTTGAAACTTGCAACTTGCAATGCGCTGGTCTACAACATTCTGAGGACAGAAAGTTTCTATCAACGCGATTAGACAAGACAGTGCATCATCTCCACAGGAACAACTCTCTGTACTTCTCTTCTGATTTCCAGCCTTTCAGGTTTATTTTGTAGCTTCTTAAAATATGAATGAGGATAGTGATTGTGAGATACTTGCTACGGTTACAGCACTAGTAGGCTAGTGATGAAACAGCAAAAACAAAAAGAAAACAGCCTGAGCCTCAGATGTACTGTAGTCATAATACATGCACCACCACAATAATTAAAATAACCAACGCCAAGTAATCGGTCAATGAGTATGTGTGTGTGTGATGTGCACACATACAGTGACCAGCAGCAGCGACCCACCGTCTGACACCAACAAGCCATGAGGATGGAGACATATGTGTCATCAGCCACGGGGATGTAAATGAAGTGGACTCAGGCTCGGCAAGGACTAAGGCTTGTTGTCAGAGAATGCAGCAATGTTGCCACAGCAAGCTAACACACCATCTGCTGATAGTTTGTAACTGACTTGGCCAAGCTAATTGGCTGTTAAAGCAGGTGGCATGCCTTGTGTTCTAAAACCAGCCACTGGCGACCTGAAAAGCTATGTTGCAGGTGACACCATCTGCTAGTTTGAGTCGAGCTGAGGTGGACCAGTTCACACCGCTGCAGCTCCCACTGCAATGTTCTTAAACTGTTTTGCCACGTCGTGAATCTTTGGTCTGAACTGGACTTTACCTGTATTTAAGATGTCAGAGGATCTCCTATCCACATCCCTCCAATCAAACTCACCTCCTTTCTTTTGATCTTCTCTCTCATGGTTCACTGCATCAGTTTCCATGGTCTCGTCAAGTTCCGCAACACTGGACTGCTTGTTAGCTTGTTTTTTCACATGTGGTATCAAAGGTGTTGAGCCATTTGTGTCACCATCTTGATCATTTTCCTTATTTCCAACCATGTCGTCATCGGTGTCTATGTCAATGTCAAAGTCCACATTCATGTCCTCGTCATCATCACTGAAAGAAATGTTTGTACTGTCCCCATTCTTGCGAGGAACTGTTACTTCAGGTGTGTTGACGTCACAGCCCGCAGGTATTTCCTCTGATCTGTCACCCTGCTCTGTGTTTACCTTTTCATTTCTCTCATCACTCAGCTCAGATGGCTTGTTTTCACTCTCCCGCTTCTTGCTCTGGCCTTGGCTAGGTGTCTTCTTCGATAAGGAACCTCTACTGCGTTTCTTTTTTGCTGAAGAGGAGCCTTTAGTGAAGGAGACACCTACAGGAGATACAGGTAGAGCTGTGTGAGAAGACTATCAACACTTATCTTGTTCATTATTTACTTCTATTTTAACACTTGATGTACATTCAGATGGAGACTTAAAAATTCACCAAGGTTCACCAAGGGAGTGTTATTATTGTTAGGATGTTTATTATTATTCTCTGCCTTGTAGCAGATTTTTAGTGGTATTTCAATATAATTAATAAAGCTATTAAGAGGAGTGAACAAAATTTCAAAGACTGCTGAGTTAATTCCGATTCACCTCCTTGAATAAAGCTCTGTAATGTGTCAAGTACGATGCAAGTGATTCCCCTTTATCTCAGTGAGTTGATCATAGCTAAAAATGTATGTGCTCATAACTGCAAAGTATTTTAGATATAAATATCTATATGTCAGGGCTTGGTTATGGCATTAAAGTAATTTGTTATGTCCTATATTCTTTGCTTATGGCTCCCACTCTTAAGTACAGTGCACTTATTAGATAAAATATATAAATTATTTTGCTCGGTTTTAGTGTGAAGTTCATAGAAATAACAGTCCTCCTGTTTTGTGTAATAAAAAAGAAATACACCCAAAAACATTGTTCAAAAACAAAATGCTGACAATGTTAATTTGTTGTTTTAAAGTGAATCTTTCTCACTCCTGTGGGTAATGGAATTAAATTGATTTTGAAGTAATAATCTTGAAGATTTTAATCTAAATAAATGTCTGTTAAGTTACTTTCTAATCTGACTGAGCCTATGGCCCACTGAGTATCTGTAAGTATTGCAATATTTATATATCAGCAATAATACGAAACGTGTGTCAAGAGCAAAACTTGTGGAAACAATGCTGTAATAAGATACTGCAAATGCAAACCGAACATTTTTCAACTGCTTTAGCTTCACATTAGAAGCATTTAACTGACATAACACGCTTTGACTTTTATTATGAAGTAATCACAGAAAATATGTTTTCATTGAGCTTAGAGCTTACTGCTATCGTTCATCAAAAATCTGTCTCCAAAACAAGACAAGAGCCATTTTCAGCATTTTTTGACAATTTGTTTGAAATATTGCAGAGAGCAATGGACAAAGGGGCACAGCTACAGTGAGCTGGTGGAGGAAGAGCATCAGGCGACAGGCTGCACACCCCCAACTTGGCAAAGTAACCAAGTCACCTGACTCCAATATTAACCTGTAAATAGTTGGGCTCCCATCAAATTATATAATCGGCAGAAGATAATACGAATTTATGTGCTTTTCCATCTACTACTGTTAAGTGAACATTAGGCTTTGTTGCATCAAGGTAAGCAGTAAGTGGCGCTAATTCTCCAGTCAGGCACCACAGCAGGCGAGGGTGCAACGAGATAACCTAGTTGAAAGATCCCCAGTCAAATCTCTCACATGAAGGAAAACAATGTATGTATAATAATGGAAAGCACAGAGGACAATCAAAAAATAGAGTTTGAAACAACTAAGATTATAGTTATGTGCTCTAGGAAAAGTTCTTACAGCCCTGTGTGCATAAGTGTATTAAAAGCAATCTAGAGATAATGAAGAGAGCTTTAGTGGCCTATGAATTAATGATACCTCATGGCTGTATGCCATCATTTATTCACTGCTTGTTTCTGTTACACTTAATCAATTTCACCAACTTTTCCACTTCCCCCAAGCGTAAAATTCTTTTAGCAATATTTCAAGATTTTTTTAAATTTTTTAATGTCTCCATTCAAGTTTTTTAAGCGCAAACTGAAAATGCAGATTAAGAGAGATGGACAGAAATGTCCCTACGGACTTGCCTACAAACCCTTTGTTCATACTTAATCTATTGCTGCATTAAAATCACTGTTTTTGAAAGTTAAAGTAATTTAAGCATATGAATACTTTGTTCAGATTTAACCTCTAAATCAGATAAATCTGATTCTTATTTTCTAATTGGCTGTTAAAGCAGGTGGCATGCCTTATGTTCTAAAACCAGCCACTGGCGACCTGAAAAGCTATGTTGCAGGTGACACCTTCTGCTAGTTTGAGTCGAGCTGAGGTGGACCAGTTCACACCGCTGCAGCTCCCTCTGCGACGTTCTTAAACTGTTTTGCCACGTCGTGAATCTTTGGTCTGAACTGGACTTTACCTGTATTAAAGATGTCAGAGGATCTCCTATCCACATCCCTCCAATCAAACTCACCTCCTTTCTTTTGATCTTCTCTCTCATGGTTCACTGCATCAGTTTCCATGGTCTCGTCAAGGTCCGCAACACTGGACTGCTTGTTAGCTTGTTTTTTCACATGTGGCATTAAAGGTGTTGAGCCATTTGTGTCACCATCTTGATCATTTTCCTTATTTCCAACCATGTCGTCATCGGTGTCTATGTCAATGTCAAAGTCCACATTCATGTCCTCGTCGTCATCACTGAAAGAAATGTTTGTACTGTCCCCATTCTTGCGAGGAACTGTTACTTCAGGTATGTTGACGTCACAGCTTGCAGGTATTTCCTCTGATCTGTCACCCTGCTCTGTATTCACCTTTTCATTTCTCTCATCACTCTGCTCAGATGGCTTGTTTTCACTCTCCCGCTTCTTGCTCCGGCCTTGGCTAGGTGTCTTCTTCAATAAGGAACCTCTACTGCGTTTCTTTTTTGCTGAAGAGGAGCCTTTAGTGAAGGAGACACCTACAGGAGATACAGGTAGAGCTGTGTGAAGATTATCAACACTTATCTTGTTCATTATTTACTTTTAATCTAACACTTGATGTACATTCTACCAACTCTTTGTTCATACTTAATCTATTGCTGCAATAAAATCACTATTTTTGAAAGTTAAATTAATTTAAGCATGAGAATACTTGTGTTGTGATGCCTATAACCAGCCTTAATGCCACTAAATATTTCTACATGGAAAACTTCTCTGAAAGAATGTATGATTCAGATCAATGGGTAGTTTGTGTCTAACACATACCGCTCAGAAGAGAATTCTCTGATTCTTCATTATCACTGTTTTCGGGGTCGGCAAGCTCCACATCTGGCTCCAATTCATCTTCAAAGAAAAGCAAGATATTGTATACATTTGTAGTAACAATGCACTGAATGACATGGTTTCAATCAATATAAAGACTTTAATATAAAAACTTAAAGAGTTAATGTTGCTTATTTAATAAAAAATTAAATTAGATTTGTAAAGGCTATGTCTTCCAAAATGTCCTTTTATTTGCAGGTTAGACTTTCTGTGAAGCTACATTGTGGGGTTGATGGTAATGTACCACGGAAACACAGTGATGTGCCAGTGAGAGGCAGAGAAGAAGACGACCACTACAAACTAACCATGGAAGGAAACATCACAGGTTTAAACATGTTTAAAAAAACGTTTTGAGGAAGGAATTGCAGTCAACTTGTTTCTTAGACCTAAATGAACCTGTTTATACCTGGTATTAGCATGCGTCTTGGGTGATCCAATCACAAGTGGACAACCCTAAATACAAGTGTAAATGACCACTAAGGTGCAATGAGATCTGAGCAGTCAAGCCAAGGTGGACTGGGATGCATTTAACCACATATCCTTTGTAGTGTAAACGTGTATGCTTCCTGATGCAGCCCCAACAAGAACTACGTCATCAATGCAGGATGTGGGGGTTGTTGGTGACACCGTGCAAATGCTTTATAACATGACGCATTCACAAAGATTTCATTCATATCTCCAGCTGTACTGTCACAAGCGCTAACTTGACTAGCAAGCAGCTAGCAAGAGTGTGGACGTAATAACCATGCATGGGTCCCTTTGACCTAGCGTAAGTGACATAGCCAGTAATGAAATCTGGACACAACTGGTTCAGCTGGAACAAGTGGTAACCTCCAAGGCTGAAAAATGAAGCCACCATCGAGTTGCCAAAAACTGCAGTTCCTCTAATGGCCACTTGAGGCTGGCTCCAAAACAGAGTCAATCTCCATGGCCCCCAGTGTTAAAATGCTCAACTGTATAGTAGAAATAAACATGTTTACAGTCTGGTAGAAACAACAAGAGGGGTCAAGGGGCCATCTCCAGCTCAGTGTACGCCCCATATAGGCTGAGCCTTCTGCAGCGGCGTGGGTTTGATTTCAGCATGAGGCCCTTTGCTGCACATCATCCCTATCTGAACTGGCCTATCATAAGAGGCAAAATTCAACAAAAATAATCGAAAAAGAATAAACAGTTTTGGTCTTGACAGCTACTTTTCACATTCATGACAACTGTACTGTAAATATGGTCACTTTTGGCTCTAACATAACAAGATGACAATGGCCAAAATGCCGAACTTGAGGCTTCAAAACAGCAGTGCACAAATGGGTGATGCCACAGTAGCTATGTCCATTTTTTCATCAAGTCCATGCTGGATAGGCATAATAGACACAGGTGTGAACAGTGATGTGTATCTGCTGTCCCCTGGGGTTTGGATCATCAAAATGCATGCGTTACCAGGTGGGTATAAACAGGCTAATTGATAAACACAATGCATTTTGTCAGCAACTCTGGATGTGTTTTACAAACAAAACTTTTGTTTGTAAAATATAAAGAGATAAATCTCCACATCAACACCGTAAAGGTCCAGTGTTTAGGATTTAGTGGCATCTAGCAGTGATGTGGCAGAAATGAAACTTCTCCCATGTGCCAAACATGTCAAAAAACTACGATGACCAAGATCAAAATGTGAATGGCACTATCTAGCTCTGCTCTGGGCTACTGTAGAACAACATGGTGGACTCTATAGGGGAGGACTTGCTCCATATGTAGATAGAAACTGCTCATTTTAAGGTAGCAAAACATGATTCTTATTTTCAGGTGATTATAAACTAATGAAAACATTGTTATGAATACTATATTCTATTTCTACCGATATTTCACCTTAAATCCTTCACACTGGACTTTAAGTGTTAAACTTGACACATACCTGAAATCTCAATTTCCTCAAGAGATTTCCCTTCGAATCTTTCAAAAGTTCCATTTTCCATTGCTGAGAGCAGCTCTAACATTTTTGCAATGTCAACAGCTGCCTCTGGCTTCTGATAATACTCTCTGTCGGTCTGAATTCTGGGGCCCAACAGTTTAGCGAGCTGACCAAGGTCGTCATTTGTGAGGCTAAGAATCTGGAAAAGTCTTACAATGGACGTTTTAAAAAACACAGACCGGAGGCTTGCCTTGTTCTTTGCACCACAGCGACCTGTGAAAGTGACAGCGCACACGTGTCCCTGAAAGTAGCTTGTACATTGGGCATCAGGTCTTGCAAATAAGAAAGGATTATTTTCATGCACACCACAAGCTTCTCTCTTGTTCACAAGCAGTGTTACTGCAGCGAGGAGTGTGGTTGTCAACGTTACAGCAACTTTTTGGCCGCTGTCGCTCATCAGGTTGATCTTCATAGTGTCCTTTGACAGAATTTGCTCAAACTGCGACTTGCTAACAGCAGCATCTTTGTGAAGCTCAGTCTCATCCCGTTCCTTAAATGACTTGAGGGTTGCTTTTGAAACTTCGGCCATATTTTTGTTGTAGACTGACATTTGCGCAAGTGTCACTCTGAGAAGCGCAGTATAGACCGGGGAGCTTTCATACATCGTCAGGCTTTTTGCTGCAGAAGCTGCTGTCTTCTCCGTGCACTGATAGAAAAGCTGCACATCATGTATGAATGGTACAGTTGGCAGGTTTTTTGCCTTTGGAGGGACGGATTTCCATTCTTTCGCACACAACTTTGTAAATGTCTCTGCTTCACGTATTGACTCTTTATCAGCTTCCTCTTTCAAAGCTCTGGCAAAGTTAATGTCACCAATTTTCTTCAGCAAATATCCCAATCTGAGCATTAAACTTGGACTGCCACTGGAGTTTGTCTCTTCACTGAAGCCAGAGAGTTCTCTCACTGCTTCAACAACTTTGCTGAAGTTTTGGGGTTTGATAGCATCTTCAAAGCTACCTATTGACCTTTTCTTTAATATTAACAGGAGCCGTCCCATTTGCCTCAGCCTGATTTTGACGAGTTCCTCTTTTTTTGTTTTGCTCTCATTGGTGTGGTACAAACACTGTGCCAGCTGCAGTAAAAGGGAATCTTTCTGGACTTCAGATGATATCTCATCGTTCTTCAGTGTGTTTAACATCTCCCTCACTTCTGATGAGATATTTTGAGGGTCTGTTGACTCTGCAACAGCAACCAAAGCTAAGACTTTAGTCTTGCCCCGTGGTGAAGGTTGTGTGAGCTTCTTTCTAGCACACCTTTGCATATGTCGGCACATCTCCTCACGAACGTACATGCCTTTACAATAAAGACAATGTGCAAATGTTTTTGCATTGTCGAGCCTGTCTAAATGTCTTCTTTTCACTTTCAGTTCTCCGCAGTTAGTCTTCAAAACCTCTTGATTATGTTTGTAATTTCCCCTGTCTCGTAACTTATCCAGTAGCCGTTTCCGTTCTTTGGAGTTTTTGCGCAGCTTCAAAACTTCAGCTATATCAGGCTCTTCATTTTTATGTTTGTAAAGATGACGAGAAATTTTAGACTGGGCTTTCCCACAAACGTAGCAGTAATTTCTGTTGGTGAATGAGGGGGCTCTGGGCTCTTCATCCGAGGTAAAATCACCAGAGCTATAATCAGTCTCGTCCTCCTCCTGGATGGATGAAGCATCAATGGGTTGCTGCTGAAAGCTCTGCTCTTTAGAGGAATTTGACTGTGTGAAACTCGGACACTGCTGGCTGTTGTTGCTAGTAGATGGTACATAGTCTTCATCACAGCAAGATGCTGCAGAACTGGAGGGTCCTGCTGAGTCCTCATCCTGTAATTGTGAACAAGTAATTTTACACACTTAACATAACACAAAATAATACACACATGACAGACATTTTCAATTTTCTGACAGCATTTACCAATAGGGTATGAGAACCTCATAATCTCTCAACAAAGAGAGAGCTTGTTTTGTTCTCTTATCCGTCTCACTTTGAGGTAGATGAAAGAAATGTATGTTCCTATGCTGCTTTTCCAATCGTGTAATTTTAAGCCAGATTTCTGCTTGATACAAACAGGTTAACAAGAGTCCTTCTGCAGATATCTACCTGTGTGCCGTAAGTATTGATTTATAGTTCAGAGCCAGATTCAAATCACCACTGCAATATTACAAGGATACATTGCATATAACTATGCTGTATTGTGCTTTAATGTTTACATTATATGGATTGATGGTGGGTTAATACATATTTTTAGAGCTGGCTTTGCGAGATATGCATCAATAAAAGGTATAAGATAAATTAGCCCTTCTTCAACTTCCTTAACTTTGGACCAATCCCATTTCTTATGTTTACCACTACCTCTCATTTTCAGTGCTCGTTTGCCCCTAAAACAGAGTTGCAAGGGGTAGTGGCTAGAACCTTCCTCTGTGAAATGGGACTACCCTTCAAGACCCTAATATGTCATCAAAGGTCAAATGGCATTTATGTAAGACAGACAAGCATGAACACTCGCAATTTGTTCACAACTAAAGTTTCAAGCTATTAATCGATCCAAAAAGTCATCAAATAAAAAAGCAAATCAATGCTTCATTACCAGGCCACTGGCGGTGCTCTGTAGGCTAACATTAGCAACCCGTGCTCCTACCCTGTCAGTCTGCACTGATAGAGGAGCAGTAACTTAGTTGCTTGACTTCAGTTAAATTTTGGGCGTCAAACAGGGGGATGCATTATGGAAATATGTCAAAAATGCAGGACTGTCATACACAAATCCACAAGAACAATGTAACGTTAGTAAGCTAGCTAGTTAGCTACTGAGACATTAACATAATACCAGTGATTTCTTTTGTTATGCTTGTTATAAAGAAAAGAACAATAATACATGAAACGACGATGGTAATCATAATTCTTGAATTTTTATTAACAAAGAAAATGCATTTGTGGGTTTCTTTTGTTGCTTGTGCAGCCAATTTGCCATTAAATCCGGTTTTGAGTGCATCTCTGAAAACCTCAGTTTTGAGGGCCATGTAGCCCCAACCCTTCACCCTATCACTCTATCCCAGCAAGAATCAGGACACCCTACCCGTAGAGATGAACACGCAAAACAGAGGAATAAGGGCTAAGTGGTATGGGCAAGAGGTGTATTGGGATTGAGCCAAAGTTTTCACTATCAATAATCTCCACTGGCATTAGAAGAGAGCATGTGCAGCCAATCAAAAACAGATCAACAAGAAAATGATTGGCAGATTAATCAAGGATGGAAATACTCACAAGATGTAGCCCTGAAATAATTGAAAGACGATATCTTAATTGCTAATGAAAATGAAAAAAACTTTTGCTGCAACAATAAAGGAGACACCAGTGACGTCATTAACACCTAACCCTCTGCCCCATCGCCCTGATGTTTAATAAGGGAAATCCATCAATACTTACACTTTCATTCTCTGACGAAGATGCTGCAGCATTTAGGTCTGTTTGTGATGTATTCAGTCCCTCACTGGATTCCTGTAAATATGAAGAGGATGGAAGTCATGAGAAAAAATGAAAACACAACATGACGTTTTGCATTTCTGCCGTATGAAATTACCCCGATGATTGGCGCTGGTTCTACATCATTGTGCCCAAAGAGCAGGCACATAAAGACAGTTTCGCCAGCTGAGCCAGCTACTTCCAGTTTAGTGCTCTGCTAATTTGAATGGGGATAAAATAATTTAATTGTGCAGCTATTCTAGACTTTCTAACTGTTATCGGATCAAATTAATTAAATCCTGATAATGACACAAGTCATCTGACGGGGGTTGTGACAAAAATTTATCCATGGTTTCACAGACATCTCTTTCACATTGTAAATCTATGAGACAAAGTATTTTTAGGCCCAATAACATTGTGTGGTGGACCCGGGAGTTGCAATACCACTGTTTGGCCACAATGAAATTGGCTTTAAAGCCCACCTTACTTCCTGAGGGCCAGGTTTCAGGAGCAAGTAGAACAGTGAACAGCCTATTTCATGTATATTGCTGCTTCAGAGGCTTTTTACTTTGACTAGAGTACACAACAAACACTTATTGCAGTCACACTTAAAGATATTAAATACTGTGTAGAATATTGTCAATCAGCAGCTATGTCAGATGTCTATTTTAAAACAATATTGGTTGAACCCTATTGTTGAGGCACTGCCAAAAACTTTGATTTGTAAATGTTTTGTAAGGCAGGGGAAAACTTAACCAGGTCTCAGTAGCTTCCACTTTAGTGTGGTGTGGTGATGCCAGCATTACTGCACAGGAGTGGAAATGTATGAACATGTGAGTAGTAGACAAACTGAAATTTGACATTTTTTAAAATTTCACAAATTTTTCTAATGACATCTCAGACTTTCATCATCTGTTTTGTAAAAGGATGAATGTTTCAGAGTGTATTTTTACTTCTTTACACTAAAAGAAAAGGGAAACATTTGGTGTCATTAATTGCAGGTTATTATGCAATGGTTTTACAGATCCAGCCCATTTGAGATCAAACTGGGCTGTAGGTGGCCCATGAACTAAACTAAGTTTGACACCCCTGATCTAAGGCAACCCAATACAACATTATCTGGTAGAAATCCTACCTCGGCAAAGCTATAATGTTCAATCTTTGTTGACAATATGTCCAATGACAGTATTTCAGAGATATTTTGATTTTGAAGAATTGGATGTCGTCATATAAGGATAATCTTCTCATATTATGGCATAAACAGAGGAGGGCAGAACAGTAAAATACATTTGTAGACATGTCTGAAATAAATATAAAAAGGTATGTTTAAATTATCTACGATAATGGAAAAATATTACTTTCTGTCATAAACACAGCACATATTTAAAAACAGAAAACAAATGTACCCGTGAGCGCCATGGGTAGGAGGACTCCCCATAGTTGTAAGTTATCTCCTCGCCAGGAGATATTTTCTCCACTGCAAACAGGCACAAGTGTGGTTTTCCCTCGAAGACAATTTTCTTCATTTCGCAGTTGGGGCTTTCATGATTGTCATTCACAAGTCTCCCGAGGGTCCCGTCATCTTTTGAAGCATCAATACTGCAAACAAAATAGTCTTAATGACACTTCAATTACTCTTTAAATATTGGATTTATGACACTGACAGGGATTGAAGGTTGTGACAGACTGTTAAATATTTTGCAATTCTATCACTTTAGAGATGTCAACAGACACCTGCTGTACTCAAACAATTTAATTTTACATGTGAATTAAGTACTTTTACTTTTTTTTTAACATCCTCTTACATTCTGTTCACCTTATCCAAATTCACACTCTTTTTTAAAATCTCAATCTATAAACATATTCAACATTACAAAGACAATAAGCACAAAGCATATAAGAACCAAAAAAGCAAACAAATATGAGGTCGTGGGCGGATCAGTAAATCAAGGTAAATTTGCCTATTCTAAAATAAAAAGTTGAACACTGTAAAAACAATAATTACGAGAGATCTGTCTCCCAGTTCTTTTAGGAGTTATGTGGGGACAGTTTTTCTGAAGCCAGTATTTTGCAATGGCCTTTTTACTTGCTGCCAGCAAAATCTTTAGGAGGCAGGTATCAATTTCTACATATCCCATCAGGATGTGAATTCTAAATTTAACCTGATCAGGTTATACTTTCTTTACATTTTTTTAATCTGAAAATTTTAAGCTGTAAACTCACCGCCAGTTTGTTCCATTCCATGAGAAGTCAAACATGTAATTGTTCAAAGTAACACCACACTTCTTGTTCCTGGTTTCTTTCTGAGAGAAGATGTTCCCCCGTAACTCAACAACGAAGGCGGATGGTTCAATGGCTTCATGGGTAAACACGCCAATCCCTGCAAGAATAAAAACACAGTCCATGTTACATCTAATTACTGACCAAACATCCTATTGATGGCTCTTGTGTGCCTAAGGTCTCTTTTTAATAAAGATCTAAGGTCCTTCAAGTCCTTTGAAAAAGCATACTAAAACCTGAGCATTGTTTAAAACAACCTCCTAAAACACAAGGGCCTTTTAAAAAACATGATAGAATTGTCAACATTTAACAAAACCTTTATTTATCAGCCTGTGAAGCAGATAGACACCTAACATAAACTAGAATTGCTGCCTTGTGGTTGTATGCCTCTGTATACAAGTCAAGTTGCACTTAAAGTTTACATGCATGTCAGTAAAAACATGGAGGCTTCACACACATCTTCCCCCCGGTAGCACAGAAGATCTACACAATGGGCACAGTTTCAAGGTGGGCACCCAAGATAAATGTCACCAATACAGTATCTGACCAAATGTCTTCCCTTCTGTTCCTGAGATATGACGTGGAGTAATGGCCAGCAAAGTGTTTTTTTGCAGAACATTATGATCTCACAGTAACCTTGGCCTTTGACCACCAAATTCTCATCAGCTCATTCTTGAGTGCAAAGAATAAAATGCACTCTTGCTGTACCCTGTCTTACAGGAATATACACACATATGGTGCATCAGGTCTTAATGGGTTAGGTAGAAATCTAGATGTCATTAAGACTACATGTTTAAACAAATGGTTACATTAAAAAAACAAACAAACAAACCTTTAAGGGGGTTGATAAACCTGTCCTCCAGGAAGGGTTTGTCTCTGCAGGCCTTTATGTGCTGCAGTGCATCTTGCTCAGGAGTCAGATGACTGCCTTGTTGTTCTGCAGCAACTGGAAAAATGATCAAAATATATTAAATATGAAAGCATAATCAAAACTAACACTGGTTTGCGTTTATCTTGGAAGACTGAAGATGTGTTCAACCTGTGGTAACAAGTCTGGTTTGGTCTAGTCAGCGCAGTTTTGCTTCCACTAGACGGTAACTGCGGTTTCTAACTTTTATTGCCAGTTATTTCATTTTTATTGCCTCATCATGATGCTTATGAGTCATTTGATTTATATAATAACTAAAATAGTTATTATTTTATATAATATCTAACTTTTCTGCATTACAATGTCTAAGAACCACTGAACCAACATCATATATTTCGTTGAGTTGTTTACTTACATTGTCCCAAACATTTCCAACAATGTTCAAACCAAAAGAAACATGTATTTAATCAAGTACATGGTGCGTGTGATTTGGTCTCCATCGCCTGTCAGCGGCATCATAAGCTCTCACTGCATGAGCCACATTATTTAGATATACTTTTAAAATCTTGGTCATTTTTAACTATGTTTTGAACTGTGTCAGAAAATCCTGACCTTCTGGATCTTGTGTTACCAGAGAAAAAGGTGAGCACACACTAGCAGGTTCTAGGCTAGCGGCTCCTTCATGACAAGCTGAACAGTGTCAGAGAAACACAGATTTTCACATAAAATAGACAGGGGAGAAATAGATTGCAATGACGGCATTGCTTTGTCTTTTGTTGTTTTGATTGAGAGAACCCTAGGGGCAGCAAATTACATACTGTACGTTTAATTTCACATTTTAATAATTTAAATGATTTATTATTTAATAAAATTTACCCCCCCCCCCCCCCCCCCCCCCAAAAAAAAATCAGCTGAGAGACAGTGTAGCAATGTGCATTATCAACTTCAGTGTTGTACGGTATTCTAAATAAAAGTTGTGTTACAGATTAATGGTTTCAGGAGGGAGTCATCCTTTCAACATACCGCTCTGCTGAGGCAAAAGATCTGATTCTTCATTATCCTCCTCATCATCAGACTCTTCAGGGTTGCCCTGCTCCACATCCGGCTCCAGTTCATCTGGAATGAAAAGCAAGACACAGTCTTTGTTTATATTTAGTTTAAGAAGGGACTTGTCTCTGATAAATAAGCTGGCACTGGCAGGTCTGATGTGTGTATTACACTGGACATGTACCTTCAATCTCGATTTCGTCCAGAGAGTTTCCTTTGAATCTTTCCAGAGAACCCTTTTCCATTGCCAGAAGAAGTTTTGCTATTTTTGCAAGTTCCACAGCTGCCTCTGGCAGCCGATAATAGTGCCTGTCAGCCCGGATGTCGTGGCCCAACAGTTTAGCTAGATGATCTAGCTCATCGTTCTCCAGGTTGAGAATCTGGAAGATTCTTGCGATGTGCTTGTGAAGATGCACCGACCTGAGATACTCTGGTTTCTTTGCACGACATAGACTTGAAAAAGCTCTGACGCAGTTCCCTCCGTGGTAGAGGCTTGTGGGAGAAGAGTTGGGCTTTGCAAACAAGAAAGGATTGTCTTTGTGTACACCACAGGCTTGTCTCTTGCTCACAAGCAGAGTTATAGCACTGATAAGTTCAGAGGTCAACAAAACAGCAACGTCTTGGCCACTCCTGCTCGGAATATTGAATCTGATGAAGTGCTTGGACAACACTTGGGTGGAGACGTCTCTCTCCTGGAATGTCTTCAGTGTCATTTTTGAAACCTCAGATGCACATTTGCTTAAGACAGATGCTTGTGCAAGTGTCACTCTGCAAAGTGCATTGTAGACCTGTGGGCTTTCATACTTCTTCAGCGTTTCCATGGCAGAAGCAGATGTTGTCTCTAGGTACATGTAGAACATCTGCACATCACAAGTGAATGGTATGGTAGACGGGTTGTTTACTTTTCGTCCACTCAACGAAGCGAGGGCTGTATGGGAGACGAGTGCAGACCATTCTTTAACACAAAGTTTCATGAATGTCTTTTTGTCTCTCATCATCTGCTCATTGCCATCAACTCCACTGAGGACAATGGTGCATATTTTTTTCAATGAATGTCCTATTTTCAAAGCAAGAGATGGCTTGTTGTAGCTCTGCTTCTTTTCATTGAAACCAGCAATGTCTTTGACAGCCTCAACAACTTTGTAGAAGTTTTTGGGTTCGGTGGCATCTTCGAAGCTAAATACTGACTTTTTATGCAGCGCAAGCAAAAGTCTTCCCATTTCTCGCAGCTTCTGTCTGATGTAATCACGTTTATTTGGATTATTTCCATACTTATCAGATAAAGACTGTGCCAGCTTTATTAGGAGGAAATCATTTTGAACTGCAGATGTAATTTCATCTGGTTTCATAGTTACAAGCAACTTCCACACGCCAGATGGAAGTGTTCGGGAGAATGGGGACTCTGCAAGAGCCATTTCTGTTAGGACATATGTCTTGCCTCCTGCTGAAGAGTTTGATGTTGTCCTGGAAGGACATTTGGCTACATGCCTCCACATCTCGTTACGACTAAACATGGCTTTACAGTGTAGACAGTGAGCGTAGGTTTTAGTATTGATCTCCCCGGTTTTTGGCCGTCTTCTAAGTTTTAACTCTCCACTGTTGTTCTTCAACACTTCTTGATTATGTTTGTAATTTCCCCTGTTACGTAATTCGTTTAATAACCTTTTTCGTTCCTTGGAGTTATGGGGAAAAGCAAAAGCTTCAGCGATTTCAGGCTCTTCATCAGCATGCTTTAAAAGATGACGAGAAATTTTACAAACACCTTTCCCACAAACATAACAGTAATTTTTACTGGTGTAAAGAGGGTCTTCGGAGTTCTTTCTAGGCTTGCGGGATCTGAAGTTTACACCCCATCTGTGATCATTAGGGCTGAAAAAGGCCTCGTCCTCCTGCTGGATGCAAGAAGCATCATCTGATTGCATCATGGAAGTTCCTGTCATGTCTTGAGAAGAATCTAAATCTGCAAAAGGTGAACTGTCCCTGAAATCCAGCTGAGTGTTGATGTCAGCAAAACTGTCATTGCGACAACTCGGCCCGCTATCAGGTAGTTTGTCGTCATCGTCATCATCATCATCATCATCAGAGCAGGAATTTTCAAAGCTGGAAGCTGATGAGTCCTCAAGCTGGAAATACAGTACATACAAGGAATTTTATACAAACATAACGTTATACACAAATGAACATGCAATTTGCTGTTTGCTAGTGTGCCTCAAAAAAAGAATTGTTTCAGAGGGGCAGCTAACTATAGTGGCTAATGAGAAAACGTGAAAATGCAAAAATGTGAAAGCGCAAATGGCTGTATCTATAGCCAGTGTTTGATTTGTCTGGTCTTGGGTACTATAAAACATGGCAGTGCAACATGGTGCACTCCGTAGAAGAGGATCCGATCTCTATATAAATATAAACAGCTCATTCTACGGTGATTATATTATAAACTAATGACAACATCCTTTTTTAAAAATGATATATATATATCCCCCCAAATTCCTAAAAACTGTACCTTTAAAAGTGAAAACGGGGGAACAGCTAGCCAGTCTCTATTCAAAAGTAACAAAACCCACCTGTCATCACCTCTACAGCTGATTAATTAATACATTATATCTATAATCTGTACACTCAAACAGTATGCAAGATTTTTTAGTATGTCCGAATCCTTAACATGAAACCAACAACATGAAAATAACGATCCATTTCTGGTGAAATACTACAGTCTGAAAGCACTGGACACTACACCAGCATCAATATCCCATATTGCAATGTGGCAGACAGCAAGCAAAGCTCTGTAACAGTAATTACGCCTCAATTTAAGTGTAAGTGAGAGTTATAATAATTTTGTATTTTTCATTAGTTTTTACTTGTATTTGGGGTTTTTTTTTCTTCTCAATGTAGCTTGGTTTCAGTTAGTTTCCAGAGTGGGTTTGCTCATTTCAATCTAGTTTGTTTTTGTTTTTTTAACATTTATTTTGACTTTAGATTATATTAGTTTCAGTATTAGTTTTAGTTTGTTCATAGTATATTATGTGGGTATTTGACAGGGGGAAGAGTTAAGAAGTACAGAATATTACAATACAAACATGACATATTGAAGGCAACTGACCCACAGTCATGTAGACAGACATGACAGTCTCAATAAACATATGCACCAGTGCCTTCTGCTTGTTGTGTGGCTGGCAAAGATTAAAACTAGATTCAAAGAAATCCAGCACTAAAGACAGTACAAATTTAATGTTTGCTCCTTATTTTACCACTTGTTTTCACCTGCTAGCTTAATGTCTGATGTCAACCGAGCATACAATCTCTTCAGTTGATTGAGAACTGGTCACAATCTGTACTCACCTTTCCCATTGGAATAAATAGACTCAGGACCGTCACTAGTCTCCTAAAGGGGCGGGGCAGTGGTGATCCCACACGACACAGATACAGAAAATGAATGGAATGTGGGCCATCTCCGTTTACCAGCGGTCTCTGCCTTACCATAATAGTGGGCTCACTACCATGGATAGTGATTAATTCGGGACACAGCCTTTTACTAAGTCCTGTAATCACTGTAAGGTTGCCAGGCGACCAGTGAAAACTTAAGGAGGTACTGAACCTGGCCAAAAATCAGCAAACACCCTCCAGTTAAACCACAATTTGTCTTTTGAATTTTTATTTGCGATCTTTAGAAGTGTGTGAGATCAGAGTCTGCATATGTCGATAATGCTACAGTGAGGTCTTATTTGCTGGAGAAGCCAGACAAGTCCACGTAGACAGTCTGTAAAAGCATTCAGTGTAGTCTACTACATACCCTTTCATTCCTTGGTGTTGATGTCGAATCATAAAGGCGTGAGTATGAGGCACTCGATCCCTCATAGGACTCCTGTAAATGTCAAAATATGTTCGAAAAGTTGTGTGAAAACTTGACACTTGGGTTTTCCTGCATTATAAACTGCAATTTTGCAAACTGCAAATCTGAGTCACTATGTGTACTGCCTTAATCAAAATATACTCTATGTGTTTGCAAGATGTATGGAGAGTCTAAGTGTCCAAGATTGAATAAATGAGACTAAATTAAATAAATAATCATATAAATGAATACAGACAATATATATAATAAAACCATGAAATTGTGAAATACTGCCATACATTGTGAGAATTCCATTCATTATTATTAAATGTAATTTTATCCGGCTTGTTTCCACAATGAAGATTTATTGCAGGTCATTTTGCACACACACACACACACACACACACAAATGCACACATATTGGTCTAATAAATTTAAGCACAAAGTCTGACCCTTTTCAAGTAAACTGGACAGAGACAGGTAAGTTACTGTCAGCACAGTGTCATTGAAATTTGATGTGTTTGGATGTTCCAAAAAGAGCTTTAGTGTGTATGAAATAACATAATTATCATTAAATGATAATAGCTCCCCTGCAGGCTCAAAAATGCACACTGCCCATGACTGCCATTATGGCTACAGCCATTATGATAATAAACAACATTGAACTTCTGTGTCTCTACAACAGTATACATACTAGATGTGGTGCTTTTTGATGTGGTTTGACTAAAACAATTCCGCATTCTGCTGTGATTAACAACAGTAATAGCTTTCACTCTAAATGCAGAACCATAGGGCTGAAGACTGTCTGAAATCAAAACCCTACATCACCTCACAACTATAACATGATGTATACCAGGGGTATACAAACTTTTTCTGAATGGGGGCCGGAAAAATAATGTGGACTTATCTGGTGGCCAGCTGCTTCTCAGTTATCATTTAAAAAAATAAAAAATAAATAAATCCTTTAGCCTTTGGCTTTTTGTGCTGTGGCCATGTCTGCTACCTAGCAGGAAATGTTGGCTGTTAGGCAACCATTTGTTTGCTGATTTACTGTGTGTTTATGAAAGCACATTAGTGTGTGCGGCTCCTACTTGGTGCATTTCTTCAAATTGTGTTATACACTGCCTGGCCAAAAAAAAAGTCACCACCAAAAAAAAAGGTCATACACTCTAATATTTCGTTGGACTGCCTTTAGCTTTGATTACGGCACGCATTCGCTGTGGCATTGTTTCGATAAGCTTCTGCAATGTCACAAGATTTATTTCCATCCAGTGTTGCATTAATTTTTCACCAAGATCTTGCATTGATGATGGTAGAGTCTGACCGCTGCGCAAAGCCTTCTCCAGCACATCCCAAAGATTCTCAATGGGGTTAAGGTCTGGACTCTGTGGTGGCCAATCCATGTGTGAAAATGATGTCTCATGCTCCCTGAACCAGTCTTTCACAATTTGAGCCCAATGAATCCTGGCATTGTCATCTTGGAATATGCCCGTGCCATCAGGGAAGAAAAAATCCATTGATGGAATAACCTGGTCATTCAGTATATTCAGGTAGTCAGCTGACCTCATTCTTTGAGCACATACTGTTGCTGAACCTAGACCTGACCAACTGCAGCAACCCCAGATCATAACACTGCCCCCACAGGCTTGTACAGTAGGCACTAGGCATGATGGGTGCATCACTTCATCTGCCTCTCTTCTTACCCTGATGCGCCCATCACTCTGGAACAGGGTAAATCTGGACTCATCAGACCACATGACCTTCTTCCATTGCTCCAGAGTCCAATCTTTATGCTCCCTAGCAAATTGAAGCCTTTTTTTCCGGTTAGCCTCACTGATTAGTGGTTTTCTTAAGGCTACACAGCTGTTCAGTCCCAATCCCTTGAGTTCCCTTCACATTGTGCGTGTGGAAATGCTCTTACTTTCACTATTAAACATAGCCCTGAGTTCTACTGTTGTTTTTCTTCGATTTGATCTCACCAAACGTTTAAGTGATCGCCGATCACGATCATTGAGGATTTTTTCTGGCCACATTTCTTCCTCGAAGACGATGGGTCCCCACTATCCTTCCAGTTTTTAATAATGCGTTGGACAGTTCTTAACCCAATTTTAGTAGTTTCTGCAATCTCCTTAGATGTTTTCTCTGCTTGATGCATGCCAATGATATGACCCTTCTCAAACAGACTAACATCTTTTCCACGACCATGGGATGTGTCTTTCGACATGGTTGTTTAGGAAATGAGAAGCAACTCATTGCACCAGTTGGGGTTAAATAACTTGTTGCCATCTGAAAGATAATCGCCCATGCAGTAATTATCCAATAGGAGGCTCGTACCTATTTGCTTAGTTAAATCCAGGTGGCGACTTTTTTTTTGGCCAGGCAGTGTAGTCCTGCTATCGTGAGGTGAATGAAAAAGTGAACTTACTTAATAAAGTAATATTGTATGGCAAGCCAAAGGTATATTTTGACCGCTGTGGGCTGATCAAATTTGACCCCAGGATGGACTTTGGACATGCCTGGTGTTTACACTCAGTTGCTTTTTTTAATTATATTTTCTATTAGCCACAGGGTTCCACACATTTTTAACAATGAATTTTCAAAACTTTTCCATAATATTTAACTACACCATTTCCATGACTTTATTCAAGTAGTTTAGAATTTGTAGGCCTATATTTTGTGACAAAGCCATACATTACGGATAAGAAAACTGCAAAGCTGCTTGCTAACTTTACTTGCTCCTTAGTCATTCCTGCCACCAACTAGCTTAATATGCCAGACTGACACGTAAGGGTACTTCACAAGACACCAGTGTCCCTTTTTGAGTGATGTAAAAAGTCAGTGTAACTTGACCTGTGTTTGGACTATATGTTTGACAAGTTGGTATGAAGTTATTTCTTGTCAAACAAACATTGATTTCATAGACACGTTAAATAATTGATTTGTGACCTTTCCTGAAACTGAGCGTTCGTGATAACTTAATAAATTCAGGTTTTATCACTGTTGTGTCCCTTTAGTCTTTCCCCGTTCAAGTAGATCAATGACACAACAGAGTGGCTGGATATTATCAATGTTTGGATCACCAGGTATTATCTCAAATCTTTGTGTGAAAACCTTGGTTAACCTGCTACACAATAGCTTTTTGGCATTTTTCTCCTGATGTGACAGCACATTTCTTTTCTCCAAAAGGGTGCTTGGCTTTAGTGTTGACGCAATACTGGCCTGGTCTATATGTATCATGATGCAATTAACAGCACTACATTTTGACTTTTTATACAGGATTAGTATTAACTAGGTGTAAATAATATTCTGGCAAGTGACTGAAATTTTTATGGCAGAAATCTAAAAGCAAGGCTCTGTTTATATAAAAATCTTACCTTTGATCGCCATGGGTAAGCTGAGTCCCCATAGTTGTAGGTTATCTCTTCGCCTGGAGATATTTCTGTCACTGCAAATAGGCATAAGTGTGGTTTTCCCTCATAGACAATTTTCTTCATTTCACAGTTGGGACTTATGTGATCATCATTCACAAGTCGTCCAAGGGTCCCGTCCTCTTTCGAGGCATCAATGCTGCAATAAAAATACTCTTAATAAAACTCAAACCCCTCTTAAAATGACTACACTTGACTGTATTGTTTCATCATAAAACACATTAATAAACTGCAGATAACCTAACCAAGTCTCTTTATGACAAACTGAAAGCTTACCACCACTGTGCTCCTATCCATGGAAACTCAAACAAATAATTGTTCAGAGTATCCCCACGCTTTGGTGTTTTGTCTTTATGAGAAGAAATCTTTCCCCGATATTCAACAACAAACGTGGATGGTTCAATGCCTTTGTGGGTGAACACTCCTCTCCCTGGAGGGGTAAAGATTGACATGAAAACCTAAGTCACATGTGATGCTGGTGGCAGTTACGAGAGTCAATGGTGATATGCGTGACCATAACATCGGTTTTATTTTCAACAAATGTATTTTAAGAATGAGAGACAAATCTCCTCTTGGCATTCAATTAACATGTCATCCCCATCCACCCTTCCAAAAAAAAGAATAAACATATTTCTATAATCTTTTACTGTGCAGTCATTTAATTTTTCCCTCTGTGTGACTTGTCCAACTTTAAACTGGGTTGCTGTGCATTTTCCAGCATGTCTTTCATTAACAGACAGAAAAGAACAATATCAAGTCTGTATGTGGGCATAAAAATGGACAATAAACTGTAAATATCAGTACTTGTCTCTGATCATGGCCCCACTCCTGTTGAATCTATAAGAACATTTTAAAGCACCAATGTTTAGCAACACTACATCTGGGAGGCACTGAGTTCACTCAAACTCCCTTTCTAACACACAAGATAAGGATGTTTTTTATCATTAATATCTACATAAAAGCCCGCTGTAAGGTAATACCAGAAATCCCTTCGTTACCAACATAGAGACTGCTATTGGAAATGTACTTCCTACCTTTAAAGGAGTCAATAAACCTTTCCTCCAGGAAGGGTTTGTCCCTACAAGCAATTATGTGCTCTAGGGCATCTTGCTCTGGAGACAGTTGACCCTTATGCTCCATGACAACTGAAAAAAATCCAAACATGCTAAATTAGATTAGGGTGATAAAAGATCAGCTGAGCATGCTGTAAATATATTACATTTTGAATGTTAATAAGTATTTTTTTTTTTTAAAGATATTTTTTGGGGCTTTTTAGCCTTTGATGTATAGGACAGATAAGTGTGAAGGGGGGAGAGAGAGAGGGAGTGACATGCAGCGAAGGACCACGGGCTGGAGTCGAGCCCGGGCCGCTGCAGCGACAGCCTTGTTCATGGGGCACCTGCTCTACCACTAAGCCACCGGCGCCCCTGTTAATAAGTATTTTAATCACTTTCTGATATAGGACATGTACAACACTACTTTGAAACAATAGGTTAGTTAGCCAACAGAAACACTTTGGGGCTATGACATGTGAAACACTGTGATTTGCATGTGTAAAAAAAAAAACAACAAAAAAAAACCTTTAAAACATTATGTCTGTGTGTCTGTGCATGAAAGATTGAAGCAAGCTTGGTTAACTCAACTACAACTTAAACTTAAAATCCATCACTCAGGACAAGTGTGCAAGCGCTCACAATATTCATTTCTGTGATGTTTTTTTATCCAGTGTGTGCTGCCACACCTGGCAAGTATAAACTCTATTTTGCCAAATGATAATCTAAAGAAGACCCAATCACAACTTGTGTACAGATGTGTAGGACTAATATAATCAAAGCGATTTGGAAGCTTTCCAGAAATGAATATGCCATATTTACCCTTTGCTCTCTGCACCATTGCACTACTGTCCTATTTTTTTTTTACAGATGTCACTGTGATATTGCTTATATATTTATCCTTTTTGTATAAATTTTTTACTTGTACACAATGGTCAAATGTTTCCTTACATTGTTCAGCTTTGTCCTTGTTAAGCTGCATGTCCATTACTCACTTGTAATATTTACCACCCTATTGTCAGTTTAGTGAAGTGAAATTAAACTATTTTGTCTCCATTTGCTGTCAACTCCATGCACAAATGCAGTCTTTAAACAAAGTTCATGTTTAAATACCATATGAACATGCACAGTAAAGAAACCTGTGTTGAGACTATGACCATTGGGAAAAAAGTGAGAAACCTGAATAAGTAGGCTGTGGTCTGTTCTATAAAGCATTGTCTAACTGTGTTTCTATCAAGCCATTTTTGTTAAGCCAGAGTTGTATTGGACTGTTTACTTTCTCCTGCAAACATGCCTTGCTAGCATGCTAACACTAATCAGCAAGTGTTACAGAAGCTAGCAGTAGTTTGCCAACAAACTATCTTCTGCTTTTGACTTAAATGCACGTAACTTTAATATATATATATTTAAAACACGTTTACCTTTCTTCAATATCCCACAGTACTTGCAAGAAGTGGTACAATTGTAGCTAACACAGTGGCAGCCATCTTTCGTTTCTCTCGTCTTTCAACAGACCTCGTGACGATGACGCTGTATTACCTACGGTGAAGGCGGCAAATCCAGCCAATCAGATTGTAACATCGCCGACTGACACTGGAAGCAGCCAATCAGAAGTCGTAGGCATCTTGACCAGGGGAAGACCATTATTTCACAGCGAGGACAGTCCTTCACGAAATTACTGGTATATGTGGTTTATGGGGACACACACATAAAAAGACTCGTTTATTGTCCTTGTGTACGAGCTAATACACAATAAACATCTTATAATCACTTAAACTCCTGTAACTGTGGTCTCAAAAACAACTACGTTTTGAAATGTGTTTATTTAAAAACAACATACAATAGAAAATACTCAGAACCTTGGCAGCCATTTCAGTGCGTTCAACAAACAGGTAAAATTGTGTTGTTTTTTCCCCAAATGGCAATAAAGTTGACAGCCTTTTTATACAGTGATACATTTTTTTTTTTTTTAAACTGTTTTCAAATCAATTCCTAACATTTTTTATTCCCATCATTTGGACACTGGTGATGAAATTGGTCCATTTCTATTGATGAGGCAAATATAGAAAATTGTTTCATTAAATGTATAGGACAAAAAATTAAACATCACTCTGACCAGACTTTTTGCAAGTAAAGTTATCTGACAAACAAAATTATTAAGTTATTGTGTAAATTTATCTTTAACATTTCACCGTGGCAAGTTGGAGAAGCCTCTGGAACATCAATTTTACAAGAAGATATAAAAAGGAAATAATCCAGCCATGTCACACTTTGGTATGATTTCCTATGAATTCCAGGAATTATTTTGTTATTCAGTGTAATTCCTAAATTTCTGAGAAAGACTTAACAGATATTGGGTATAAATCTGTGCAAAAATACTGGGTCTGGAAATAAGCATGTGCTCTTTGACTGACACCAAATAACGGCATTGATGCACAGTTGAAAATCAAAGTACACTGCAGGTTTGTCACTCAACATGATGATTGAGTGTTTACATCTACATCACGGAAAGTTGTTTTCAGTTTGTCTTCTGGACATTTACTCATTGACATTAACAGCGATCAAAACAGTTTTTCATTGTAGCTTTTTTAAACAAGGACAAAAAAACCTTAAGTCCAGTTTGCACGAGAAATGAAGGAATTGTAACGTGGAAGGAAAAAAGTAGCATTATCTATGAAAAGCAACCATTCAGCAGACAAAACAGAAGGACAACAATGTGTCCTCCTGAGCAGTAGTTAACAGTCTGAATGCTGAGCTGTCTTTAGTCCCACCTACACAACATGTGTTTTAGGAAGCATGACTTTCTTCGCAGTTCTGCACATTGTAGTTATGTATGCCAGAGATTTATTCAGTTCATTTCTGTTTATTGGGCAATGTTTAAATGAACAGTTTATCTACAAATATTTACACCACAAGCCGCTGCACCAATAAAAGGTCACTTCTGCTTTTCATCACTCTGAATCCCCATCTTGTTCGTCAGGTATAAATGGTGGATCATCAAGTGTTTTCTGTTCAGTCCCTCCATCTTGCCTTGCTTTTAGATGCAGCTCCCTGACAGTGAGGATGCGGATGAGCATGGCCTCCATGGTGTTGTCATCCAGAGGGGTAGAAGAGAACCACAGGGGGCTGTTGGGGACGCAACAGCGCTCAGGGTGAAGGTAGAACAGGTTGGTGCGCTGCTTGACTGACTCCGAGCTGGATGGAAGAGAGTTGTTAATGTCAACATGACTATCAGCGAATTAAGGAGACCAATGTGCAGCTTTAAGTTTCATTTTAGTCTTGATAGAGACACGATAAAGGAATTTGGTAGGGCAAGACAGTCAACATTTTAAATTCTTAAGCAACAACGGACACACCAGCTTGTGGGTGTCAATATTTTGCTTGGGCAAAGTTACTTAATACACGCATTAAAGGATAGTTTCACAATTTTTCAGGTCCATCTTTAAACAATAGTGAGGTGTCCATACGAACACTAAAACAGTTTTTGGTCATTCTAAGTAGTTCAGTTTGTATAAACTCACCACTTGGAAAGATAGAACTCATACAGTCTGACTGGACAGCGGAGAGGGTTCTCTGTGTTCTCCATCATCTCCAGGATATCCTCTTTACTCTCCTCTTCCTTACGCTTCTTTGCCGGAACCTCTGGATCTGAAGAGGGCACAAACACATTTATACCATTTTTAATCTAAATCCAATAAATTAAAAAAATATTTTAATTTAAGAGGACTGCTGATGTGTTTTACTTTCTTAAAAACAGGGATGTCCCTATCTGATCTTAAAGTTCTGTATCAGAGTCAATCAAGGCATTTTTTTAACTGAATGGGATTGGCTGAATTGAGCTATACAGAGCCTGATCCGATCCTTTGTTTTACATAAGCCATTTCTACTCGCGAAGCTTTAATGCACAGCAATGCCAACGAGTGCAGCTGCTGGTAACTCTCCAACTCTCTGCTGTCTTGTATCTCCTCCACTTCACCGAGCTTCATGTGTGTGCAAGAGCAGGGCTGAGCCCCATCCACTGCAGAACACCACTTGCCATAAACAAAATCTCAGTATGAGTATGAAAGTTATAAGCACTCGTTTCATTTTAGCTCAGTGTAGGAGGGTCTTGGTTCTGCTGTCATCTGTGGTGCAGGGTGACTGAACTCCTTGCTCAGAGGAGAAACTGTTAACTATGCAGAGCTTATGACAACTACACTCACCCCGTTACTGCAACAAAAGCCCTGCGAGCAAAAAGCCAATAAGGGTAATTTATTAATGCAACCTAATCTACAAAAAAGATGTTAAGACGACAAATAAAAACACAACAGAATACAGCTCAGCCGCATAATTTAGGCAAATGATGCAGCGAAGCAACAAACAAGTGGAGAATACTCTCAGAGAAATTCCCTCAAGACAGCCACAAGCTCACCAGGATTTAAGGGGGGTGTGTGTTATTTCATTTATATTGACTTATTCTGTAAAAATAAATCAATAAATAAAACAATGAGAAACAGCTTGGATGCACAGATTTTTTTAACACATTGCAGAGCTATTCCATTATTAAGCACAGGCTATGGCCTGCATTGGACTGATATTAGTGACTTTCAAGTACTTGAGTGCGCACTGTAAAGCTGTATTATGTGGGACAACAGAAGTATCTGATCAGAACTCTGAGTCAGCACATACCATATATTTACTGACTTGGATCAGGATCGGGGGCAAAAAAAATTGATCAGGACATCGCTACTTAAAATCTGTACAGCCATGTGTTGAAACAAATCAGTACTTCATTTCGACCATCAGCCACACTGGTACCTGACTCTGGCTCGTTTATGGATATTGGGGGATAGAAGCGCAGAAAGGTCGTCTTGGTGTTGTTCGGGTTGGTTTTGGTGCAGCGCATGACGTGGGCGAAGGACAGCTGACGGTGCTGCTCCACTGTGGTGAAGCCAAAGTACTTGCAGCAGAAGAAGAGCAGAGTGTTGAGGAGGACGATGGGGGAGTACGCCCCCAACTGTTTACAGTCCCAAAGATACTCCTCCTCCACACGGGAATGGATATAACCTGTAGAGAGAGGGAGAGGGGCGGTTAGAAATCTGGTCAAATGTTGGTGTGAAACACAAACTGACAGAAGACAAAGAAACAATGAAAAACATGTATAACTCACCGCTTGCTGTGATAGAGGGTTTGAATCCTCTCAGCATATTAGTGAACTCGGTGGAGAACTTGTTGTAGAACCGATCCATGAATATGTTCTCCACACGACCGTTCTCAAACAGGTACTAGAGAGAGATGAGAGGTTACAGAGACATAATAAGCAAAGACATAACTGTCATGTATTTAACTATAGTGTATTTGTTGATGAATGCATTTAAGTAGATATTTCTGCCTTATTCTACTGTTACCTGATCACTATCAGCTGTATTGGAGTTGTGTTTGGTTTCTGCTATTGCAAATTGCACCTTTCCTGCTGCTTCACATTAAAACCTTTCCACTAGTAAATCAGCAAGATGCTTTTATTAAGTAGAAGTTATAGAAAGTACAATCAATAAGTTAGCAGACCTACGTTTGCACTGCTATTCTTTAATAAAAACAGATATAATCAATCCGATATAGACACATTCTTCATTTTTTTCTGACTTTTTTTAATGTGACAAAGGTCTTGCCTGTTGAATGCCGAGGCAGAGGTAGAACAGGCTGTCAGGGGAGTACGGTTCTCCATTGGGGCGTTTCACCTCACTAATGAAGCAACAGAGGCCATAGCTCAGCTCAGCAGTTGTGCAGCGAAGGACATCCTCCTTCAACTCCATGGGACGAGCTGAAATCAAGACACGAGGAGTTCCAAATAATCAAAGGTTAATAAAAACATTCAATCTTGATGTATACTGTCAAACTTTATACACATAATCTGGGCAAAGATACAGTATTTAAGACAACATGAGAATGTTAGAAACAACATCTAATGATCTGTTGGATGTTCTGAGCCATTTTTCTCTTATGAACTATGGACATAGCTCAGAGCTGTCCTTTGTCTGTGTCAGGTGCATTCTCACCAACTGGAAACACCACATTTGGTTTAGGCAAGGAGTTGCACCTGGGCAGAGCGAGCAGGTGGCAGGGCATGACGTGGATTACACCGCAGTCGAGCAGGCCGTTTTTAATTTAGTCGAACAACAGAACCTCTTTCGGTTCCTTTAATTTGTCTGACAATTTCAGCTTTGGCCCTTACAGACACAAGATTATAGACATTTTTGTTGCCATCTTTGTGTAGATGACTGGCCTTACTTGCCTTAAGCTGTAGGAACCCTTGGACATTACACAGACTTTGTACTGGGGCCAGGCAGGGTTAAAGTATATTTAAGTTTAATTTCCAATCTAACTGATTTGGATATTTCCATTCTCACATATAGCTCCTCCAGGTGATGTCTTGATAGTTTCAGGTTTGTAGTGCATGTGTAAAGAGGCTCTGAATAAAACTGTCCACCAGATGGTTTAATATTATTAGATAATCTTAAATCGAGTAAATGAACTATCAAGGTCAGCTCTAGTGGTTGTGTTTACGGTACATTCAGACTTACAACCAAAGCGTGGCTTCTCCAGGTTGGGCTGAGTTTGCCTCCACTGGATCCATCGCTTCCAGACATCCACTCCATACTGACTCTTCAGTTTTGGGACATCGAAAGCCACTGTCTTGTTGGAAGAGCCTTTTTGAGTCGAAGTGTCAGCTGCCTTAGACCGCTGTGGCTTACGACCCTTAGACAAAGTAGAAAGAGAAAGAGAGAGATATGGGGTGGGGGGGTAGTTGTATCATCCCAGTACAGATTTATCTTTTGCAAATGCAATCAGAAATAATCTTACAGATGTCACTCCTCTCAAAGGCATTCAGGCTGCAATCCTGCTTTTGTTCTGTCCTTTACACGGCTTCATACCACACTGACAGCATTTCACCTGCCTGTATTCTTACTTGATATCTGTGCTTACAAAGGTAAGTAAATAGGCTATGCCATTAAATGTTTTTTTTGTCTGTATTTAATAGCGTTTGTTTCTGATGTCTTGTTTTTTTCTTAACCTTCAGAATCTTTTTATGATTACTTGATATTATATTCTAGCCTATTATGATGTGTTATGATAGCTCAGTTTAGTTTAGTTTAGTTTAGTTTATTAGAGCAAAGCCAGAAAAGGAATAATATCACTTGACTTCATCTTCCTAATCTATGTTGTACCAGACAACGCATGCTCAACAAACCAGACAGAACAGCAACCTCACGTGTCTGAGGTGTCTACATCTTCATTATTGAGAACTTGATCCAAGAAGCTGTAGCCTGCTTTTGATGACTGTCCTTTTCAGATGCTGTTTATCAAAACAAAATACTGTTGCACACCAATATTGACTCAGTGTGTTCAGTATTGCTGACAGCCTCTCAACCTCAACCAGAGCCAAAGCAAGTACTCTCTGCCTCTCCATTTTGGTAACTAGCTACTGATTACTGTGAAATACGTAAAACAAAAAATAAATAACTAAGCTGTAGATTGATTACAGGTGTTGGTGTGCTAACTGGCAGGGTTTTGAGATGTAAAACCATACAATAATGTTTACGCATCTTATTCTAATTTATTCAACTTAAGAGCTGTTTAAATAAAACACCAACTGCAATGAAAAGTCTTTCTTTAGGAGTCATTCAACATACAATGTACTTCCATTTCCACAGCTCCATTTACCGTGGAGTCAACCGGGAGATATACGGGACAGCCCCACTCTGCCACTGCGGACCAAACTGTGGTCAAAAACAGTGAATAGTAAGATCCTGTCATCAGGATTAAAGCACTCTGTTGCTAATTAGTGCCTACTGTTATCACGTTCAGGCCTGTCTTTTACCTCCGGGGTGGTAACAGCAGCAATCTCGTCAAATGAAATGGGTGACATCTGTAAATGCGCGAGCATTATCTTCAGGGTGCCAACAGGTATTTGACACTTGTATTTTCAGACCTTTTTTATTAACAGTTCTGGAATATTTATAAAATTTTTGGGGACCTGCAGACACCCTGAACTTATCTCTTTCCCAAACAGTTACCCTCTTTTCTCGGGCTTTCCTGTGAGCTTGTCGTCTTCGTGGAGCGGCAGGTGAAGGGCTGGGAGATCGCCGGGCCTGCTCTCTCAACCGCGCCATCCTCTCCAGAGTTTCTGACAACGACACCATAGGAAACATGAGACAAAGCACACCAAAGCAAAACCACAATATTTAGGATAACAACCTGTTCTTTCTTCCTCAAATGCAAAACTTTAACTCCAACTAAACTCTTTGAAACATACATCACATCATGGTGGAGATAAAACTCAAATGGTTTATTTGGCGTCACGCATGTCACAAAGTTGTACATCTCACCAACAGTGAAGTCAGCTTCAATGTCCATGGGAGGCGGAGCAGGAGGTGGGGGCTCAGAGTCAGGCTCACTGGTCATGCCCGCAGGAATGTCTAGAATCGGGTTGAGCTTCTCCTGGGTGAACGGTCGACTGGGAGACCTGACACCTGCATCAGAGGAGGCGTCCTCCCAGTTGTTGAGGAAACTGGCCAAGTCGTCTGTGTCCAAGTCGTCACTGTAGTGACTGGCCTGGTCTGTGAAAAAATAAATAAATAAATAAAAATTCTTATATAAAGATCATACAACAGAAAAAAATTGTGGGTAATAATTTGATGAAACACTGAAAGATGGAAAATGTGGATATAAAATCCTAATATGCAGGATGAATTCTGTATCTACATACTGTCGTCAGCTTATGACCAAAAATCTCCACAGTGCTCAGCACTTCCTAAATGTGCATTTTCACTAAAACTGTAATATTCAAAACATGTCTGCATAAACAGCCTCTTACACAGACAAGTACACCCCTGTTCTGTCTATTAGAGATGCAAATCACAAGTTTAATCACCATACAATATTGCATCGATTCTTTGATATCCCAAAGTCTGCCATGATATAAATATGATCCATCAATACAATTCAGGGGCATGCGCTCGATGAAACAATATCAGTAAATATCCTCCTTGTCTTTTTCTTGGCTGCTTGCCATTTTCTGCCTGGCTGCTAGCCCTGTTTGAATGTTTGGGAGGGAGGTGTGTTTGGACAGGAAATGGTGACACAGATGTACGATGGGAATTTCAAAATAAAGGCATGTCTTTAAGATGACAATATGTATCGAGGGTTTTACTATATGTCAGTAATATTAGATTGTTAATCAATGAATTGATACATGGATCCAGATCCGTGTATCGTTAAATGTTCATGCAGAAGTGTTTTAAATGGTAAGGTTTGAGCAAAAATGCATGTGTTGGGAAGTACAGAGCATACCACTCGTGTGAGAGATTCTAAACAGATGTTTTGACACAGTTTTGCTTTTGATAAATGCGGCTCCTCATTACTGTAATTTATCAATAATTTGCTCCATTTTTGGATTCTTGATTCACCGTAAAGGCATGTGAGAAAAACATTTTCTTAACGAATTCAACGAGGATCAATGATCATTTTTGTGAGTAAAGTAATCCTTTAAGACCAATCTTCAATTGAAATTAAGCAAAAACAGTTTTTCTTACCATCTGGAGCAGCTTCTTGTCTCCCTTTCTCTTTCTCCACAACTTTCTCCTTTGGTTTCTCTGCTTTGTCTTTCTTCTCGTCTTGTTCTGCCACCATCTCCGCCATGAGGATGAGCTCAGCCTCGAAGGGGTCAGACGGGATCTTTTCCTTGATCTCCTGGATGGTTTCCACGATGCCTTCAGCGCTGTCCATTGTCACAGGAAGGAACATGGGTACAGGAAGCTGCGGTAGACAGAGTAAGAATATAGCAGGGACTGTAGTGGGAAAGAAGACACTCAGTGCTGACTGTTACACAGTGTTGCCTCATATATATTTAATTTTGTAATAGCAGATACAGGATGATCCATTTTTGATCCGATTTCACATTTCAGCAAATCACTCACTAAAACCAGGTGTGTGTTAAGCGTACCGGTAACGGCAAGCCCACAGGTCTAGGTGTACACTGGCTGTACATATTCATGGGTACAGGAACATACACCGGCACTGGGATAGGAACAACCATGACTTTAGGGAAGATGCCATCTGTAGAGAACAGAAAAAAAGTTCTGAAAATTGTGAGGGTTAACAACTGAGTAATATTTCAACATAAGCAAGTCTTTAGTCGAGACACATAAATATCAAATACAAACAGCACATTCAGTTTTGCAAATCAGTGATGAAAGATTTGAGAGCTCCAATCTTTATTCGAGACAAAATTCAAGGGCAACATATTAATTGATATCTTCTAGGAAAAAGATCTATTTGTACCGGCACACACAAAAACACAGCAGAGCAAAGATGTTGTTACCATAGAAACACTGACGTCTGAGTGTTGCTTTTACCTGTCTGTGCTTCGACATCGACTGTCTGTGTTCTACAGGAGACCCCTTTGTTCTGCACCAGCGGTCTGCAGAGCAGGGCCTTGTTCTTCAGGATTTTCGGTCCAGGAGGAGGAGGATTGACTTTCACTGCATCTGTCTGCACACTGATCTGAAGGACGGACAAAAGACAAAAAAGAGTAACAACTCCAGAATTAATAAACCTATAACAACAAATGAACTGAATAATGAGCTTATGGCAGCCATGGCAGAGATCCTTACTCTGTAACTCAGCTTGTAAGAGTCAGTGAACAGACTAAAATGTTGTTTTCATCTGTGTTTTTATTCAAACCACATAGCCTTATTTTGCAGATTAACTTCTCCTCAGCCTTATCTTGCACTGAAATGTAGCTGCCCATATTTTTTTCCTGCTTTATATTTGTTTTAAAATATTCTCAGCTTTGTCTCTTCTTGGGGCACTTTAAGTTGCCTTGTTGTTAAAAGAAATACACTTGTATTGCCTTGATTGATGATGACCAAAACAGGTTTTTTTTCCTCATGTGACATAGATCTGATGTTATCAGAGTAGAGTGGACACAGAAATTTGATTTTTACCATATCCTTTAAAAAACGTGTTTTTAGCAGGCTTGACTGCAGCCAATAAGGTACTTGCTCTCCACTGGCAACCACCTCACACATTAACACGTAGACATTGGTTGAACACTTTTCTGGATGTGATTGTTTTGGAGCTTTCTGTGGCGAGTATGCATGGTGCAAGTGAGAAAACTATTCTGCAATGGACAGATATATCAATTAAGGTTAAGGCGCTGCTGGATAAATAATTGCCGTGACATAACATACTGGTGATGATGATGATGATGATGATGATGATGATGTATTAATTTTCTCTGTAGATCTAGGGGTGGGTGGGGGGATGAATCACCACGGGTATATGTGAGGGGAGAATGGCTCCTTACATTGTTCATTTATGTACATATGTATGTAACTACATAATGTATGTCACTTCTCTTCCCTGTGGGAAACAAAAAACAAATAAAATAATTGATCCAAAAAAAAAAAAAAAATTTTAATTTTCTCCAATCAGATCTGGGCCACTTTCATATGTGGTCCTAAATCCAATACATATCCAATAACTGGCCATGCGACCGCTGTGGGAAGTCACATCGAAATTCAAGTGTGTTTTTCCCATACATCCATGTTTTTTTCTGCGTCATACTTCACTGCACAGCCACAGACCACTGACCATAAGGTCGGAGTGGTTTGTTGAAACTACAGAAGGCTGCTGAAGTCTGCCCCAGTGGCCGGCTTTAAGAGAGCTGGACCGCAGGATGCTTTCTGATGGGAATAGCTTGCCTACATTTTGAGTCCTGCCATGACAGCCTTGTCAGGAGGCGCAGACAGAGATATTGGAATGAAGTTCAGAACAATGTAAGGATGTCTAGGGTTGCATTCCAATATCTCTGTTCCTATGGCAGCCCCAACACTCTTGAATTTAGCATTAAGCCCTGTATTGTGAATGTAGCCACAGAGTGCAAATGTATGGAAAAAATCTGCATTTGCTTTGTTTCTCCACATATTTATGCACGTTTTCCCTGTAATTAGTCACCTGCCTGTGTACTGAGTATCTAATTCTACTATCCATAAAATACATATAACATGCCGACTCACATGTCCAGAGTTCTTTGATTGAAGGACTGTGCCTGTGGAGACAAAGACAGAGTATGAAGCCTTCAGAGACAACACTAGTAGCAACTGATTGAACGAACATGTTTGACACACAGTTCATGAATACCTGTGTTAGTGTGTTGTGTACTTTGTTGAACAGTTCTGTCAGATTTCCTCGTTGGAGAGCCTGCAAGTGAGATAACGTTGGCGATGACAGGTGTGGCCTCCCCTTTACCTGCACATTCAAGAAAACACCAGGAAACATGAGAGACAGCACGGGTTATTACTATCAATGTCATAATATTTTAATCAAAAGCCAGAATTAAAATAAGCACAATACTGGGAAATAAAACAGACCTTTAAAGATCTCCCCCTGCGTGGCCACTTTATCACAGCAGAACTGTAGCACACAACTGAGGTCACAGAAGTGTTTGACTTCTCCCAGCATGGGAAGACTTTGCTTCAGTTTCCCTTTGCGGCCACAGGTGTCACACTTTGCAACCTGACAGAAAAAAATCCATTTAGATCGTCATCACCATTGTTTAGTCTAACAGTGGTTTAAATAACTGCAGTGAGGCTTGCTTACATGGCAGAAGAGCATGGTGTACTTGGACCTGCAATCCTCAGAGCAGAACTCCTCTGTTGAGCCTCCATACTGAGCCGTCACCAGCTTCTTGGACATACTATGGCAGTAGACGCAGGACTGACAATGTTTCCCCCAGTTTTTAGTCAGGTCATGTCTGAAGAGCAGCTTACAGCCTGAAGGAAGGAGAGGAGAGACACAATGCATGATTACTTTTTCAAGCTTCACACCTCTCCAAGACACAAGCGTGTTGTTCAAATATGCTCAGTACAAGTTGTAAATAATGATACGTTTTGGTGTGTGATTGTGATTCATTTTCTCCTTACCATCACTGCAGAAGTAGCAGTCTTTGTTGTTAATCCTCTTGGCGTCCCTGGTGATCTTTTCGATCTTACAGTATTCACACAGGCTCGTCACATAGTTGTCTTTTTTGAACTCGTAAGCGCAGTCCATGCTGCACACGAAAACCAACTTGTCCTGCACACACAGAGTTGATATAAACCGGTATTCACATTAAATCACCTTTTAATTTCACCTTTTTCTTTGGTGGCAAAGGCTTCTTAACATTTAAAGATGAGGCCTCTAGATGCTTCCTCTTTGTTTTGTTCTGTATCTTTGGGAATGAGACTTCCAGGTAGAGTTATAAGTGGTAGTAATGAGCGCCGTGTGTCCACACAGTATGTTTCTTGGCAGAAAAGCTGCGGGATGGTGCGGGGAAGGGCTTGATCCCAGCACTTCCTAAAAAAAGCGCTCCTAGCTTGCTAGCTCCACAGCTAAAATGCTTGTCCCTTGTCCACAGTGAGTAGTCAGTACAGTGATAAAAGCCCAACATTCACAACCATCATTGAGTGTCCAGCTGATTCACTCCCACAATTAAGCTTTTCTGTCTTTAGTATGACTGTTTTTGTCCAACATATCATACAGCTCGGAGAGATGCAACAAGTTCTCCTAATTTTCTTAGTTACCAGGGGGACGAGTCCAACCCAATATGATAAGTTATCTGAAAAGGAGTGACAGTGACAAGACCAGTGCCTTACATAAAAGTTCAGAGATTTTCAATTAGACATACCCGGTCACACAATTAAGGCAGAGCACTCGTAAAAAGGACACTGGGTACAGTGGCTTTTTCTAAGGCAGCTGCATACACTCTATCCTCCCTGGTAACAATTGTTAAAAAAAAAAAAAACAACAACAGAAAAAAAAGCTAGAAAAATAAAACACTATATGAAAACACACCCTTAACTGCGATGGATTGCACATGATTCAGATTTTACACCCAACACAATAGATAGGAGGTTCAGTAGATGGGGCGGGGGACCAACAATATTTTGGGAGCTTTTTAAAAGATGGTTATTAAAAGTTTTCAAGATGTAAAAAAATCAATGTGGCTTAAACAATCAAGATTTATACAAATATCTACAGATGAAGCATCAAATGAAGCAAACTATAAAACAGTTCAATTTTGTAGAGGTAGAATCAGGAATTATCAAAGTATTTATTTCGGGCATATGAATCAGACCTGGGCAAGAAATTAATCACAAAATTGTATAAAGAAGTGGAAAATTTAAAAGGTAACAATACAACATAAAAAAAGAAAAGTGGGAGAAAGAGGCTGGAAGGAATATGGGTGGCAGTCCATAGTGACATATTTTATTTTACCAGCTCAGCAGAAACCTTAGGATACGAGATGCTGGAGACTGTGTGGTGAAAAAAAGCCAATGATTTTCATGTCTTTTGAGAATGCCCTTATATTATACCTTATTGGCAGGGTTGAAAGAAAAGCATAGAGAAAATTTTGAAAGTGAAACCTCCATTTACATTTGAGGATTTGTACTTAGGAAAAGAGAGCCAGGGAATACCAAGTTCAGGGGATAAATATATTCAGAATAATGTTGGTGGCAGGTAAAAAAGCCATCACCAAGAAGTGGCTAAAAAGGATGCACCTGAAATGGAGGATTGGGTAGAGGTAATGCATAATATTTATAGGATGGAGAAGCTGACTTTCTTGGTTAGACGAGAATCAGATTAATTTAACAATTTCTGGAGAAACTGGGTTGATTTTATATCACCAGCAGACTTTGTCCAGTAAGGGCACTGGGCCTTATAGATCCCATTGGTTTCTGCTACAAGTTTTGTTTTGCTTTTTTTTCCCCCCTTCCCTTTTTGTTTATGGTTCTTATTTATGGTTAACATGTTTATTTTCGTTTTTACCCTCCAACAGGAAAAAAAAAAGAACTCTGCAAGAAGGGAATGAAAATAAGGATTGGAGTGACTAAAGTACTCCATATTATTTCTGGTTTACTCTACTTTAAGTTAAACTGTGGGCTTATGCCTATCTATGTTTCCATTCCCCTGTATAGAGAATGGGTTTGTTCTGTATATCTGGAAAACATATATATAAGATGTAAGATGTTGATGGGATGATGCTGTCTGGAATCAATAAAAAAAGTTAATTACAAAAAGGAAAAAGAAAACACGCCCTTAGAATAGAACAGCTCAGGAGGATGGTAAGATGCCATTGAAAACTCTTGTTAGTGCATCTCTCAGCGTCAATGTTTTTGTGACAAAATCTGAACACCATCTGTGGGGCAAGTGGATCTACATATATGACTATGTGGTAATCAGGAAAGTCCCAGAACTAATCTTTTGTTCCTGAAATAATCAATGAAGATACGCTGCTCCTGGTGCGTAAATACACAAAACATCTCTCTCAATGGGGTCAGACAGCAACTCTGCTCTCTGTTATGTTCACTATTAAGAGTAATTAATATTGTCCTCATTAGTTATGTATTATTTCACCAATCCACAAGCCCCTGTGTGTGCAACAAGCAGAGTGTATGCACATCTATAAGGCACATCTTGCTATCCGCATAATGCACCCTTGAAATAGCAAAAAATATACTCTGCCTTTCTGACTTTAGACCGGGTTTTTGTTGGTTAATGGTGCAATCTCCTTCTGCTGCCTCAAATTAGCAACAATACACCTGACCACACCTTATTTTGAGACCTACACGCCCATGGACACACAGATAGGCTCAAGTACATGGGCTACTTACACATTGCCATGGCCAGTGGGCACTGGCCATGGCAATGACAACTGCCTCGGTCTAAAACTAGCAATAACAGTTAAGCTGCTTTGCGCTTAGTCTAAGATATGGCCCTAAATATCAAACAGTGGGTGAGAATCCCTATTTTTATGAACTTTTGTGATATTCACTGTTATTCCACAGGACTCTCTCTACTTTTCTCTTGAATCGACAGAAATACTGCAAACCTGTCCGTCCTAAAACTGTGATCAGTGAATTAAAAAGTTATTCCTATGCAAAATCCGACTGCCTCTTTTGCGAATTTAAGAGCCCACACCATAAGTCAAGCAGAACAGAGTCTCACACACACACACACACACACACAAACAAGTTACCTTGACCTGGAGGACGTCTGGTTTAAAAGCTATGTTGCGAGAACACTGGGCGCAGTTCAGTTTCAGTGGTCCTTTGGAGGTGTCTTGCACAGTTTGGGTGGGAGTGACACTCTGGATTTGGGTGGATCCGATTGGAAGTTTAGTGAAAACATTCACCTGTTTCTGGGACTTCTTGAACTTATCCTGTTACACAGAAAACGAAACGAGTCTCAAGTGAAAACCACTGCAGTTTCCAGTGCAGAGTAAACGAGTGTGAAATCAAGTCAGCAAATACTTGAAGCTGGAGGGGCTATGTCCATCTATTTCTAAAATTTAAACACCCACTTCACACTGTGATTGGCCAGCTGTGGGGAGACAAGAAAGAAGCCATTGTTCAAACTTCTCCCTGTCTTTCAGGAGAGACTGTCTGAAAATTTGAACAATTTTCCAAATATTTAAACAATATGACACCCACTGGGGATGCCACTGGGAGAAACCTTTTGGATATCAAATGTCATCAGTTCCTCATTTTATCCTATTAGACACTTGTGTTAAATTTTGGCATAATTATGTTATGGCCAAAAACACGGTTTGTTAGGTCACTAAATAGGTCACCTTGACCACTGACCTTCAACCACCACATTCAAATAAGTTCATCTCTGAATCCAAGTGAATGTTTGAAGCCAATTTGAAGAAATTCCCTCACAGTGAACTTAAGATATGACGTTCATGAGAATTAGACAGATAAACAGATAGACCAACAACCCGAAAACATAATGCCTCTGACCACAGCTATCTCCGGCTTGGAGGCATAAAAATACCGTGAAACTGCCAGAATCTTAAAAAATACTATCATACAATTTTTTGATCATACCACCCAGCCCTAGGTGGGCACAGTGGGCAAGTACTGTGATCATTTCTGGCTGAACACTGTGTAACACCAGTAACACCAAGTGCTGCAGCAAGCCTAACACCAATAAGATCTTGGACAGCTGGCTTTTCAACCTGCCTTCAAGACTAATCGATTGGATCAGGTACAAAGCCATTTTGATTTTCAATATGGTGGATCAACACGTTTTAAAGGGCCAGTGTGTAAAATGGGTTGAAAACCGTTGGAAACAGTGACATCAGTGGTCAAATTCTAGATTGCAGGGCTCACTCGCTCACCCCTCCCGTCGGGTAAATGACGGTGGCCTCGTAGGGACAAAAAGCCTTGCGCACGAGTTTTTCAGGAGTAGGTCTATCTAGCGACAAGGTGAATGTTTATTTAGAAATCTAAACCATGTTACGATATTGTAATGAATCCCTCGGGAGCAGGAGACCAGAGGAGCGTTCAGGAAAAAGGCCCGTTTATTTGAGCACTCCAGAAACTCCGGTAACACTCCACTCCGTCCCAAACTCTGACTCTTCTGGCGTAACAGAGACACTTCTAACTTTACACACATACTCGTTTACAATACTAAGTGGGGACCCCCCTCCCCTCTCTGCTCCGCCAATCTCCAGCCCGCACACTGACTGACAGCGTAGCCGGTAAACAGAGCTCAGCTGTTTATTTAGCCTAGCAATATCTCCGGACTATAGCAGCTGCAATGGACGACTTTGAACGCGATTTTGAAGAGTTTCTTGTAGCGGACACAGACCCAGAGCCATACCTGTTTGAGCCGGAGCATACAGATGAGGAACTCCATGTGTTTGATGCTGAGCGGGCGAGAAGAGAGGCTGAATGCACAGAATGGGATTCGGTGCTACTGCTGCCATCGTTGGGGAGATATATCATCAGGAGGAAAAGCGCCGCAGAGAGTGCATCACAAGGAGTGAAGTTGTGTCTTCTTTTCCTCGCAGATGACGGTTCGGGTTCATTCTCTCCTGTTGCGTGGTAAGTGTGGTCCATTCGCAAACTTTATAACTAAAAAAACTTTTCACTACTCTCTATCGATGAACTACTAACACTCTGCTGTTTCCTCTTCCTTCTTCCTTCCTTCCGCTGTCTCCGTTGGTTCATTTATACATGCAAAACGCGTTCTCTGGCTGGCTGGATTGTCCACTCGGTCTGCCGTACATACATGGCGGCGTAAGATGGCGACCTCTCTAAAGCAAGGCCGTTACTATATATATATATATATATATATATATATATATATATATATATATATATATATATATATATATATATATATATATATATATATATATATATATATATATACACACACAGTACAGGCCAAAAGTTTGGACACATTGTAGATTCTCACTGAAGGCATCAAAACTATGAATGAACACATGTGGAGTTATGTACTTAACAAAAAAAGGTGAAATAACTGAAAACATGTTTTATATTCTAGTTTCTTCAAAATAGCCACCCTTTGCTCTGATTACTGCTTTGCACACTCTTGGCATTCTCTCCATGAGCTTCAAGAGGTAGTCACCTGAAATGGTTTTCCAACAGTCTTGAAGGAGTTCCCAGAGGTGTTTAGCACTTGTTGGCCCCTTTGCCTTCACTCTGCGGTCCAGCTCACCCCAAACCATCTGGATTGGGTTCAGGTCCGGTGACTGTGGAGGCCAGGTCATCTGCCGCAGCACTCCATCACTCTCCTTTTTGGTCAAATAGCCCTTACACAGCCTGGAGGTGTGTTTGGGGTCATTGTCCTGTTGAAAAATAAATGATCGTCCAACTAAACGCAAACCGGATGGGATGGCATGTCGCTGCAGGATGCTGTGGTAGCCATGCTGGTTCAGTGTGCCTTCAATTTTGAATAAATCCCCAACAGTGTCACCAGCAAAACACCCCCACACCATCACACCTCCTCCTCCATGCTTCACAGTGGGAACCAGGCATGTGGAATCCATCCGTTCACCTTTTCTGCGTCTCACAAAGACACAGCGGTTGGAACCAAAGATCTCAAATTTGGACTCATCAGACCAAAGCACAGATTTCCACTGGTCTAATGTCCATTCCTTGTGTTTCTTGGTCCAAACAAATCTCTTCTGCTTGTTGCCTCTCCTTAGCAGTGGTTTCCTAGCAGCTATTTGACCATGAAGGCCTGATTGGCGCAGTCTCCTCTTAACAGTTGTTCTAGAGATGGGTCTGCTGCTAGAACTCTGTGTGGCATTCATCTGGTCTCTGATCTGAGCTGCTGTTAACTTGCCATTTCTGAGGCTGGTGACTCGGATGAACTTATCCTCAGAAGCAGAGGTGACTCTTGGTCTTCCTTTCCTGGGTCGGTCCTCATGTGTGCCAGTTTCGTTGTAGCGCTTGATGGTTTTTGCGACTCCACTTGGGGACACATTTAAAGTTTTTGCAATTTTCCGGACTGACTGACCTTCATTTCTTAAAGTAATGATGGCCACTCGTTTTTCTTTAGTTAGCTGATTGGTTCTTGCCATAATATGAATTTTAACAGTTGTCCAATAGGGCTGTCGGCTGTGTATTAACCTGACTTCTGCACAACACAACTGATGGTCCCAACCCCATTGATAAAGCAAGAAATTCCACTAATTAACCCTGATAAGGCACACCTGTGAAGTGGAAACCATTTCAGGTGACTACCTCTTGAAGCTCATGGAGAGAATGCCAAGAGTGTGCAAAGCAGTAATCAGAGCAAAGGGTGGCTATTTTGAAGAAACTAGAATAGAAAACATGTTTTCAGTTATTTCACCTTTTTTTGTTAAGTACATAACTCCACATGTGTTCATTCATAGTTTTGATGCCTTCAGTGAGAATCTACAATGTAAATAGTCATGAAAATAAAGAAAACACATTGAATGAGAAGGTGTGTCCAAACTTTTGGCCTGTACTGTATATATATATATAAAAGCATAATTATAAGGCTACGAAAACCAAACGAATTTTATTTTATAGTGATCATACACTTGTATAAACATATTAATGGGTAGAATATTCAGATTCAGATTGACAATAAACCATGCCAAATATTACACACTGGCCCTTTAAACTCAGGGTTCCTACACATTTGGAATTTCAAAATTCCATACTTTTCCATACCCTAATTTCCAGACTTCTCGGCATTTCATATTTAATTATTCTTAATAGGCGATTGTAGCCAAGTACCATAATGGCATGCAAATAAAAACTCAGGTAGTGGCAATCTTTGTCAATCATTGTCCGTCTATAATTTTGCACCCTACTTGAGCCATGCCCACCTCTATTTATTTTTCACCCCTCTCTCCAGTTCTGCTGTGTTAACACTGGGTTTAATATATTTTGCTTCCATCTTTCTGCTCTGCTCTACTCTACTTCAATGCTACTTAGCTCTCTCTCTACTCTACCAGTAGACTACCTGTTGCACAAAACACACACAGCAGTGTTTCCCCTAGGATGGAGTTGTAGCAGCGGAGGTGAAGCACATGCATGAAAAATAATTTTCACATGCGTGAAACTTTTTTGTATGCTTGCAAAGCACAGCCTGCTGGGATGTTTCTGTGCATCTACTGGCACCAGAAGGGCTCTTTAGGACTAAGTACATACAGTACATGTGTGCACAGTAATGAGCAGGTGAAATGTCTGTCTAGCTTACATATGAGGTGTCTCAAGATTTAGGAACATACAATTTTATTGAATATAATAAAAGTAAAAAGTCACATGACATGCTGCTGTTTTGTGCTATGACCTATTTAAATGCTGGAAGTTGTTATTTATGTGATAACGCCTGAAGGCAACACAAGCTCAGCACCAAGAGTGCCGTGCTGTGCTACTGTGCGAGCAGCTGTTTGTCTGTGCATAACAGCAGTCTGTTGATGGTTATTTACACAGTGTCCATAACAATAACTTTGTCAGCTGACAAACTGCACCGGGCTCGGGGTCAGGTTTGGTCAGGAAAATGCGGCCTGAGCCGCTCTAGCGCGCTCACCTGTGTGTGGCGGAACTCCGCCGTGCGCAATGCAGAGAGCAGAGGAGAATTGTTAACGTGTGACCACATAGAGACCGAAATGACACGATGACATAACACCATAAATAGTATATTGTTATGTTATTATATGAAGCGTCCGTTGCGCAAAATAATATGACTTTAGTTTATGAAGACGTAAGACAGAGCTCTCTCCTCTCCTCTACATAGTGCAGCATGTAGCGGACTGGACATACCACTTGTCAATCAGGTAAAAGGGGCGGTATGTTTTCTGAGACGTTTGCTCTCACACAAACTGTGCCTGGCCCAGCATAAAACACGATCCGGATTGATTAAATTATTTTTGGAAATACTTTATTTTCTATTTTAGAAAACAGTATTTTAGAACAGTGGTAATAGTCTGGAAACATAAATATTTTTCCATACTTTATTTTTCATTTTCCATACTTTTTAATACCTGGAAATTGATCAAATTTATTTCCATACTTTTCCATACTTGCGTAGGAACCCTGTAAACTACTTATGATTGAGCATAATGCAACTCTCAATCTGTAAGCTTCAGTACCTGAAAAGCCATGACGCAGGGTAGACTGCAGAAGTTCCTGATGGAGGTATCTGACATGGCCAGGTGGTAGGACGGCACTGTGTTTTTCCCACAATTATCACAACTCATCCGTGCACCTGTGGAAAAGATAAATAGTTTATGTAAAAGGTCAACACCTGCACAAAAGCGTAGTATCAAGAGCCACCAATAAAAAGCAGTCATGAATATTACCTGTACCTGATACACTGACAGTCTGCACCTTGAACGCCATCACACAGCTGCTGCTACAGAACAGGTTCACAGAGTCATCGCTGTTTTTGTTGTCAACCATTTCTGCCAGCAAACGGGCCGTGCGACACATTGTACAAGGCTGGTTTATCTTGGTTTTCTATTAAGAGAAAAATAGAATGTTGAGCTGTACAGATACAGTGTTTTTTTAATCAATCTTGCACATTATGTTTAGACTAAATGTTTAAATCAGCCTGTATGCCAGAACCTGTCACTTCTCACACTTACGACTGGGTGACAGGGGCTATAAATATTATAACAGTGTTTTAGGCTATATCACAATACACAATATACATCTCAATATTTTGAAATCTCCTCTAAACAACTGTAGAATACTGAAGTACTAAACTAACTACTGTAACAATAAAGTTAAATTAAGTAGCTACTGTTATATAATGAAGTTAAATAAAGTACTGTTCTGATACAGCCTTGGTGGGCATTTATTTGGGACCCTGATGATGCATATGAATTAAAGGGATAGTGCACCCAAAAATGAAAATTCAGCCATTATCTACTCACCCATATGCCGATGGAGGCCCTGGTGAAGTTTTAGTGTCCTCACATCCCTTGCGGAGATCGTTGGGTGGAGCGGCTAGCACACCTAATGGCAGACAGCGCCCCAGACTAACGTCCAAGAACACAAAATTGAATCCACAAAGTATCTCCATACTGCGTAGTGATCCAAGTGTGCTGCAGCCGCGACATTAAAAGTTGTTTCGAAAAACGTCATATGAACTCTGTTTTTTAGCCTCACTGTAGCCTGTAGCTCTGACTGCTTCTCTGTGCTCCGCGCTCACGTGTGCGCGCCTGCGCGAGACCAGCGAAAGCATGAGCTTTGCTCACCCGTGTTTACATCACGTGACACGTGCACCGCAGGGAGAGACAACATTACCACAGAGCTAAAAGATAATTTGCACTACGGTCTTTTAGCAAAGGACAGCCCAACATGTCTGAAGACTTTGAAATTGAGGCGGAACAGCATTTCTTTGTTGAGCCGTATTTGTTTGAGCCCGAGTATACGGACGGAACTCAGGCTACTGGACGAAGCAGCTGCCGTAGCTCATGAGCCTCAGCCAGCCGCAGAATACCGGAGTCAAGCACTGGAAACCTGGTGGTGTAGCTGTTTCAAATGCAAAGCAATGCCAACGGATGAGGGAAGTCTTTGCTGCTCAGACTGGGAAGTGGCGATGCCTGCACTTGAGAATCTGGACATCAGTACTGACGAGACTGCTGCTCTTCAGAGACCGCACATCATCGATCACCCTGAGCGCACACACGTGAACGCGGAGCACAGAGAAGCAGTCAGAGCTACAGGCTACAGTGAGGCTAAAAGCAGAGTTCATATGACGTTTTTCGAAACAAGTTTGTATGTCGGGGCTGCAGCACACTTGGATCACTATGGATGAGCAGTATGGAAATACTTTGTGGATTCAATTTTGTGTTCTTGGACGTTAGTCTGGGGCGCCATCTACCATTAGGTATGCTAGCCGCTCCACCCGCCGATCTCCGCAAGGGACGTGAGCACTCTAAAACTTCAGCAGGGCCTCCGTCGGCATATGGGTGAGTAGATAATGGCTGAATTTTCATTTTTGGGTGCACTATCCCTTTAAGTAATTCTCTTATTCATCGTGTTTGTGGTAGTCTTTTGCCATGTGTTGATAACGCATGTACATATTACAATGATAATCAGGGTTCCTAAACATTTGGAATTTCAAAATTCCATACCCTAATTTCCAGAATTCTCTGCGTTTTTTTTTTTTTTCTTTTTTCAGAGAATATGCGACATCTGAGTAAATATATCAGTGTATCATATTTCACATCATAATAGGCGATTGTAGCCAAGTACCATAATGGCATGCAATGCATGCAGTGGCAATCTTTGTCAATCGCTCTCCGTCTATAATTTTGCGCCCTGCTTGAGCCATGCCCACCTCTATTTATTTTTCACCCCTCTCTCCAGTTCTCTACTTCAACGCTACAAGCTCTCTCTCTACTCTACCAGTAGACTACCACATCCACCTGTTGCACAATACGCACACAGCAGTGTTTCCCCTAGGATGGAGTTGTAGCAGCGGAGGTGAAGCACACGCATGAAAAATAATTTTCACATGCGTGAAACTTTTTTGTATGCTTGCAAAGCACAGCCTGCTGGGATGTTTCTATGTATCTACTGGCACCAGAAGGGCTCTTTAGCACTAAGTACATACAGTACATGTGTGCACAGTATGAGCAGGTGAAATGTCTGTCTAGCTTACATATGAGGTGTCTCAAGATTTAGGAACATACAGTTGTATTGAATATAATAAAAGTAAAAAGTCATTTGACATGCTGCTGTTTTGTGTTTGTGAAGTTATTATTTATGTGACAACGCCTGAACGCCACACAAGCTCAGCACCAAGAGTGCCGTGCTGCTGTGCGAGCAGTGTGTTTGTCTGTGCGTGTGCTGGTTATTTATACAGTGTCCATTTCAATAACTTTGTCAGCTGACAAACTGTGCAGGGCTTGGGGTCAGGTTTGGTCAGGAAAATGCGGCCCGAGCCGCTCTAGCGTGCTCACCTGTGTGTGGCGAAACTTCCTTGCCAAACGCTGAGTCTGCTGCTTATCTGCATGAGACTGACCAAAACAAATTTCTGTCTTTTTTATTTCTAACTTTACATACCTCTTTGTACTTGGCCAGACACTGTGCATTGCACAGAGTTTTGCTGCTGTCTTCCATCTTCAACATGAGCGGTTTGTTGTGGCAGTAGGAACCACAGTTTGCACAGCCGGCCATGGAAAGGTTGTTAACCGTACGGAAACGGTTAAAGCAGGCGTCACTGCACATCTTATGGACAGCTCCACCCAGGATCACCTCATGTTTGCTCTGCAGCAGGGATGACAAAGGAACACTTAAATGTCATTTCACAGATTAATCCTTTCACTTACAAAACTGAAGTCTACAGGGGCAGTGAAGAAAAGGGTTGTGTTCTACTTCTGTACTCTTTTAATACTGTGTATACTGTAATTTAATAAAAAAAAATTTTTTACTGAATACATCTCTTTAATAGATTCAAACAAAGGTTTTATTTACTGTCTGCAAGTGGCACAATGATTTCCACAGCTTTAGAAATAAAGTTAATAACTGGGTTTATTATTAATATGTGTACAGACAAGATATAATATAGATGTTTTAAGATTCTGTTCTGAAGCTGAACAATTCATGGATTTATTTTACTATTTTGATAATTATTTGTAACTAATTTTCCAAGAATTCAAGGCTTTTCTGTTTTCTTTGTTTAATATAATTGTTTTATAGAAACAGATAAACAATGGATAGAAAACGTCACCTTGAACTCTGGGAAATTAAAATTTTTTTCCCCCCACCTTTTAAATTATTTACTCAAGAAAACATCCATCTGTCCCCTCGCTAGTCAGCACCAGAAATATTAGTCAGTTAAACCTATTAGTGTTTTATGAATGAATAAGGCCACTTAACTGTCATGCTGCCGCCCGCCACTAGTGGGGGCTACAGAGCCGTCAGACAGCAGTCCTCCTCCCTGCGGTAACGCTCAAGTAGACTGGAGTTTTAAAACAGCATAGTGGGAAATTTGAGAGATGTCCTCTCACAAAACCAGCGCCGTTTGACAGTACTTTGATCTAGAAAATTAATTCAGCAGCAGTTTCTCTTTTTTTAGATGTTATATCATTTGTTAACTTTAACGAGTTGTTGTCAGATAATGTGCAGGGTTTACATTCATACTGCATGGTGCAAAATGTTTCTTATTTCAGCTGAAATTTTATTATAAATTAGATGTAGTTTAAGTAACTTTAAAGTGAATTGCTGTCATTTCTGTCAGATAATCTGGAAGGTTCAATGTGCCCCACATTTCAGAGGCAATTTATTTTATTTAGATGTTATTTTAGTGGTTAACTTTTGAGTTGCCGTCATGTTCATATTCATAACACACGACGCAAAGTGTCTCGTACTTTAGATTGTGATTAAAGGCTTCGAAGGGCTCTTAATGCAAACAATATTTTTTGAGACACTGTTTCAAATAGTTAACAATAAATTGTGCTAAGTTTTGACTGTTTTCTGAGTGTTTGCCTTTTTTTAGACTAGTCGACTAGTCTTAATTAAAATCTTCATTTAGTTGACAGGGAAAATAGTCGCCAGGAACATCCCTACTTACAACGCAGTATCTGGTGCACATGCTACAGAGTGACGGTGGCGGTATTGGCTGCTGTGGTTTTTTGGTGGCGGCAGATTTCCTGAAGTTGAAGGACGTCAGGCAGTTCTGGCTGCAGAATTCCTTCATGGCTCCTTTAGCATCTGGAGCCAGAATGACGTCCTGAGGCCGAAATATCAACCTGTGATAAGATCCAAATTCAGTGTTTTTTTTCAGTGAGTTTATTTGTGTCATGATCTATGGCATAATTCTGTTTATCTACATGTATATAGTCAATTACTCTAACTTTTCTCTCACAGAAAACTCTAAGATTAAACTGTTTTCTTTTGAACTCACTTTTGGCAGTTGTGGCAGATCTTAGTGATTCCTTTGACAGCAGGGAGAGATGTGGTGAGGCAGGAGGTGGAGCAGAAGAGCGCTGGTGAGCCCTTCCTCTGGAAAGCTGTCTGTCCTTTCATCAAGCTCTTCTTGCAGTGGGAACAGTACATCTCTAGTGATGAGGGGTAGATGGTGGGCAGCGCCTGTGTTTCAGCAGCTGGGGTCACAGAGTAGACTGAACCAATCCTCAAGTCCTCCTGTCAATAACAGAATTGGGGAGACAGGGGTCAGTGGTGGTCCAGTGATTCTGGATCCTGATTGAAGGACTTTTTAAAACATTTTTTGAACAAATGAGGCCAAAAACATTCAAGGACTAAACATTCATACATGCCCTCTTAAAATGGAGTGACTACTGTTCCCTAAATTACATAACATTAAAGCTTGGGTAGGCAGAAATCTGTAAAAGCTAACAAAAACAAAAACAACAATAAATAAAGAAAAAGAAAGGGAGGTTTGAGAATGCACTCTCCTCCTGTAGCACTCTCCTCTCTGTTCGGAGCCCCTCCCACCAGAAGACCTCAGGTATGTGCATACACTTATTGCAGTAACCCAGTGTTGCTCAAACATCGATTTATTTCATGTTATTTCACTGTAGATTTGCCTGCAGCCCATTCACTCAGCCCCTCCTTGCCCTGCTCTCTCTCTCTCTGTTAATCAGACAACAAATCAGACAATAAGTAGCTTGCTAGGCAGCCCGAAGACCATCCACCTCACTCCCCGCCACTATTGACTGCTTCACTGGGAGGAGAGCTGGCAGCAGCTCGAGAGACAGGCGTCGGTCAGTGGTTGTAGCAGTTTGAATTCGGCCAGTGCAAACCCCCAAGTGCTGGGTGTCACAGCAGGCTGGGTGGGTCCAAACGACAGCAACAGAAAGTTTGCTGATCTGACGGGGAGTCGGGCTGTCTGGTCCCCCAGAGCTGGGGTTTGTGCTGGCTGGATTTGGGTTACTGCGCTTCCAAAGCTGCTGCCCTCTCCCTTCTCAGCGAGGTGGTCTGTAGCAACAGGGAGTGAGTCAGGGGACATACTTTGATTCGAGGCTCTCGCTCACATTAACTAAATAAATGTGAACTTGAAGCTGCGGTGTTTGGCTCTGGTAAGCAGAAGGATAAACTATTAGCAACACTCTCCATCTCTGAAACGCTTTGCCAATATTTTAAGTGATTTATTTTTTTGAATTTATTGCCAGACACTCTTTCATACTGTCTTTTTGAAAAGTACATCTTCCTTTTGTGGGTTGCTTTGCAGTGTAGACAGTTGTTGCCAATGCTATAACAGCAACTTTTTCTAAAGCACTTAGCAGATACGTTAGAATTACAAGACCGAAAGAGCTTGTTAAAGGTAGCAAACCTGCCGCTCACACAAAGGGGATAAAGAAGACAATGCTGATGCTTTGCATGCAAGGGGGAGATGGGTTATGATAGGGATGGCTTTAGTGTGTCATTAAGCCATGATTTCAGACTCACCCAAAAAATTCTGGACACAAAAATGGAGAAAAAGTTTAAAGGTCTAAATCCCCAATGCAATTTTAAGGACACGAAAGGAGCGAGGAGGTGACAAGGGCAAGTGAACTGCTACATGTAGCTAAATGCTAACAACTGGGAAACAAGTAATCTTGGTTGATGATGTTGTTAATTTCTCCTCCATTTTGGATCAGATTTCTGTTGCAACATGTACAGTTATGAAGATTTTGGTATAGAAGCTTTTAATGGTGATTTTTCATGGTCGAAGCGCTGCTATACTCTGTTACAGTCATTCCCCTGCTGCAATATCAGAAGACACAGAAATGCTGGCCAATAAGAGCAGACTGGGTTTTTTTTTCAGAGGGGGGCTTTAAGAGAAAGGCACTAAAACTGAGCATTTCTAACAGAGGATGAAAACACGGGTACACCACAGACAATATCAGGAAAAATGTTTTTTGACCGTTAAAGCATGTAAACACATCCTAGGTAAAACCTTAATTTCAAGTATGAACCTAAAAATGAGTATCAATCAATAGGTCTACTTTAACTTTCAAACTACTCATGAAAAGATGTGTATGTCCCACCTTTGCAGTGTTGGGCTCATCTTTCACACTTGCTGTAGATGTAGAGGATATTAGAGCTTGTTCATACTCTTCATCTATAGGCTCATCCTTCACATTCACCAAGGGTGGTGAAGGAGACGACTTGATTGGCTGAGTGTCAGAACATATGCTTTCCTATAGCAGGGAATAAACAAAAATATGTTGTTGGGACTTTCACGACCATAACTGACGTAGAATTCAACTTCCACATTAACAACCTAACCAACAGTTTCCTATGTTCTTGTTCATTTACAAACTGAAACAGATTTTCTTATTGGTACTTACATGGTCTAATCTTGGTATTGACAGCTTAACTACTTTCATCCCATTCATTAAGGTTGCTGGCGATGAGCTGTCCCTTCCTACAGGAACATGAGCAACATATGAATTGGTTAACTGTGAATAAGGGTGCAAACAAGGTAATAAAGAAAATATATACATCGCTAATCGCGGCTACTCTTGACATTTCTTCTAGAAGACGCACCACAGCGCATTTCAGAAGCTTCCCTGAAGCTTCCCTGAAGCTGATAAAAATACATACCTCCTCTTGTTTTGACTGAGGTGCAGTGCGTCACACAGAGCAGATTGATTTCTCCTGCTTAAAAGTACTGTATGCGAAATATGGATAGCATACGATGTAATTATGTGGATAAGTGTATTTTTAAAAAAACTGAAACTGTATTATCTTTGTCTGTAGGCTACAGCACAACAAAACAGGAAATAACAACAATAAACATAACTAAAATAGACAAAAAAGAACCATTTTACGGAAGATGAGAACGGCCGTGTATTTTTTTTTTTGCACTGTTATCTTGTGATAACGACTTATTATTTTGTTATCTCAATATAACAAAGATTGTTATCTCATGATAATGAATTAATAATTTTGTTATCTCGATATAACAAAGATTGTTTTCTCGTGATAACAAATTAATTATCTCGTTATCACGATATAACAAAGATTGTTTTCCCGTGCTAATTGTCAAGTCTGATGATTGTGCACTGGTTAATGTGGTCGTCTTGGTTTCAGCTTACAAGAGCTGCCGTGATCCTGCTAGATGCCTCCTACTGCTGCTGTTATCATTAGTCATACTTCTACTGTTATTATACACATATGATTATTGTCACATACTGTATATTTCCAAATAGTCACCCGGTGGCAAATAGCCGCCGGGCATCTCGGATTATTGGGTCTTATAAGAGTGGGCTACAATGAATACCGGGGCATCAAATCACAGCATCCGCGGTGAGAGGACACAGACTTGTGTGCACTTTTACGCACGCGGGTGTAGGTGATCACCGATATTTGATGTGGGAAAGATGTAGCCAGATGTATTACCTGTTTTAGATACGTGGCTTTCTGTCCGTCCGTCCGTCCATCCGTCCGTAGCACGAGTCACGTGCGCCACTTCACCACCGACCCATGCGTAAAAGCGCAAACAGTCCCTCAAGGAGGGACAGCCCTGCAGGCAGGGAGAGAGCAGCCCTCGCGACCTGCTCTCTCCCTGAATGAGGAAATAATCGCCCCGGCGTTTAATCGGACCGGCGTTTAATACGCAAAATGGGGTCAAACCCCCCGCGGCTATGAGATGCCCAGCGGCTATTTGCCACCAGGCAACTATTTGGAAATATGCAGTATGTGACAATAATCATATGTGTATAATAACAGTAGAAGTGTGACTAATGATAACAGCAGCAGTAGGGGGCATCTAGCAGGACCACGGCAGCTCTTGTAGGCTGAAATCAAGACGATCACATTAACCAGTGCACATCATCATCAGACTTGACAATTATCACGGGAAAACAATCTTTGTTATATCGAGATAACGAAATAATTAATTCGTTATCACGAGAAAACAATCTTTGTTATGTCAAGATAACGAAATAATTAATTCGTTATCACGCGATAACAGTGCACAAAAAAAATAAAAAGAAATATGTGGCCGTTCTCGTCTTCCGTACCATTTGACTAAATCGCCTGCTTATTTACTTATTGTGGAAGCACAAATAAAAAGGAAAAGTGAGTAAATATTAAAAAAAAATAAAAATAAATCAAGTCTACAAAATCAGGCAGGTAAAACGCTTTGCCAAAATGGTACCTGCTACTAAGTTTAAGAGACTTCTTGTAGGGATCTTCTCATTTAAAATCAGGTTAATAAAATTATTTAAGCTTGTGTTAATTACAAAACACTTAAGTTTGCTTTGAGGAAAGCACCCCGAGCACCACTGCTTTGAAGTCACTCACCTGTACTGGCTGTGGCTTCAGACGATGGAGATGAACCGGACTGCATCAAATCTAAAGCCACTTTCACATCCTCCTCTGCAGGTGGTGGTAATACAGTGGGCTTCACATCAGTTTCCTCCTCAACAGTGTTACTGTTCTCCACCCCTGAGGCTGTGAGGGAAAAAGTTTATTAAATAATAATTGAAAGAAATTGAAATCCAGAAAAAAATCAAACTTTTGCTCGTGTTCGGGCCACTTGACATGCTGTTGTTTTGCTATGGCCTATTCAAGTGCTGGAATTTGTTATTTACGTGACAACGCCTGAACGCAGCACAAGCTCCACTCCAATTGAGTGTGTGTACAGTGACGTGCTGCGCTGCTGTGCGAGCAGTGTGTTTGACTGTGTGTAACAGCAGCCTTATGATGGTCATTTACACACTGTCTATAACAACAATTATGTCAGGTAACAAACTGCGTCGGACTCGGGTCAGGTTCAGACTTAAAAATCAGACAGACAGTCTGTCGGGTCCGGGCCGCCTCACAAACTAAGTGGCCTAGGAACTGTGGTATGTTGAAACGGCCACTACACCCCTGGTTTAGACTATAATTAAGTATGTTTTATTCATTAAACAGATCTGTTAACAATGTGATTTGTAGCCACACTTTTTTACTGTCCAATAATATCAACTGTTGTGATCTTCACTCCAAAACATGTTTATTAGAAGGAAAATCTGCATGAATCTGAAGCTCAGCAGTGAAAAATTGGAGGTATGTGCAGCACAAATTGAAGAAAATATTTACCTGATGAACCTGATACATGTGAAGCAAGGGTTATATAGTATGCAGTAATTTACTAAAAAATAATGTATAGACCCACAAAAATGTAATCCCTCTGAATCATAATTCATGACAACTATAAGTGCGGTGGTGTATTTTTCTGCAGACTCTGACCTCTGCCTGTATTTTCTTATTTTCTTCTTGTTTTGTGTGTTTTGGGTCGTTTATGGGTGTGCATCCCCCCAGTGTTCAGGTGAGGTCAGGGCTTTATAAAAAGGTGGCAACAAGGTGCCAGACCGTAAGCAGCACACATACAAGAGACACAGTGCAAGGAAAAAAGGTAAATCTAGCAAGGCAATAAACCAAATGAGAGTGTATCTGGGGTTGGCTTTTACTTTTACTTTCAATGGCGCGCAGCTTTACAAACAATAACCAACAATCCTGCACGGTATACCATAATCATTTATTAGTAATAATTACTAATTACATGTCTACTTTGTCACCTCATGCTCCAAAGCTTCTATAAAAACATCCTCTTTTCCCACCAAAACAACACAAATTTTGCTTTACATCAATTTACTTGTTGAAAATAGGGTTAGGCAATGTTTACTGAATTGGCATATGATGACACTGAAACATCCTGATGAATGATGACATCATGTTAACTGCATTATTATGTATTAATCAACCACCCAAACTGGACCTGACCCACAAACTGCCAACTTTCTGCATTACAGTCACTTGTTGTCAGGACTAAAGACTGAGACAATTAGGACTAAACCTCGCAACACACTCCAATGTGTGTGTTTCTGTGTGTTCTGAGAGAGAGAGAGAGCAAAAGGGAAACAGAGACAGAGACAGAAGCCTCTTTTACACTTCCTGTTTAAGACAGGAATGTTTCGCTGTTAATATGTCTTGCTGTTCTTCTTTGAAAAGTACAATCCCGGAATGGATGGCAGAGCTGTCTCACCTTTAAGCTGGCAGTGGAGAAAGTAACAGCAGCAAAAAAAGGTCTTTGAAAAAGGACAGCCAGCAGGACAGGACCATAGAAGGGACAGGTGTGACATTTTGAAGACATGTTATGTGTGTGACGCACTGCCGAAAGTTTAAAAAGTAGCAGTTAGCAGCTAACTCAAAGAAGAACAGCAACCGAAAATGTCTACTAATTGGTAAAACAATGATTCTGTGAGCATCTTACCCACCAAGCAGAGGACGAGATCAGCTGCCATATAGGGGAACAGTGAATGATCGCTATTGCCATGTTATGCCATTGTTATTGTTTAGAAAGAGCTGCTGACACGTAACACTAGAGCCTTACGCTGTTGTGTTACACATCACACCCATCACAGCCCTTTTGCTTCCAGGATGCTGGCATGCTGTCTAAAATCACACACTGGAGCGACATGATGCAAATGCAATGCAACAATCTAAAGGTGGATTAGAAGAGGAACTTCTCGCGGCCCTACAATGCGATCTGTGTGTAAAATGGGCAAGAGAAAGCGGCTGAAAAGGTGGACCATTGCATGCAATGTTTCTGACCTAAGACCTAAGTGTTAATAACTTACTCAGAATAATGCTTTGTCACCTTTTGACAAATTTTTACCCGTGTATTAAAATAAATAAATACGAAGAAACCATCCATTGGTTTGGACCCACTAACTGCTGTACATGAAATGATAAAACTTCAGGTTTAACTTCACCTGCTGTTGAAGTGGTAGATGAACGGCTACAATCCACATCCATCAAGTTATCCTGCTCCTCTTTCATCTGAGCTTCCTGTTCCACCTGATCCACTGTACCAATATCCATCATCTCGTCAAGGTCTTCCGCTGTAGAAAGCCCCAATTTCTTCACTGGCTGCTCGCTAATGTCCTCCTTAGTGTTGATGTCTGGTTCATTTGTTTCAAACTCTTCCTCAGTTTTCATCTCTTTTTCGTGATCTGAGGTGCTACCTGGCTCACCACCTTCAACCAAAACTGTGCTGATTGTCTCATCTGGAAGGAGAGAGGTCTGTGAAGTCTCATCACTTTCTTTAGGTTCAGTTTCTTTACCTTCCATTTCATTCTCAGCAGCAGCAAAGTCATCCTCCTCTCCATGTTCAGAGAGTCTAGGAGAGGCTGTGTGAACAAGCTCCGGGTCTCCAACATCCACTGATGCTCCTGGCTCTGAAACAGCTTCCATGGCTTCACTGTCTGTCCCCTCTGTTACCTGTGAAGATAATGAACAGTTAACTTTCTGTACAATGCAAGAATAGTGACTGTTGTTGTGTTATTCAAAAATAAGATTTTCATATTGCTGGTTTGTCTATAATATTGTATTGTGACTTAAGTATCATGCTAATATCATATCGTAGAGCCTCTGGTGATTCCCAGCCCTGATACCAGTGTCAGAAATTAGCAAGGGCCACGGGCCATTTGGACGCAATTTATCCAAGAATGCCCCCAAAAGCCATGTTCCGGGGGCCAAAATTGCCCCCAAGTTTTCGAAACAACTATATGTATTTATATTTTTAACAGTATTACAATCTGACATTAGTAGTATAATTAGTATAAGAAGTATAATTTTATTTTTATTAAATTGATTTACCGTCACAATCAACGAGATTGCACTGATTACGTGAGAGTAATCTGACAGAGAAGGGGAGGGAGCTTTGCTGTACCATAAGTATAAATTAACCATTTCTTGGGTGATCTGTGTCTACACAATGACAAATTAATGAAAAATTAAGGTAGAATGAATTTTAAATTTTAAATTAACTTACTTCCAGGATTGCATCTAAGGAATTTATAGTAACTTGGCCTTTTTAACAGTAAAAGTAACTAATGTGGTGAAACCTTAGTACTGCTATCAGTAGATTAATGGTTAAATCATCACATTTAAACTGGTTGAATTATAGGAAATCTGAGTGATATTTTGCAACCATAACTTTATGTAACCCATTATTTATTTCATTTAAAGTGGTTTCTACTGAAGAGTGAAGACGCTATCTTAGTTGGTTTTGCTTTTCATGTGCTTATTGTTAAAACATAATTACAATTTTCTGATGGCCCCCAAACATTTTGAAAATGCCCCCATTTTTTAGACCGTGGGGGCCAAAATTGCCCCCAAAATATTTTGTTAATTTCATACCCTGCCTGATACCCAATGACCACGTCAACCAATCGCACATTACAAGCAATGTCCATGGAGCTGTGTTTCAAACTTATTTTTGGTAAGTATTCACATAAATAATTTGTCACCTTTTTAATTAGTGATGCATAACATATATAAGGAAGAAGAAGAAACAAGCTCAACATGCTGACTAGTGAGCCAAACATGTCATCAAGAGTTTAGAAGTCTTTCAAAGTTTCAAGGGAAGACAACATGATTGCACCAAGGGTCTGTTCCATGACCGTCCAACTCCTCCAGGCCCCCAGGAAGTGCGCTGGGCTTTGAAGCCAATTTTCATAGTGGCCAAACAGTGGTACTGCAATGTCCAAGGTCCATAATATGACACCCTGTAGCTGTTAAACAGGTTAGACAGTGCTGTCTAACCCAGTTAGCCCTGTCACAGTGTGTGTGCAGGCAGACTGTCACCAACTGTCTCCACAGGGATTACTTGCGTATAACACATTAACATGACAGATTATGTCAAAGCATTTAAGTTCGATTCTGCAGCAAAAAATCTTGGGAAGTTCTTTGAAATACATTGCCAAAAATATAAATTAACTTTAAAGAGTCAGAACTGTTCTTTGTTTTTGTTGTGGTCACAGTAGTGATTTCAGTTAGACTTAGTTAGGTTAGGGCTGTGGAATATCAGATCACTACATCTTAGCCTTTCTTACCCACAGGTGAGCTTAAACTACAGGTTATGCACTTCCTTTTAAAATACAAAAAGATGAAATTATTGGTTATCTAATGGGTTAGTTAGTGGTTAATCTAATGGGTTAGTTCATGGTTAGTGGTGTGGGCTGAGAAGAAATCCATATAATGCATTCATCATTTTAAATACAGTTAAATAAAAGGTCTTGTTGACCCATGTGTTTAAATTCATGTCGGTGTAAAAAATATAATTATCAGGTTACCTATGATTTTTTTTAATGTGTGGATGTATGAGGTACTCATCCATAATCAGTGCAGTACCTACAGTGGAGGTTGGCACAACCCTATTTTTAGAAAAACAGAGGAGTAACATCACAGAAGCAAAGCAATGCACTGCTGGTGATGGGGGCAGCTGCAAAATGTATTTTAGTCACTCAAAAAAAAAAAAAAAAAAAAAAAAAAATCAACATCAGTTTAAGTAGGCACTATATTAATATATTAATAAGAAGAATATTTTCACCACTTCACTTTGCCATCAGACAGCCATTTACTTTGGCACAATGTTTTGTTAACCATAGAACTTCTGCATACTGTGCATACACACCGATCAGCCAAAACATTAAAACCACTAACAGATGTTAAAAACATTGATCATTTGGTAACAATGCAATGTTCTGCTGGGAAACACACACAGACCCTCCCACCCAGCATTGTCCTGTTGGGTGGGCCACTGCCTTTAGCTAGTGCTGTTGCCATGAGGGTATGTACTTCTATGTCTACTCTACAATGGTGTTTGGGTGGATAGAGCATGTCAAATGGCATACACATTGATGCAAGGACCCAAGGTTTCCCAGCAGGATACTGCATTGTAACAAGATGATCTGCATTGTAACAAGATGATCAATGTAATTTACTCCACCCACCAAGAAATCTATGTATTTTTTACTGGTTGTTTGGTAAGCCGTTCTATTTAGGTGGAGGTATTTGGAGCTATCTTACCTGATGTTTGGGTACAGCAGTGCTCTTCAGCATATGTCTCACTCGATTATTTGGCAGTAATCTTAATACATAATCCTCTTCAGAGAAATGTTTACTGCAAACGCGGAGTTGTTTCAATTTTGCAGGTGGAGAGTTGATGTCTCTCTTCAGTGCAGCTAGCCACAGCTGTCTAAGGTCAATATCAATCAACGGAACACGGTGAAATATATATGGGGACCAGGAAGTTTCTTTGTTTGAACAGCCCGGAAAAGCACACAGACGCACCATCTTTGAAATCTTTAGAAAAGTGAGGTTTGATTTCAGACTGATCTGGCAACAGCACTTTCTGACCCAAACAGCTGACCTGCACAGTTGGACTTATGCTTGGAATAGAGAAGTTCTATGGTTGACAAAGTGCAGTGCAAGAGGTAAAGGTCATGATAAAGCAATGAAAATATCATATGTGCACTTGAACAAATAATGACTTTTTTAAGTGCCCCCCCCCCCATCCACAGCAGTACATTGTTTCTCTTCCTCTCCATTACTCCTGCCTGCTTCTCCAAACTGGGGGCTTGCCGGCGGCCATGTTATACAACCCCACTTCAAAAACTCCAAACTATCCCTTTACAGGTAAAAGTATACCTCCGCTGAGCAAAGCTGTGATAAATGTTAAATACGTTGCTGATAAAACGGTCGATGCAGCTGTAGAGTCATTGCAGAGAGCTACAGTTGAGCCATTTAACTATTGGTTTTTACGGAAAAGGCAGCTATTAGACTTATTTACATGCCCATGTCGACTGAGCCCTCCAACATGCCTGTGTTTAAGATGTCCTTAACTTTACAATGAAGCTAGCTCGAATATAATCACAGCCGACATCCATGTCACATAATATAAACACAGCTCAGCTGCATTAAAGTCCACATAGCTTCAACGTAAATTGACATTAGCGCGCACACTGCTTTGACCGTGCATCTTCACTAAACAATCAAACACGACAAGTTAGCTTGTTGCTGATATTGCAACACTGCTCGTGCAGTGTAAACACAACTACCCGTTTCAGCTGCACGGCTAGTATGCAAATGAGGTGGTTAATTACCTCCGTCCGAGTTGCTTCCCTGGATTCAGCCATGATATGATGATAAGCTGCCAAATTACACCTCCTTTAACGTTAACGTTAAACACGAAGAGAACTAGCTCACCATTTGCTAAGCTAACGCTAGCTTGCTTGCAAGTATGCACACCTCTCCGCCTGTCCGCTAGCTCGCTACGGTTAGCTAGCCTTTATCGCGCCAGTATGTCCGCACGCCACAGTAACTAACCACTATGCTGATTAAATGGCATTTACGGGTGGAATAATGTTAGATATAGCAACGTCTTCGTGTATGAGTGTTATAATGAATGTATACAGCCCTAACAACGTGCAGAACATTACCGCGCCAGACTCTTGGACAGGCGAGCCTTGATTGGTGGCCAGACGTTCGTGTCCGTCGCCAGTTTCCGTAGCCGCCATGTTTGCTCCAAAATCCTGATGTGTGGGTTTGCAAATAAAATGCGAATTATTAAAAAGCACTCTTCAACCGTCAAACACTTTCAATAGGATTCCTTACTAGCGTTACATATTTTGCATTCAGTCTCGCGCGTCGCAGAGCATGTCTTCTTCTTTTGTTGACTTCTTTTTCTTCTTCGGGCTTTAATGGCCGCTTGCATCCTTCATGTTGCACTACCGCCATCCTCCGGAATTAGTCCACTCTTAAAGTGTCCAGCATATTTATGGGAACACCAACAACAGGACACATAGCCTACTTTTAGGCCGAGGGGAACATCAGAGCAAAAGAAAGACTTTGCATTGCTTTATGAGCATGTTATATTCGGATTCTTTGCCTGTGACAAGAAATTTTATGGCTGTAACAGCACTGCTTATAATTGAATTGAATCAAATTTTATTTATAAAGCCCAATATCACATATCACAATTCGCGCAGAGGGCTTTGCAGCACACAACATCTTTCTGTCCGTGGACCCTCACAGCAGATGAAGAAAAACTCCCCTTCCCAAGTAAACCCTTTTACAGGGGAAAAAACTGGCAGAAACCTCAGGAAGAGCAACTGGGGGGGAACCCTCTTCAAGGACGACCAGACGTGCAACAGATGTCTCATGTACAGAACACATCAACATAATAAATGTACAGTGATCCTTGTAACAAAATGAGACATTGAGAGAGAGAGTGAGACGACAATAGCTACAATAACTTTGATTTTAGTAATAACAGTACAGCATCTTGGTAGTATATTTGACAATATGACAATAATAGTTATATGTGTATAATAATAGTAGAAGTATGACTAATAACAACAGCAAGAGTAGTAGGAGGCATCAGGCAGGACCACGACAGCAGCGTAACCATGACCCACAATCCAGGTGTAGCCACAGTTAGAGGAAAACTGCGAGACGGTGGCGCACAAAGGCTCTGGAGAAGAAGATGAATTAGTGACACGCAGTACCAGAACATGAGTGTTAGCAAATGAAGAATTACCAACTTTTCAGAATCTGAGAGAGAGAAGGCGAGAAGGAGCTCAGTGTATCAGGAGGTCCCCTGGCAGACTAGGCCTATATCAGCCTAACTAGGGGCTGGTCCAAGGCAAGCCTGAGCCAGCCCTAACTATAAGCTTTAGCAAAAAGAAAAGTCTACTCTTAAATCATATAATGCATTTATTGTATGACCCCTTCCTTCCCGACCTTGCATGTGAAATTCATAGCTGTGTGAAGAAGTATGCAGATTTTAAAGCCAAAATACTAATTTTCAGGTATGAAAGTAATTTTTTGGACCAAGTCTATATTTTGATTAGTACTGGTACTGTTGAAATTAGAATTATGTAACTTGTATTAGATTAGGGATTAGTCTCTTAGGTGAAATATGAGGCATGTCATTTCTTATTATTTCAAACCACCATGCTGCTACAGCTAGCTTAACACTGGTTGAAAGGGGCGGGGATCGTTGAAACACAGTTTGCAAAAGTTTTTTTGAAATACTGAGCATCTGACAGGTACAGGTTAGCACGTTAGACCTTAGAGGAAGTGGTTAATATTGTATGTATCAGTTTTTTATGTTTTCTTTTTGTTATTGTGTAGTTTTTATGTCTTCACTCTTACTCTTCACTGTTACTACCGCTGTTGTGATACAAGTTACCCTGGTAGTCTGGCAGGTTGTGATAATGGAGCTCCTTGCATTTGACAACAGTTAATGAATCCTGTGATATAGTCGGAGAAGTTGAAAAAAAATGCAATTTGTAGTCGCGAAATAAGGGTACTTTGGGCCGAAATTTAAGAGCTCTAACACAAAAATTCAGCGAGTTATAGGCGCTGAGATAAAAAGTGTTACAACCATGCCCAGTCTCCCCTATATCATGAATCTATTGATTAGTCTTGCCAAATTTTATGTACCTAAGTGTAAGTTTACAAACCTTTAATGTTTTTTACAAAGATTCTGAAAAGTACATAAATTCCAGGGGCATCATAGCGAGGGGAAAGTGGGACTGATTGCCCAGGGCCTCAACGGAAGGGGGGTCCTCGAAAAGCCTGGAATGAAAAATTAATTGTGTTTGCAGCTTTTTATTTCTATGTAATTAGTTCCACAACTAAATTAAATTTGGCTTAATAAATCAGCTGAAAGACTGAACGTTGTGAAAAAAATAGTACAAACTCCCTGAGGCCCTGCTCACCTCTTAAAGGTGCTAAATTATTTAATCTGCTCTTGCACCAGGATTCTAAAGACCCTTTCCCATCGCACAAACAACCTGCTAACACCCGCTAACATCTGGCTTTCTAATGCTATAGGAAAGGCTGCAATCAGCATTCACACTCCAGGTGTGAATGCTGACTGCAGCCTTTCCTATGACTCTGTAGCTGTTTCAGGTATTTATTGCCTCCGCCTCTGATCAGCATTGATGGGAACACAACACCTGAGTGAACACGCTAATTTTAGCTCCTTTGCTGGTGAGATGTGAGCTACCACAAAACACCGTCCGTCTCCACCCAAGCAGCGCTCAAACATCAGTCCAAATTAGTCTGCACTGAGTTTGAAATAGAGACTAAATAAGTGAGAGATATATAAAGAGAAGTAACCATTTCTTCTCAGCTGTTTACCTGTTCTCCAGCCTGTCTGTGATGTTGAATGTGACACACACACACACACACACACACACACACACACAGAAAGGCATACTCCTCTGCTGCTGAGCCATATACACAGCTCTGGTCTACTGGCAATGGGAAAGGAGTCTATGGGCTATTGTTAGCAGGTTTACCTGTGTTTAAACAACCTGTGTACATGTGCTAATTTTGGTGGAAAGGGGGTATAAATGCAGCTAGAGCCAAGTGAGTGACTGCTTATGCTGCTGGAGCATCAACAACACTGTCATGGTTCTTAACCAAGAAACGGAAATTAGGGCTCCGGAAAAAAAAGAAAAGAGATGAAAGGGACAGAACGCAAACTGATTTAAACTGACTTATCAAAAGGTGCATGGAGAGACATAAATCAACAGAGGAAGGGCGATAGGCCCACATAGACTACAGGGGCCCCAGAATTTAGTGCTATGCCCCTGATAAATACAGTGAAATAGCGGTTAAAAAAAAGCCATATTAACTGTATAATTGCATATTTTAACTGTAAAGTAGGCTATGTAATTGAAATGTGATCTTTGGACAAGGAAAGTCTCATTTGCTTCCATCTATAAGTTGTGCACCAGCTGAAAATGTTCAGTGATTCTTAATTAGTCTACATACTATTATAGTTGTGCCTTAAATGTGCCTTTAGGTTTTTTCCTTTTTAATTATTTATTTAAATTAAACCCTGGCATGAATTTTGCACTGTTGCACTGCTTTGCATTTATTTTCACGTTTTTGTGTCTAAGTGACTAATGGGAACAACATTTTTTGAAACTGGTCCAGTATTGAGCGAGAGCAGAGGCCAGGCTGCAAAGTAAATACTCCAGGCATTATCACATTATCAATTTATGTCCAACGAAAGTGATAGCTGTTGCCACTGACAGGCTCAGATTGTGTCTGACAAGCTTATGGAAAGGATCCCTACAGAGATAGATCTTTTTGTTAAAGAGTGAGATCTTTTTTTTGTTGTTTTTAACCAGAAACAGATCCAAAATTGCTGTCTTCAAATCCACCATACTCCATTTAAATAAACAGTATTTTAACATGTAAAACACACTTCATTCAGAGTCGACAGAAACTAAATAAAAACTGACATTGGAAAAATAACTGATCAGTAATTTTAGTATCATCACAGTGTTGGGAAGTAAATAGTTACATGAATTACATTACAAAATAAATGAATTGTAACAACATGACCATAAAGTCGCTCCTCACGTACAGCTTCAACTTCAACTAACTGCATATTCAGACACTGTTTAAAAAGATTTATTAATAACTTATTGTCACACTGAAGTAACCCAGCCTCAGTTTTTCTCTCAAATATTTCCTCCATCAAGTTGCACAACATACTGAATTTATGTTCACACATGCTTTAACACCCAAACTCTTCTCATGATTAGCAGAGCTGTGTGTAAGCTCATGACTTCAACAGGAGCAGGGTAGCAATGAAAATGTCTGCACACTCATATGAATAATACATGAAAAATATACTTACAGTTGCCACATAATATACAAAAAATTATATTTGTTTTGAGGAAACTCTCAACATGTATTTCTGTGTTTCTTAGTTATGAAACAAGGAACCTTAACCTTCACCCAAAGCCTTGTCTACTAAGTCACATAAAAAAGATTTTGTCTAATAAGAAACTATTCATATATATATATTTTAAGGATTATTTTTGTAATTTAGCTTATAAATCTGCATGAGTGACATCCATGTTTTTAATTTGTCTCCATGGTCAATGCATCACCTTTTTAGCAGCATATTTAGGTGCAGGCTGCACTGAAAGACGTACACTATACAGCCAAAAGTATGTGGACGCTTAAACATTACACGTAATTTTTCAACGTGTAATTTTAAAACAATGGGTTTAACATGACAAAAGTTAATGTTTGGTTGATGGTAAGAAACGTATCAATTTACATATTGCAAATACATTTTACTGTCCACACAGAGTGACCTAGATTAGTTAGAAAAGTTATTTATTAGCATTAACTCTGATAACAAGTCAGGTAAAGCAATATTTTAGTATTTTACAGATACAAGTTTGGGAAAAAATCAATCAGATACTGGCTCCAAATGAGGTCACCAGCTCAAGATGCCAGTAGCCATATTTCATTTTTGTACAGAGGGGGAAGATGGAGATGTGTCATCCATCTTTATATACAGTCTATGGTTTATCCTCAAGGTGCTGGATGGGGTTGAGGTCAGGACTCTAAAGTTATTCCACACCAAATTCAGGACCCCATGTCTTTATGGATCCAGCTTTGCAGGGGCATTGTCATGTTGAAGCAGGGCTTTCCCAAAACTGCTGCCACACAGTTGGAGGCCCACTATTGTCTAAGATATCATGGTTTTGCTGCAGCATTTAGTTTTCCCTTGATTTGACCAAAGGATCTAGCCAAAATCATAAAAAAATAGTCAAAAACCCAAAATACACAGCATGTATGTGAACAGGGTTGTCCATATACTTTTGGTCAGATAGTGCTACACCAGCAGATTTTGTGTTAGTGGTATGTAAGTGTCTTTGATGCTCCCTGCTGGAGCTTCAGAGAAGTTATCTTACTGTCCAACTCGTCCATGAAGCCTTCATCCACAGACTCACTGTCCACCTCCTCTTCTTCAGCCTCTGTGGGCAGAAACACATGAAGCTGAGTGCGAGCTGAACCTGCAGCTAGAGAGGGGCGTTCACTGCAGCTCGGGAGACAAGGCTTCCCAATGATAGACAAAGGCTCTCCCTGGGACAGTGAGTTGCGATACTGCATCACTAAAGGTCGGAGATCACCCTGGACCATCTCTGGGCTCAGGGCAGGGTTGTGTGAATGACGTCTCGCTGGTTTTGGCTTGGTGGATGGCTGGATGGCCTGGGAGAAGTGGATATAGGCCGGTCTGCTGCAGCTTTGGACCTGCTGGTTGTTCTGCTGCTGGTGGGGCTGGCTGGTCCCCGATGGGTGACAGGTCTTGCAGGGGAGCAGGACTGATGACTTGGAGAGTGGAGGAGGTGGGGGTCGCTTTTGTAAAACACTGGGGTGACGGTTGCATGAGTATCCCTCGAAAAGGATGCTCTCATTTGGGGTGAGGAGGGACGGCTCACTGAGGCTGTGGAGACAGCAACTGTTTATTAGCAAAAACATTTTCAGGAGTTGATAACAAGCCATGGCAGCTGCTCTGTGAGGCTGTATTAAGGCACAGCAGTGCTTTAAGCTAGATGCTAATACTCACAGTGAATGCTAACATGCTCATGGTTTGCTGGCTTAATGTTTGCTAATGTTTGCCACTGTAGATCAGTGTGTTAGCATGCTAACATTTCCTTTAAGTGTGCTGCAGAGGTTATGTTTTTCTGTAGGTCAACCTGGGAGACACCATTGCCCTGGTTCCTACTAATGGGAGGCGCCCAGGAGGCATCCTGATCAGATTCCTGAACCACCTCAACTGGCCCCTTTGATGCAAAGGAGCAGCGGGTCTACTCCGCGCTTCCTCCAGATGTCTGAGCTATCTATAAGGCTGAGCCCAGCCACCCTACTGAGAAAACTAATTTCAGCCATCCGTGATCTCACTCTTTCAGTCACCATCCAAAGCTCATGCTTATAGGTGAGGGTGGCAGCATAGATGGACTGGTAAATTGAAAGCTTGCTAGCAGCCATCTTTTTATGAGTCACCTTAAGGCTTCAAAATTCACAAGTGGGCTATTCACTGATGTATTTTGTGTTGTAGAACAAAACATGACAGTCTGTTAAGCTTGTGTTAATCACAGTCCTTATTTCAGTCATCTCACCAAAAACCTATTCAAAAAAACCCATCGACTTCAAGACGAGGGAATTGGGAGTGTTAAAATGCTAACTCAGTTTTGGGTTTTAGGACATAGTCCTGCAGCACTCTATATAAATGCCTGCACCAGGCCCCCTGAAAGAGCGCTGTGCTTTGAAGCCAGTTTTCATGGTGGCCAAATAGTGGAATTACATCCGTCACATGATGCCATCGGGCCCAAAAATACTTTTTCCTATTAACTTATATTGTGAAAGAGACATTTGTAAATCAGTGGATACATTTTCTTGAGCATCACAGCCCCTACAAAGTGACTTGTACCCATTCGGTCTTATAACATTTGCAAAGTCTTGAAGAGCTACAAAACTGAAAGATTTTTTTTTGGCCCCATACCCCACTGAGCAGCTTTCATAGGGCTAAACAGGGCCCTGCCTAAAACACTGTATCCAATTCTCTTCATACATCCATGGTCTGTACCAAATTGTTTGTCCATCTATACAGTAGCTGTTGAGATATTTTCCAGTTTGGATGAAAAGAGGTGGACCAAGCATGGCAAATAAAAAAAAAAACTACAAGTATAAAGCTATGCTAGTGGCTCCATGAGACTGTAGTGGCATGCTAACATGCTCATTAAGACAATGCTAAAATGCTGATATGTAGCCAGAATAATGTTTATCGTGTTCATGATCTTAGTTTAGCATGTTAGCATGCAATTAGCACTAAATGCAAAGTACAGCTAAGGCTAATAGCAATGACATTAGTTTTGCAGGTATTCAGCCATAAACCAAAGTATTGGACAAAGTACAAATTTCACCTGATGGTGATAAAAAGTGAAGGTATCACCAAAGTCATGACAATCACTCTGAGGAATGCGTCAATGTCTATACCAAATTTCAATGCCATCCATCCAGTAGTTTTCAGCCAAACAATAATCCCATGTTTTTAATGGCGGTGCTAGAGGGAAGGTCAGGGCATCAAGAAAATCATTATGATTCATCTTCTGGGGACCATGAACGTCTGTACAAAATCCAGTGACAATTCATCAGATAGGTGTTGAAATATTTTCCAGTCTGGACCAAAGAGGTGGAGTCACTTACTAACAGACTGATACCGTCATGTCTAACAAAACAAAAATATTCACACATCAGAACTCTTCCTCTTCTTCCTCCTCATCTATTTGATGGTTATTCAAAACCTGCTCTGCTTGGGTGAGTGGAGGCCATCAAATACTCTGTCAGACAGGGAGGCATGTGTGTTTGTGTTTAAGAGCTTAAAGTGTGTGTATGTGCCTCGCTCAGGTTTCTCCCTCCTGTGCGTGAAGCCAGTGTGGGTGTTGCATCAGGCGACGGATCGGCTTCCACACCTGAGATTTATGACACACTGGTCCCTAGCTTCTGTACTCAAAGCAAACCAGGAGGGGGGGGTAAAGAAGTGGCCTACATTATGCTATCAAATTGGGACAGACCAGAGAGGAAACAATTACGGTGTAATTCCAGTCAAGCGTTGAAGCTTTGACAGGCACTTTTGCTGAAATGAATAGAGACGGTGTAGATGTGAGAGTGGAGATGACATACAGGTGATTAATCACATCAAACATGCAGTGATGCTGCAGCTGCTGCAAGATCTGCACCTGGTGTCATTTATCACTAACAGGCCTGTCTTAGTCTTTTTTAAAAGATGTTTTGATGTTATTTTTAAGTCATTTAATACAAAAAGTTCTCAATAAAGTCAGGTTTTATTTATATAGCTACATGAAAATCACAAGTGTGCCTTAGTCAACAGTCTGTAAACAACCTGTCAGTTTAGAGGAGAAAAAGCTCCACGTTAACCCATGCAAATAATGAATAAATTAAATATAAATAGAAAACATTTAAGCACAATCATTACTGACAAACAATCACAGACAGAAAGATTTGCTCGTTATCGTTTTTTTTTTTTTATTATTTGTATGCAGTGTTTCACTCTGTTTTCCACCAGTTTGGACTCATTGATATTTACAGCACCTTGCCAAGATTAAGCCAGGTGGAAGGGTGGTTGTCCTGCATTATCTCAATTAATCATATAAAATGCCAAACTATAGGAAAACAAATTCACATCACTGAAGTTGGAGAACCCAGGGTGATGTTTTCAGATTGTTTTTAGTCTCACCAGCAGTTTAAAATCCAAAGATATTCAGTTTACTGTCACATATCAAAAAGAAAATCAACAAATCCTTACACTGAAGAAGCAGGCTTTGTTTGGCATTTTGGCTTTAAACCATTAATCGATTATCAGTATAGTTTCCATTTAATCTTCTAATTAATTGACAGCTTTTCAGACCAAGTCATTGTGATCCACACCCTTTATGAAAGGGATACTTTACCCCCTACATGAGCATTTGGATTTCAGTTACTCACTTTGTGTTACATTGAATTTAGAAAGAAACATTTGTTTTTTCTCATCTCACTCCATGGTGAACAAAGAATAGTAAACAATCACACAAGGATGAGTGATGCACCTGTGTTGTTTATGCAGGAGAGTTTTATATTGTACAGTTTTAGTGAAAATGTGAAAAGTCAGCAGATGTTCTGAGACAGTTGTGGTCCCCATATGACTTCAATTCATAAAGATTTTTCTCTGGTTTTGGATTCTTCGTTCACTATAGAGGCATGCAAGAAAAACAATGTTTTTTTCACCAATTTAATATAACACACGGTGAGTAATTGATATGCAAATAATCATTTGGAGGATGAAGTATTCCTTTAATTTTACTCCAATATATAGGGTTTTTATCAAATCAAGGCAATTAGGGTCAGAATTACTGACAGAGATATTAAATAAATTAACCACATTCCCTCCATTGTAAATGTTCTCGTGTGCACCAGCCCTAATGGTTACTTCTCTTGTATTACCATTACATCTGAGTCACTGAGCTAACATAAATAATTAATACCCATTTATTTTGTTTAACAAAACTAACTGCTGTTCTAAAGGTGTTTCCAAAATCGCAGACTTTTCTAGATTTTCTGGATGAAAAATTAAAATAATTTTTTAACACATCTCTCAGATTTTGTCATTTTTGTCTGATCCAGACCAAGGTGGATGTGAGTAGATAATAAGCCTAGATTTGAGATACTCTCGCGAGCCACTTCAAAATATTCTTGTATCAAAGTTTTAAATTGTGAAAATGCTGCGGTTAAGACCTGGTTAAGTTAAGGCTTTAAAAAGCACTAGGCTAGGGTTAGGGAAAGACATGAAAGATGAAATCCTACAGGGGTTTTTGCAAATCTGGGGTTTCCAGACATGACCTCCACAGGAAAAAAGGAATTATTTAGAGAAACAGATGCTTTGTTCAGTGACTCACGTGTAAACTGGAGCTACATACAAACTGAACCCTTCTGGTCCTTCAGCTGAAATCTTGTGTGCATTAGCTTACCTGAGACGAGCCATGCTGCTTCGCCTGCGGGGCCCTTTGGCTGTAGCGACCAGTGAGGGCAGCCTTACGGGGGTCCTGGTCCCCTTGCTTCCTCCTGCTGTGGGTGGAGGGTGCACAGAGCTGGTGAGCAGATAGGTCTGGACCAAAACTCTGCTCTTTTGGACGGCTCTTTGATGCCACCGACCACTGACGTCCAAACCCAGGCCGAGCACAGCCGTTGGGGGTGCAGTGGTGCCACTCATTGGTCTCTAAATGTTGTGTCACACCTGGAGGAGAATTTACCTGAAAATGTCTTGTCAAAGTTAAACTAGATTGATCCTGGTACACATGGACTCTCGCTTTAGATATCAAGCAGATAAAGCGGATACTGGAAAGACCTGGATCTGTACGTCTACAGGCCCTGGGGGGTGAATGCAGAGGGGATTGTACTGCTCCACCTGTGGGCAGCGGACACCATCAATGATGTATGTCCATTAATGATGCATGGCTAGAGCTGGTCAGGTGGACACCACCTACTTTACCTCCTCTCCCTCTCTCCCTTTCCCTCTTCCCCAGGTCGGCTTACAATGGGAGGGAACAGGTGGTAAACAGACGGGGCAAAGCGAGTCCAGGAAATGTAAATGTGATACAGTGAACTTCAAATAGAAAGAACCCTCACTACAATTGTTCAATGTGTTTTACTCACAAACCACATGTCTGACATGTGACCCTGACATCTCTTACATGCTCAACTGTTCCAGTACAGGATTTCATAACACTTCTAACCTAAGAATTGGGTACTGATGAAGTACTTCCTGTTCTCTTCTGCTACTTAAATATAGTTGCAGAGGTAGAAAACAACACAATAGGGAACAAGGAGGAGAAAATGAGAAATAAACTATATTATTTTTGGAAGTACAGGGTAGGTAGTACTTTGAAACAAAACAGCTACATCACTAACATTGGGTTAACATGGGGGGAGACATACACCTTACAAACAATTTACTGTAAGAAAATATTTGGACATGAGTACAACACATGCAGGATAATCATTCATCAACTAACAAACTGTTGGGAGCAATGAATTGGTAGACTTGTCAAATTTGTTATAATCGCACAAATGCCCGTTTACAAGGTTGTCTTCTTCCAGAATGCTCGCTTTAACTGTTGGCTAATTCTAGACAGCTAACAATGCTAATAAATGCTATTTAGTTAGCTAGTACCTCTAATGATCTGTCTCAAGTGGAGATTGTAACATTCCTAAGTGTAGCTCTGCCTTTGCTCAATCCACTTTCTCTTTTAAAGCCATCAAATCATGGAACAATCTTCCAACCAACCTGAAACTTTGCACAGACTTCAACGTTTTTTCTCGTGAACACAAAAAATGGATCTTAAGGAATCAGACTTGTCAGCATTAATCTTAAGCCTAAATGATCTTACAACTTTGTAAAAGTATGTAATATTTTAATACCTGTATGTTCCTATTTCCCTCTGTTATGAAATATGTTTTGGACCTGAGTGTTTGTGATGTGTGAGTGGGTGTATGTATGCACATGTGTATAGATGATTGTTTTGTTTTGTATGTTGACACTTTTTACCTTCTTGTTGTCCTTACTCACCTGCCCTGGGACTACGGATGGAAAGTAGCTAGTAAGCTAAATCCGGTACAAAGCATCTCTTCTCATTCTGAGACTAATGTTATTTTGTACATTGTCCCTGATACAAATAAACTTATTATTATTATTATTATGATGAGCTGATCAAACAGTAGTGTACTGCTATTATATATAGATATGGACTATATAAAGGCACACATGACTGAATAGTTTGAGGCAGGAGTAGTCTTGTTTTTAAGAACCATTTCTCTCTAGCCTATTTAAAAATTGTTTCTCAGACCTGTCTTTAGTGACGCTGTATTTTATAGGCCTGTTCCACTGACCGTCACTGAACAGAGACACTTAATGTAACTTGGCACTCTTGGGGAAAATGTGGTAATGTTTGGTTTCTCTTATTTTACTTTGTTGTGTTGTTTTTCATGAATTCCTTGAAGTTTTGCTCCTGTTAACTGACAAAAAGAGGTTGAACTACATTAAGAATTAATTAAAAATGCACCACAGTAATCCCAACCAAATGAAATTACTGAAATAAATGGATAACTGGTGTTAACTCCAAGTGTCGGTACAAAAGAAAAAAATGACAAGCCTAAACATTAACAAGTCCAGTATAACTTAAATTAAAAATGTGAAAAGATCCACTTCTATATAATCAATAATTTTGAATTTAAGTGAACACATTTGGAACATTAAAGACGGGTCAAAGGAACTGTTGAGCTTATCTTATTTGGCTGTGGGGGCATGTCAATTAGAAAGGGTTGGGAACTACTGTAATAATTAAACACTGTCTCTGCTTCACCTAACCATACCATAATAAATGATACACACTTCCTATGAGATTAAGTATAGGTATTAACTAACTTTCCCGTTTTCACTGAGGGTTTATGCTCAATTTAACATTTCCATCATGTTACTGTGTCACTCAGACACACTGTATCGGATCATTTGGTTTCAGGTTTACACGTTTTTCCTTTTATTTGTCACCTGTCTGTGTTTTTGGCTGCTAACAGCCTGTTTACAGTGTGTTACAGTACCAGAGTGCAGCTTAGGTGAGTCAACATTAAACTGACCCACATTGGGCCTCCCTCAGTCAGGCTTCTCCGTATCGCCTTCCACCCTCCGGGCTGGACCTCCTCCAGGGTTGACAGCCAAGACCTCAAGATACAAGTGTGATCCAGGAGCGGAAACACTGCACCTTTACCCTTAATTGTAACCGGACGGGCTTCAGAGCAGGAGCACTGAGGCAAGTCAGGCAGGCTGAGGTGGTAGTTAATCAACTGCTCAGGCCTAAGGTAGAGCAGGTGAATAAAATGCACCAGTACGACTGAATCAAGTCAAACTGCATTTATGTTTGTTTGTTTTTTTTTATTAACTATGTTCTTTGTAACCTCTGCATGCTGCAACTTCAATTGAACTTGCTTTAACTTATCATTAGCCTTTTTGTTTTTTTTAATGTGTCAGGTTCAATGTCAAGGACAGGTCAGAAATCAGGTTAGTCAACTGCAGAAAACAGCATGGAGACCTGTGGAAACTTCATGGTGGTTACTTGTTTTATTTATCTCTTACTTATTCAGTCTCTCCTTCAAACTCAGTGTAGACTAATTTAGATCACTTTCTGAGTGGTGCTTGAATGGAGACAGACTGTGTTTTGTAGTGGCGCATTACTGCATCTCACTGGTGCGCAATGGGAAAGGGGCTAAAAAAAAGTGCATCAACCATAGATAGGCACTGTCCCTTCCCCTCTGGTGGACTTACATGGGACCATTTTATCCAAAAAATGTAAGACAAATGACTTTTTTGATCCCATTTGAATTGTGCCATGAATTAAGTATTTGTCAGCACAATTTAAAAGATAGTTTTGCAAGTCAAGAAAGTCAGTTTGTCAGTGCAAGACTGTTCAAATTTCTAATTAGAGGGACTACACAAGTCACATCAGTGATGCCCTAAATCTCGCTTTGATAATCTTCCTGTGATAGCTGTGTTTTATAGCAAGACATTCTAACAAGAGCAATGGGTGTTGGCTCATTCTTCCACTTCTAGGCTGATACAAACACGAGGTAAAATGACATTTTATTTGTTTGGGGAACATAGCTAGGTTACCTAACCAGCTGGCTAGCTGGTCTAAGTGAAGAATTTAGTGTAAGACAAAAGCTGTAGTTCATTCAAAGGTTTCACACAAAACCAGATGGTAGTATGATAAAACTCTATCAAACTGACTTTCTCTACTTGCAGAATTATCTTTTAAATTCACAAATATCATATGTAATTGAGGGCAAAGGATAAAAAATTGTCTCTCTGTTAACCACTGTGTGTATTTCTTCCACAATAAAAGGTCCAGTGGGAGATCAGTTACTAAAGATTATCAGTCTGTGCAGTTACTACCCCCAGTAGCTAAAAAATGGCAGACTGACAAACAACCGGGTAATTGGAAACTTTAAGCTTCTTCGTGAGACAACAGGTTTAAATGAACTCATCTCATAAATAGACAGGCAATAATCTGCAAAGTAGGAAACACAAAGACCAATGGTCAGGTTCACATTATTTATTATTAAAACTTTACAGCGTAAATAAAAAAAAACAAAACAGTGCATCCCTCCTCTGGACTGCAGACTGCTTGTCTTCTTGCTGGATGCCTCTTGGTGCTGCATCTGTTCCACCACCTGCTCCACCACCTGCAGCTCTGCAAGAAGCAGAAAAAAAATGTTTTTAGTGGAGATTATTCAACTTTGGAACATTTTTTTTTTCATCATTTCACATCCGAGTCTGAAAAATAATTTGCAGAGGGACTAACATGGAGGTCATCCTGCTGTTAGCACAGTTCTGTCACTGGTGTCTCCTGCAGCTCTGGCATTTAATAGACATCAATCTTCATTTTCACCTGCAAAGAAACAAAAACTAAGACCAACTGTTCTTTAACCCCATTGCAATTTTGATTAAAAAAAGACTGAGTTCTTCTCGCAGCTCACCCGTCACATTTCATTAACTTACCCTGGTTTAATGGTGTGGGCTCTCAGCCTCCTCCGACTGGTCGAGGCTCCTGTGGCAAGAAACAAACAGTGAGAGCCTGGTAGTGAACTACTCAGCAGGTTTCTACCTTTACTTTTTTTTGTTTGTTTTATATATCAATTACTTGGAGGGTGCCAGCCTAATAAAACAGCATGTACATCACTGAGTATGTATATATTTTGTGTGTGCATGTGTTTGTGTGGGTGGTAACTGTGGAGGTTCAAAAGAAAACCAAACATAGGTTTTAATTGTAAATACAGGTTACGATGTTAAAATGTGGACATGCATTACAAGTCAATGTGTATGTCATTGTGAGAACAAATATGCTGAATGAGTTGTGTGATAGAGTTAAATACAGATTATAAAAAGGCATCTTAGCACCCTGAAGTAGACTCATTTGTTTAGAAACTGCAGACGAGACAAGTTCATGACAACAACGTTGAGATCTGTTGCAAACCTCTGGGTTTTCGGTTTCCCTGTTACAAAGCCATGTGAAGCTGGACTTCGTTCTGACACATCAGGGGTGTTACTGCAAAAACCCCAAACAGAGCTGGGAGCTGCACCACAGAGCTTGTAGAGAAGAGGTTGTTTTCAGCGTCAGTTGTGCAGACTTTGGGCAGTGCCCTTTTAGACAAGGCCACATGAGGCCTAAAAGGGTAATTCTGGCATCACACTCAGAGACATAGATTATTTTGGCCAATCAGGACTGAGGACTTGGTTAGAAAATGGATCACAGTGCAGACAGATACATCTTGACAGCCTCCAGGGCTTGATTCATGGCATTGGCTGGACAGTGTAGTTCCCTGGTGATCAGGGAGAACCATAAACTCACGGTCCTTCACAGGTACAAGACAACTTCTATGTTCAAGCTACAGAAGGAAAACACCAGTCAGGATGTGCTGTGTTTTCACCGAGTGGCTGGTCACTGGCAGGACAGGACATTCAGGTTTTAACAGGAAAAGTGACAAAATATGAGCGGTAAGAAGAGGCACTGAGAGGAGAGAGGAGAGGAAGCAATAGAGTTCAGTACTACTGCAACGTTTTTTCCTCAAAGAAGAACTATGTATGTCCATTTCGTTTCTTTCAAGAGCATAATAAGTCTTTTTATTGTGTCTGGTATGCAAGTTTGCCCTACAAACCACTTCAGCCTAAAACCAACAACCATCAATTTTGATTTAGTTAGTTTTTATTTTCAGTGTGGTACTCTACTCAAGGAAAAGATCACAGTATTCTTGAAGGGTGTTGCCCTGTTACACTGTCAAAAAATATACTGATAGTTCAACATCTACACAAGTAACTTCTACTTAGTACTTCAATGAGGGTTAATCACCTATGAGCTTTGGAACCACTGTTCCAATGATGCTTTGAGTGATGTTAGCAGGAAGTATAATGTTGCAATTCTGGTAATGATGCCAGCTTGAGTTATGAGCAATCCGACTGGATATTGTGTAGATTTGTGTGTGTGTGTGTGTGTGTGTGTAATTCCCAGATGTTAACTAGATTAACAAGAATTTATGAGTATGAGACGTGAGCTTACTTGACATATTATAACACCTCAAAACGCATTGCATGTCTACAGACTGTCCAATAGTCAACTGCCAGCTAGAAAGTTTGATAATTACCTGTTAGATAAAATAATCATGAATGATGGCAAGTGATGTTAAGGTGCATCAAGAGCTCACATAAACACTTCAATACTGAAAAAAACAACAACTTTAAACTAAAATATATTACGTTGAGTGGAAGAGGTAAAGTTGATTTACATTTGTGATTAAAAAAAAAATTATTTAAGGGCAGCTCAGACTGGTAATGTTGTGATCGATACGGTCATGTGCTGCAGAGAAGATGTATTGCTAAAGTGTACTTCATTATCAACAGTCTGCTGGTAATGGCGTACCTAAATGTTAATTTGGTACACAGTATGTCACACATACTGATTTAGCATGTAGTATGCAGCACTAGATTACTTTCATGGATGTTTAATTGTTTTAGAAACTTAAAAATGCTCTGCTGTTTAAGTCTTTTGTTTTGGAAAGATAGGACCACTCTAGTCTTTTTGATATATATATATATATATATATATATATATATATATATATATATATATATATATATATATATATATATATATATATATATATATAAATATAAATATAAATGTATATACAGGTTGTTTGGAAAGTGAAGAGAATCTGCTTCCTGTGAACTCAGGATATGAGTGTAAATGTAAATATTTGTATTTTTCAAGAGAAATAAAAAAAATCCACATCAAGCACCATAAATAAACACATTAAGTCACAAAGGTTGTCCAAGGATCAAACTGCAGTGAGTATTGGATTACAAAAACAGACTGAAAGGGGTTTACATTTCCTACAAACCCACCCAGATCAACCCCAGCACTATGTGACATGCTTCACTTCAAAGTTGAAATGACCTCCCAACCCAGTGCCACAAACTATAATTGTTTATAGTTTTTGTAGATAATTTACCAGCAGAGACAGAGTCAGGAGAGGTGACGACATATGGAGACAGTTCTGTCAGTTACCAAGGTCAATGCCATGTCTATACAACGCAATTTAATTCTATAACATTTAAAGCAACTACAAGGAGTTATTAACTGGTGATGTAACAGTATTAATTCAATACTAATGTCTCTATATGACCTACACAAACAAGACAGTCAGTAAGAAGATTGACATTTTCTATAGTTATTCTTAGTGTCCATCCCCGGGTCCATAAAATCGGTTTGCAGTGAGTAGTGGGCTACCCTGGCCAGTTAAAAGGAAGGGAGGGGAGATTTTCCTTTTTTGTGTGAAATTTTGTCGTTACTAGCGTATTTTGTGAGTTACAACCAAAACCTGTTCTGTCATCAGTTGCATCTATCTTTCATTCACTTCAAAAATAAAAGGCACAAGCTAGTCAGATCAAGATCTTTCCAACACGAGGCAGTGGTGCTCATTAAACTGCTGCCGCTTTCGTCCACAGGTATCGTGAAGTGTAATTTCCTTGTAGTTGCTTTAAATAGTCTGAATAATTTTTTTAAATTGGCCTGCACACTTGTGCTACCGTTTCTGAAAGAGCTCAAATCTACATTATGCATTCGATTGTTAAAGATGTAAAAGAAATGCAGCACAAAGACAAAACTTGCATTACAGTGGAAAAGTCATCCATGAGTTGGGCTTTGTGTTAGACTTATTTTCTGTTCATTGTCGCACACAACCTGCCTGTTACAAAGGCTAATTACTTTTCAATATAAATTAAAAAAGTGCAGCAAAAATCACCAAAGAAATCAGCACATGCTGAATGAAGAGAACTGAAAAATTTGTATAGTTGTCAAGATTTAAGCATTCTAAAGCTTTAAAATTACAAAATTAAAATTTTCACTTTGCCTGAATACTTCAAGCCTAGTGCTCACAGTATGACAGCAGCACTGTGTCCAACACCTCTGATGAGAAGCTGTAGTGTTGAACCAGCAACTGAGCTGTCCGTCTCTCAAGCATTCATACAGGAAAGCCAAAGTACTACAACCACACACACACTGCACAGGCTAGTATGCTTGCCACATCCACACACAAAAAGATTGAAGAACAGAGATCTGCACTGTGATGCCATTCTTTATAAGTGTGATGCCAGAAGCCCTGTAAACGTCACCGTGAGCTGTGACGTGGTGCAACAGAGGAGAGAGTTATGTTATGGGAGAACTGTGCATCTTTTATTATAAACATGGATGGGACACTTACCTTTACTTGTTCGGCTGATCTGTGAAAGCATACCTCTGGCTGCAGTGCAAACATGTCCAGGCTTTACTGTCCACTGACTTCTGCAGAACTACTCATCGCCAATGTAACCCAACTGCAGAGAAGAGCCTCTACTGTGGACTGGGGCAGCCTGTCTTTAACAAGCTGGCTGACAGCAGCTAACACACCTCTCATTTACCCAAAGACATGACAGACACACACACACGCACACGCACACAGGCACAACCGACCCCCTCTCTTCAACCGTTCGGTGCACGGGACTTCCTGCCTCAGGTAGGCTAGTGAATAGGAGGTCAGTCTGGTCCACTAGAGCAGTTTTTACCAACAGCTTTCAGGGTCAGGAAGGTTCCACAGAGGACAACAAATATTGATAATGAGGGGGTTAAAAACAGTTTAACAAATCTTGACTAAGATCTTTGTTTTTGATATGTTGGTGTCAATTATTAGTCCAATAACACAGAGTCAAAATGTGTTGCAATAGCAGACACCTTGGTTCTGAAAATCAGTTTTATAGTTACGCAGTAGTCTGTTGACTATGAAGTTCACTTACAAAATGTCACTGTCAAAGCTTTGCTTTCAAGTTTTACTCTAATGATGGCATCAAAGTGTGTTGGTACTTAAGGGCATCACTGTTCTGAACCTAATATAGTTACTGTGTAGTCTGTTAAGTGTACTCTACTGCCTTTCAATAAACTTAATACAGTGATATGAAGGGATGTGTATCCAGGATCAATACTAAATTTGTACCAGTTCCTGACTGGTCAGCATCTTAAAGTGTCTGGACCAACTGTGCTGCTATCAGTATAAAATTTATTGTTATCTAATTATAACACAGCTGGCATTTACAAATCCCTAACTGTGCCCCTCTGATGACGAAGCTGCCGGCATCATGCGATTACAGTAATGTTGCTAAGTACATGATGCATCCCTGACGCATTAAAATCTAAAATGACATAGTCAACTCACTATCTATGCATCCAAGGGATGTACTATTATTTTTCTTAATAATGCTACATTGTAAGCCACAAATCCATGGTGAAAGTGCACACGACTGTACTTTTTTCTCACGTCACGGAAACCACTGTGCTTTGTTAATTTTCAGATGCCTCATTCAATATACACAGGAAACAGCTAAACTTATAGCCGCAAAAGAGTACTAGTGATAAAATAAGTTATATCAATAAAGGCATCAATATGTTTCGGAGTCATTAAGTATCAGTATCTGTATCAATATCAGTGTCAATTAAGTCCTCACAATACCCATCCCTAGTAATGTGTAATTTCTGAAGTGCTATTGGTGCCATCTTTTAAAGGATCCTGACTCTGAACTTGTATGAGCGTCAGTGTCAAAGCTTTGGTTACTATTTTTACTCTTATAACAAAGTCAAAATTAGTACAGGCACCAAGTTTTGTTACCTGCCCTTTTTACTGCACCATTTGGTGTATTTGCTCTTTTTTCTCTGCACTTCTGCCACGACCAGATCCAATTGAAAAAAACTATCCAAAATCGACTGCTGCAACATTTTTTCCCCTCGTTTTGAATGTGTATTATTTCACATTTTACATGTTCTTTGTCAAGGCCACCCTTAACAGGATTAGAATGAAAATTTCAGCACATCTATATTGGAAACCATATAGAGTTTAAAACTGAGGACAGTTTCAATATGTCAGAATATTGTTTGAGCTGACTTTCCTTGCACAGTAATGTGCATTCAAACTATTTCGAATCTTATAAGGTCAGAAGAACATTTTTAGCAGCCTCTAAGCAAACCTATGAGGAAAACTTTTTTTTCTTATATTTGGACTTCTTTGGTGACATCACATACTCAAAAAGCGTCCTTTAATTTATGATGTCTAATATATTATTTCTCAAATGCAAGTCTTTCTCTGATACAAGTATGGTAACAGCACAAATAGACGTGCATCAAAATCACAGCCGCGACTAGCTTGACTGCAGTATTGTTCATGGTGCTGCTGTTGATATGTGTCACTCTGTCTTGTCTATATTTATGCATTGACAGTGTTTTCTTTTTGCACAGTGGCATTATAAATTTGTTTTTCACCGTGTGAGAAAATGGACAAATGAGAGCCTATGAAAAGTCTCAAATGCATGAGTTTCACAGTCAGTATTCGAGTTGGTAAGACTGCAAATCATACTTTTTGTACCATGTTACATGCACTGGTGCATGCAGAGCTGAGAAGTACGTGCACAGCTAGACGTATACTACCATAAATATGCATGTGGCATTTCAAGTTTCATAATGCAAAGTCAAAATGAGTTGGTAAGTTAAAAAAACCCATTCCAAACCTCTGTAACATAGTGACTGTGTAGTCTGTTAAAGGTGCTTGCTGTCCTTAAAACAAATCGACTATAAACTTGTCTCAGAACGGTCAGTATCGATGGTTTGATTTCCATTTTAACTCCAATAACAAAGCAAGAATGTTCTACTGCTGTCGGGCCAGCTTAGTGTTCTTGGCAGTCACTTAAATCTTCTTTACGTGTGCTAGAAGAATGGCCAAATGTTAAAATCTTTGTCCTCCAACTTCGCAAGCTACTGTCCAAGCTATAGAGCTACCATCTATCATGATCAATTGCAAATTGACAGTGACAGTGTTTCGTCAGCAAAAGAGAAGAAGCTACAGACTTTGAATTTCTTGGTTTGGAAAGTTCCTTCTCACAGTCCAACACCTTTAAAGCTGGTCAAACCTGTTAAAGAAAAACAAATTGTACACATAGACACAGACATAACATTTCAAGTTTTAAAGCTTACAATTAGGTGATGTTAATGAGCACTCATACTATTTCTCCAAATGCTGTGTAGAGGAGAATGTCTCGGATGATCACTTTTGACTAGCAAAGCTTTAAATTAGCATAATAATGTCTCCTGATTATATGCCTAACACAATTTACAAAAAAGAATATCAGCAATTAAAATTGCATGAGCTCCCCCACTTTTAAATAATATCAAATTGTCTACTAACTCTGAAGTATTGGCAGGTATCTGACTTGCCTCTAGTTTTTCCATTCACTAACATAATCTCTTCAAGAGGTTACATTTTAGTCAAGAAATCCAGTTAAACATTGGCTCATTGAGCCAGACAGTGGACAGTCTCTGTCAACAAAACAACTGAAGTGAATCCAAAGGGGTTTCCTTTTTCTGTTGCACTAAATTCTCCTTGTAAGACTGCATAAAGTTAGAGAAGACTATAAGCAATGAAGCATAACAAACTTGAGCAAATGTGTCCTTTTTTTTTTTTTTAAACCAAGAAATGATTTTAACCATAATCTTAGCTGAATTTGTTGCTATATTAAAGAAAATGAGTAATCTACAAAATGAACACGTGTTAACTAGCCATCCCGAATCGGAATCTGGAATAACTATCACGGCTGAGCTTGGCAAAGTAAATACAAAAGCTGGTTCAATGTTGCATTACTGTTTATTCTAAGGCTATAATCTAAAAAAATAAATGTCAGTATTGATCCACAAACACAATGTGGTGAAGAAGCGATGGGCTCATCCATTCCCACAACAGAAGCAATAGCCCCGTTTCCACCGGGCTGTACGGTACGATACGATTCAGTTCGATATGCTTTTTTTCCCATTTCCACTGTAAAAAGTTGTGAATGGTACCAATGGAACCGTTACTAACCGTTACCATTTTTGGTACCCCTTGTGTTAGGGTGCCTAGCACACAGATCTGGTATTGAAAGGTGGAGCCATGAACACTGCAGTCCGTTGATTGTGGATCTTCAAGCGTTTATATGTACTAATTTCAGCTGGGTTATGTGAACAGCATATATTCTAATTCTCACTCGGAGAAAATTAAAGTGTTGCATAGCGTCAGGCTAAGGCAAAACTAAACCCCGAGCTTGCCTGAGAAGGCAACCCACAATTTTTAAACATCCGATGCAGAGACTCTCACTGCAGCCTGTTTTATTTTGTTCTGAAAATGTCGGCTTGCAGCCTCATTCTGTGGACGATAAACGAGGTGTAGACTTCCATCTGTGTCACCGGTAATAAGGAAATAGTGTGAGTGCTGGACGGGAATTTAGTGACAATAACCCTGCCCACATTTAAAGGCCCAGTGTGTAAAATGGGTTGAAAACAGTGACGTCAGTGGTCAAATTCTAGATTGCAGGGCTCACTCGCTCACCCCTCCCGTCGGGTAAATGACGGTGGCCTCGTAGGGACAAAAAGCCTTGTGCACAACTTTTTCAGGAGTAGGTCTATCTAGCAACGAGGTGAATGTTTATTTAGAAATCTAAACCATGTTACGATATTGTAATGAATCCCTCACGAGCAGGAGACCAGAGGAGCATTTGGGAAAAAGGCCTGTTTATTTGAGCACTCCAAAAACTCTGGTAACACTCCAGGGTGTAAAAGACTCCGTCCCAAACTCTGACTCTTCTGGCGTAACACACACACTCCATAACTTTACACACATACTCGTTTACCATTCTGAGTGGGGACCCCCCTCCCCTCTCTGCTCCACCAACCTCCAGCCCGCACACTGACTGACAGCGTAGCCGGTAAACAGAGCTCAGCTGTTTATTTAGCCTAGCGATATCTCCGGACTATAGCAGCTGCAATGGACGACTTTGAACGCGATTTTGAAGAGTTTCTTGTAGCGGACACAGACCCAGAGCCATACCTGTTTGAGCCAGAGCATACAGATGAGGAACTCCATGTGTTTGATGCTGAGCGGGCGAGAAGAGAGGCTGAATGCACAGAATGGGATTTGGTGCCACTGCTACCATGGTTGGGGAGATATATCACCAGGAGGTAAAGCACTGCAGAGAGTGCATCACAAGGAGTGAAGGTGCATCTTCTTTTCCTCGCAGATGACGGTTCGGGTTCATTCTCTCCTGTTGCGTGGTAAGTGTGGTCCATTCGCAAACTTTATAACTAAAAAAACATTTCACCACTCTCTATCGACGAACTACTATCACTCTCTGCTGTTTCCTCCTCCTTCTTCCTTCCGCTGTCTTCGTTGGTTCATTTATACACGCGAAACGCGTTCTCTGGCTGGCTGGATTGTCCGCTCGGGCTGCCTTACATACATGGCGGCGCAAGATGGCGACCTCTTTAAAGCAAGGCCCTTGCTATATATATATATATATATATATATATATATATATATATATATATATATATATATAAATAAAAATAAAAGCATAATTATAAGGATACAAAAACCAAACGAATTTTATTTTATAGCGATTATACACTTGTATAAACATATTAATGGGTAGAATATTCAGATTCAGATTGACAATAAACCATGCCAAATATTACACACTGGCCCTTTAAAGGTACGGTTTGCAGTGGAAACGCTAGGGTCTAGGTACCATGTCTGAAGGGTACTTTCAGTTCCAAAGGTACCATACCGAAAATGTTTGGTGGAAACGAGGCTAATGATCCAACTACAACATGTCTTCAAAGAAATGTGATTCAACCTTGAAGTTAATGACTGCTTAGTACAATATTTTGGCATTCGTTGATGCCAGTCACTTTCAGAAAAGTAAGTACTCAACTTCCAGAGAGAATTTCAGTGATATTTAGAGTAAAATCAAGTTGTTTCCATTTTTAACAAAGTGCACAAACGTTTTTCAAAATCCACTTAATCACGTTCTTCTTTTTCTTCTTCTTGATGTTGTTTCATCTACAGGGTAAGAACACTTCTACATCCAGCATACCTGCCCGACTGTCTCTCCATACTACACTGAGTCACAGGCAAATGTGTTGGCCAAAGTTGGCATCCTGATTGTTGTGTTACTAGGATCATTTGCACAGGAGTCCATTGTTGCGGATTCTTTGCTAAAGCATTTCTGAGTCCAGGCTATACAGCCACAAATTCCTCCCAAGTTTACAATCTGTAAAGCTGGTCAAACCTGTTAAAGAAAAAATGTACATAACAAACACACGTAACATTACAGATGAACACTCCATGATATCCAAGACTATTACCAAGTATCTGTAGTCCTCTGTTCTGCAGCCATTTCCGGTGCGTTTTTACAGGGATTTCAGGTGCTATTTAAAGGAGGAGAATTTGTAACAAAGCAAATTTTATTTCTTTATATTTTAAGTTACTGTGCAGAGTACACTACCATACGGTGCACAAGAGGAATGCTAGAAACTTTTAAAGTTTCTTGCTGTCTTGCATACTTCCATGTATTGGCATCTATAAGACAAATGCCAAGAACTACCACATGGTTCACTGTGTTCATCCCGTTATAGGTCCAAATGCTGCCCAAAGTCCCCCATTGGACACTTAACTGTTTACAAAAGGGCACGCCTTCATTGGCCTGGTGAGAACGTCCTGATGATGTGAGCGCAACATTCTGTTTAGCTCTCTGTGTCTGCCGCCTTTAACGTGTTACAGAAATTAATCAACCAACCCAATCTGGGCCAGTCAGGGATTCGCACTGTAGTTGTAACCAGGCAGTCAGGGACTGTGTTGTAGTTGATGAGTTAAAATGCAGGCAGTTGCTTGCACAGCGGTTCATGGCCTCTCCCAAAGCAACAAGCGCTAACTCTAAAGTTAGTTAGGTGTACACAGCAGTGAGTGATTTTACTGCAGAAATAGAGTCAATAACGCCAATTAAGTTTCTCGCAGGATAAGATGTTTTTGCCATTGTTCCGACAAACTTGTGTTTCTGTCAAAGGAGTCTGGTGACTGTGGATTGGGGTAGCAGCAAAACATGTTTTGGCTGCATAAAAATATGACCACCACAAAACAAAGCAACATTAGTTTAGGTGCACACTATATTTATAATATTTTCACAGCTTTACCTTGCCATCAGACAGCCCTCTCCAACAGGAAACTGATGCCACAACGTTATACCCTCTCCAGAGCCACCAGACTCCATTGATAGAAACAGTCATTTTACTCCACAGAACACAATGGGTCTCTGGTCTTCCACTGCCACTTGATTGGGTAGGTAGTTTGTGTAATTACAGGACTTTCGGAACCAACCTAATCATGCCACTTCTCTTTTCTGCCTGTCCAAACTGGTAGCATAAGATCATTTAACGGTTGTCAGTTTTGACTGAATCACAAAGGAGTCAGCAACGTCCTCCCTGCCACTCGCCCTGCACCTGCCCCAAGCCCAACTGTTGCCTGTAAAGTGCTGCTCTGAATATTACAAGAGGGGGAGAGACTCACCATAGGAGCTGTGGACTGTGATTTTTCTGTGCAGGATGCATGGGAGTGAAATTGAATAGATTTGAATACATTTCTTGCCTTTATCCTGATGGTGTGAATAAGTGGGTAAATTTGTCGCAACACTGTCCCCTGGTACAAATCCGATGTTTAGTGGTGGTCCGCCATTGACTAGCTGAAGGAGTTCGTCTGTCACAGCGGGTACTCCCACCCACTGAAAGTGTTTTGGGCTGCAGCGGGGCCACAGAGCAAAACACAATGTTGAGCTCATGTCATCACGATGTTCTTACTAGGCTACTGCACAGTGACTCCAGAGTTAACACTAAAAGCCACTTGTTGATCCTACTCATCTTGAAAATGTAAGCAGTATTAAAAACTGTGCTGCTGAAAGGACAAGCTCATCAACGACATATAATGTAAATGGATCTTCAACAGACCATAGAATGTCAGTCACAAGAGTGCTAGGAAAAAAGATCACGTGCCCTACTTCATCAGTCAGCATATTCTCCATTTCAATAACAACAATCAAGAGAAACAATTACACTTTGGAGTAAGATAAAATATGCTCAATCTTAAGAGTTGTAATTAATACAAGAATACTTACGCTCACTTTTACAGCCCATCTCCTCCTACCACACAACTCTGAGAAACACTTGCTGAGGCAAGCCAGAGTCTATTAGGTGCCAAAGTGATGTCAAAATACCTCAACAGGTACTGACATGATTCATTGGGCCAGATTGGGCAGCAGAGTAAAAAATATAAATTTCAGTTGCCAGAAGGATTAAACAAAGTTTTAAACTTGTTTTCTTTCATATTAACATGTTAATAGGGCTGTACTGAGTCTCTCTCTCTTTTTTTTAATACATTTGAAGCTTCTATTAAGGTAGTCAAATGAAGCTTCGAGTGTCTGCTGCCATATTTTGTCAAAATTAAATAACTAAAATAAATAAATAAATTAATGTAATAATAACAAAGCTGTGTATCATTCAAATGTTATGAATAAAGCTTCAAAGTTTAGAATTTTTCGGTACAGCCCTACATTTTAATGTTAATTTGACAGCTTCTTAATATAGCAAGCCTTTCACCAACTTACAGTATTTAGTGTCAAGTTACTGTAATCCAAATGTCACTGAAAAGGAGGCCTACCGTCAGAATTTCAAAAAAAAAAGAAAAAAAGAAAAAAGAAAAGGAAAAAATACAATTACAATGATAAAAATGGAAATTAAATGATCTCCTTCAATTCTGCTTTTAACGTTTCCTGTTTTGAAGACTTGTGTCCTGGGTCAAAGTAGCCATGACAGGTGTATAAATGGGGTTGTTAAATGTTTTCTTTCAATACTGTTGGTGGGCCCTTGGGTCCTGTGATATTGCAGCCGATGACATTAATGTAACTACAATTCAAAACATGTCTCCTGAAAAGTGCTGGTCAACGGGCTACTGATGAATGTACCCCAAAAAATGATAAAGCAGTGCGAGAACAACAGATTGGGACCAGATCTGAGGAAAATAACAAAATGAAAGCACTGCATCCTCAGCTGTACTGAAGTGTGACAGTAAGCTCTTAACTACATGGCTCTTTCAGCCATGTTGGTTTATGCCACCAGCCATGTAAGAATGTATCTGTGCAACATAATATATAATATATACCAATTCACAGTGTAAAACCGTATAACATACTGAAACCAACAAGAATGATCAGTCTTTCGTCTGTTGAATGACAAGGTATGAAAGGGAATTCAAAAACTGGAGAATGTCAGCATGTCCTGCCACATATTCCGTTGCAGTACAAGAGGAACTGATGCAATGTATCTTGCTTATACTTCCCAGCCATGGAATAGAACAGAAACTCTGGATTTTTGTCTTCTTACAGGTCCGGCACAATGAATGCTTCACCACTGTACAAAGTACAGAACTTGTGCAAGTGTGGGATTTATATCTATTTTCCAATACTGGCAACACTTGCTGAATCATGTTAGTGTCGTGTAGCTCTATTAAAATCATGACTGTGTAAAAACTTTGAATTAGCAGCAAACATTTAAAATACTTTCAGAACTGGTCACTCTGACTTTTTCTTGAAGGGGTGAATCCTTTCTTTTCTTCTTTTTTTGGAAAAATAAGTTAAGGCTGCTATTTTTCATCCAAAGATGGTACAAATGTGATATATCTATGCTTTAGATTCTGGTGGTTATTTATGCCTTCAACACATGTTAGCAAGTCCAACTGAGTCCTTTGCCAGTCACTCAAAGGCAGATTCACTCATGCCAAGAGAGTAAAATAGAGTTAACATTCAATTTAGATAAAAGTTTGTCAATTCAAGAAACACTACCTTTTGTGTTCCTTTAACATATGAACTGTTCGCCTCTGTTGTAACCAAAAAGGAGTCTTGAACTTAACTGATGTGACTACGTTTACATGCAGGTTTATCAAAGCTCATCTTACTAATTTTGTACACAGCAACAGGGTGCCTTTGAGGAGGTAGGTAAATGGCCTCTTATTTGCTCACCTGCAACTGCAGTTCTACATTTAAATATATGGCCAACATCTACACAGTGAGGCACTTTCGCACAGGGGCCATTAAGAAAAATACCATGTCATTAAAACTGTAACTTGTACCTCAGGAGCTCGATTAAGTTTTAAAATTGTGATGAGATTTCATCTGTTGATAAAACAAACAGCCCATTTGCTGCTAAGAAGGTGGCAACAGTAACTAGAAGTGCAGGCTTCAAGTCAGCAATCCATTTTCAAGAATTTTCTAACAAAAAAGGTACACAAGGGTGAGCGCTGTCATCCTAGTCGTATTATCTACATTTTTCTATTGGATTGCATGTAAACGTAGTCTATAGCCTCCAAACATGATCACAAGACACACTAATGTGGACTGTGTGTTTTAAGACTGAGGACATGATATGAGCATGTGTTCAGAAGAAGACCTGTGTGTATCCACTTGGCTACCCACAACCTCTTTCACACTTTACCACAAGCTTTCTTAAAGGATTTATGTGGTATTTCTGCCATCCTGAAAGGGACTGTAAAAGCTGAATACCAATGGATGAAAAACACTTCAACTTTGTGCAGCCACTTAAAAAAGCTGAAAAGTTTTCATGTTACAAGAAAGAGACAACTATTTCCACTGAACATGGTGTTTGAGGAGAGAAACTGCAAAGTTGTGTATTAAACATTAAATAAATTGATTCATACAAGTGCTGGGCGCGGTCCAGTCTGGAGACTTCTTAGCAGATGCTGTCTTACTAGCGACATCCTGCACTACATATGCCCCACTTAATTACTCCTTTGTTAGAAGTATGATAATCACTGGCATTTTATTGAAAATGCTGATTGTGAGAGTGTCATCTGGTTATCTGAATTTGACAAGAAAATAAAGAAGCAAAGGACAGGCATGGGGCTTTTGCAGCAAGCCTTCAAGGGGGGAAACGTGCTGTGTTTTTGGTGTTATACACATCTCTGAATGCTAGAGATCAGGACTGCAGCAGAGATAACACATAGACCCTTTAAGACCTAATGTGGCAGATGTATCCACATTATTTACAAATAACCAATCGTTGGTAGGTGGTTGGTTTTCAAACGTACTGTGTGTTTGAGCTTTTAGGAATAAATGTTAACGGTTTGTCCTGATAGAACCAATGTGTCTTTATTTCAATACATGCTTTGATTCCAAATGCATGGCACAAAACACAGCCATAGAAGGTAGAGAAAGTTGTTACAGTTATCACTTCACGGCGACTCACAGAGCAGAATACATCTAGAAAAGAAAATTATACATCGGTCAGAAAGAACTAACGGATCACTCGAGGGTGTCCCATATTTCTATGCTACTGACAATACAAAATAAAAAAGGAAAATATTCACTTTGTCATAAAAGGGGTTAATGTAAGGCTAAAATGTAGCAACAATTTAAACTTAAATACAAGAAATCTGAGTCAACATGTTTGTTGTGGAGAATCTATACAAATGGTGCTGCTGGGAAGATCATAGAGCAGCATTTAAAAACGGGGTTTCTTAGCAGGGCCATCAAACTCCTCACGGACCCTGCCGTACCCAGCACTACCAGGACCCATTCCCCTGGGACCACCCTGGGCAAAGCGCTCATTGCGCTGTGGGGGTCAATTTGCCAGGGAGGCAAATGTATGGGTATGTAATATATGGGTTCAGTGCGCAAGCACACAGTTCATGTCCATGTGGAGGTGTATAAAAAGGTACGGCAACAGAGGCGATTTGTTTTATATTGTGAGATATACAACAAAACCAGCAGGAGACACATCCGAAGAAACCGTTCGTTCCAATATGAAGATCCACAGGTGCCACAGGTTACATACAGAAAAGGAAGAGAGGGTAATGCTTTCGTTAGTCAGTGCCTACCTAGAATGGTCTCTCCAGTGCATGCCAAGACTAACCTATAGCCTACCCTTATTACTTCATAGATTTAGCCATTTAGTACGTGCTGGCGATATTTTCCTCTTCGAGATCACTGAATATATCAGCAGATAAACCTTTTGATACAGGCACTTATTTAAATATTTACATGTAAAACATATGAAAAAGGTTATAAATAAGTGCTACATGATTTTATATTCCTATTTGTTTCAGGCGATATTCGTGTTTTCTTGGAAATTTGGAAAACAGATATAAAATTAAGTGCCATTCTGTTTAATTCAGACTAAACTGAGTGAGCTCCAAAGTTTAATGAGCAGATATTGTAGCGTACTTAACTACTGTCCAGCTATCACAGCACCTCTTATGGCACTTCAGTGATACAACTTCAAACTTATCTTAAGGTCCCAAATGTGACCAAAATCTTAAGTAGAGGGACTGTACCAAAAATATATGTGTCGAATAGTGGCACAGTTAAATGTAGCCTGAACATTAGACAAGATATTAGGTACAACCATTTCAACCTTTCAAGAAGTAAATTTGTTAACCAATGAGCACTTCACATGCCAATTCAGACACAATCTGTGAAACTAGAAAAGTGAGAGAAAGACTGAATTTCTCAAAGCCAAACCACCAACAGGAGGAGGCTTTCATTTACAACATGCAAACAACATGGGAAGAGCAGACCACATACAAAGTAAAATAGAAAGAATATATAAAATAAATATATCCTGAAATGGATCTGCATCAATCTGCTCATCCTACTAAATTATCAAAGACCTAAACATTCAGATGTAACTATAGAACTGCAGTGTATCAAGGTTTATCCTCATCATGATGTGAAAATGATGCATTGCCAACATCAGCACTGCCAACAAGCTCGAACCTCAAACATTCTCAGCTCCTAAAAAAGTCTTTTCTACAATAACTCTGAGGGAAAAATGGTGCTTTAAAATCAAAGACTAAATAATTAAAACATGCTATTATAAGCATGAGTACAAAAAACTTGATTTTTCATAAGCTACAATGTGAAGTGCATTATTTCTTCAAATACGTAGCTCAGTGCAGTGAAACATATACTGCACAGCAAATACAAGCGTTGATCTGAAATTCAAAGCTTCGTTAAAAAGTTAATTGTTATAGAAATGTTCTTCATTCGTTTTGCCTACAATGTTAAACCACGTTTTGCCATTCTTACAGTCAACTGTAATCCAGGCTGCAACCAAACACTGGTACTGCAATCCTGCCAGAAGCATTGACCTGAAGCTTCATCAAGTATTCACCACTGTCATCCCAGATACAAATCATCACAAAGCTTTGCCTGCCCCCATCAGTTAATCCTGATGTGTTGAATATTGTTTTCTATGTGTAATGCCTTAACTAAGGCTGGGCGATAAGGCAAAAAATGTGATCATGATAACTTTTTTCCGTCTTTGTTAGTATCAGCTGAAGGCAAATTTGTCTTATTCTGCGCTTAGGTGTATTTGGGATACCTTAACCAATCCAATGGCATTGTGTTACCTATGTAGTTCACAAATAGCACTTAGATATAACAAGCACTGTCATGCAAGACAAACCAGGTGCGGCTTAAAGCAAGTTAATGCGGGCAGAAGAGAAGAACACATCACCATTCTGCAAGTTTGTGTTTTGCTTATTAAAAATGTTTGATGAATTGATCACACAGTCTTCCTTTTGTTACTGATGTACACTGAGCAGTGTCATTGTTGACTCTAGTAAAATATATTCTGAAGTCTATTTTAACCCTTCTGCTGTGGGGTCTGCTCTGAAGTTATGTGGGCACACTCTGCGTATGAGGAGCATGGCCCTGTCCTCTTGCAAACAGTCAGCAACACAGGTAAGAGAGGCAGCAGACTGACTGGCCGTTGTCCCAATTATTTCAGCTGTGTGATAGGCCATTAGGTCTATCCATGACCAGTAAAAATGTCCAGGATTATAATTGTTTTTTATATGAATTTCATCAAGATCCCCTATCGTGATCACTTTCACCCAGCCCTATCTTATACCGTCAGCCTGCACTAAAAGCATTATGAATGCTCATAACCCCAAAAAAAAAAAGCTGTTGAGAAGGTAAAGGTTGCTGGTCCAGAAGATGAAGTACACCCCTGCTTCAGGTCTTAAATTGGCTTGTAGCACAAAAAGAGCTTCACACAGGATTTCACACTGCCACACAGAAATACACAATGCCTGTTCATGTACAACTTCTTCCCATGACAGACGATACAGGAGACTCCAACCACTGCATGAAAAAAGTTGTTTATAACTAAGTGAGCACACTGTCAGCAGTTGAGGGAAAAGCTAGATGACATGCTGCCTCTGGTCAAGAAAAAGTGCCTGTCCAGCTCACCTGAGACAGGGCTTGCAATAGCAGTCCACTACACAAAAGATGTGATAAGAGTGAGCAGAGCAACTGAAGTCTATCTACAGCTGTCAGAGAGCACATTGGAGAGAGCAAATTCTTATGCTTTAGTGCAGGTTGACGGTTTCTTAGCTAAAAAGCAGTAAGAAGTCAAAGTAACTGAGGGGGCTTGGCATACCAGTGAAAGAAACCCTATCAGGCAGGCAGGATATGTCACATACAACAATCAGCGACCCAAAGACAGCTGGGAGCGCCAATCATTCATAAATTTCCAACAGCTTTGCCAGCTGGCCGTAATGCTAAAAGATCGGCTAGGAATCTCGCAGACAAAAAATAAATGCCAAACACAAACTACATGAACTACAGATCGTCCAAAAAGTGGGATACGTTACCATTTCTTTGCCCATCAGGCTGCCTGAAGCGGATCCCATTCCCTGCTGGCCCTCAAAACTCAATCCACCCATGGGGAACTTCTGGTTGGATCCACCAAAGGACATATCTAAACAGAAACAACATTAGGTCAATTACATACAGTGCACTTGAATGTACACCTTAGACAAAGTGCTGCTGATGGCTTTGCTGCTTTAGTAGGATCAAACAAGATATATTCACACAGTCAGGTTTAGTGAGTGTCATTTCAAAGGGAATCACAGCTCTGCAAAATGTCCACTTTCAAAGAGCTCAGTTTCTGCAGAAACTGTTTAAGAGAGGTGCTGGTTCAAGTTAAAAACCGTGTTGGAAGCTGAGGTTTGTGGTGCCGTTGGACTGAATTGTGTATTACTGAGAGGTATTTAAAATATTTAGAGTTACTGAGCCTCTAAATAAGTCTTTATAAATAATAAGATAAGATAATAAGATATTAGATAAAATTATGGTACTGGATGCTAGCTAACTAAGGCAACACTATAATTCAAAAGTTTGGAATTTATGAAAACACTACTTTCTTGCAGAAACTATTACCTGAAGAATATGCAACTTAGTGTGCTCCTATGAGGAGACGGTACAGGATCAATTTAGGGCACATACTAAACTGGGAATTACCTCAGCAGGCGAGGTTCATAAATAGCTGCAAGATTTCCACCTTGCTAACCTTCTCTTAGCAGACTTGGAGGAAGTTTAAAACATATCCAAACTAGACCTTTACAAGGCCCACAGGGTAGGTTTCCAAAATGAGCCACACAATCAAGAGGCCTGAATGTATTATGTACTGTACCAAAATTATTTCAAGTTTTTATATTTTAGCCACATAAAAATCAAATATTCTTGTTGAATTCTGCCTACTTCAGTGGGTGTTGTCTACACAAAAAGGCCAAAGAAATATAACCTGCTTGGTACACTGTGGCCTATTTAAATAAGTTAAAGTATAAAGACGACCCAATAATGCTACACTGTAAACATATAATCTGGGATTGAAACAGCGGCATAGTGTGACTTTTCCATCAGGTGTTGCCTAAGAAGCAGTATTTCGGCCATTTTTATAGTAATTTAAAAAGGTATTTATCCTGTCACAGACACAGCTGACAGTGAACTAGTGTATTTGACGTTATTATCATACTGACAGCGATGTGTCTGTCATCCCTAGCTCTCTGTAGATCATCACCTTATATTTTTGTATCATTTATATTTGTGTACACGTGGGCTATGTCAGCAGATGCTTGTTTTTACTCATGTCAATTGTGCTGTCTGTCCTGACAGGGGACAAACATTTACGCCAGTGGCCGCCTTTTTATTATCATCTTACCATATATCTTGTCCAACACAAAAATATGTTTTGTTCCTAGTTTCAGTAAGTGCAAGGAAACATTTATCTCAAAATGCTGAACTACTAATTTAATTATATAGTAGGTTATTTTTGGAATATCACATTACACATTCCCTCACACTGGAATTACTGATATTTTTGTGCTCTCTATACTCAACTCAAGATGTGACATTTGTATAATGTTTTGTAAATAAAGCTTTAAATTTGGGAATTAAATAAAAAAAAATGTATGTGTTTAATTTTCAGCTACAGTACAATATAACCAAAAATTATAACCATGTAACATTGAACATGTGTTTAACATTACAATATGTCAGGAAACACAAAACTACTAGGGACTCCTTGATGTCACTACATTGAAACCTATCAACTTCATTGGAAATTACAGAAAAGCTTACCACTCATGCCCAAAGTTCCACTGGAACTCATTCTCATTTCCCTCTCCCTCTGTAACAGAAAATACATAAAATAAGTTAAATATCAAACCAGACAGATATTGATTAAATATTATACTTAACTGTTAATGTAACAATCTTGTATTTTAAAATTAAAGTTAACTCACATCCATGAAGTTGCCCATCCTGTAGCTCTCCTCACGCTGGCGGCGCATCTGCTCTTCCATCTCCCTCTTGCGTAGCATCTCTTCTTCCCGCCGGCGGCGCTCTTCTTCTTGTCTGTTTACAAAGAAGAAAATATAAATCATGTTTGTGATCCAAGTTTTGCAATAATATTCACAAATCGGATTTCATTTGTATTTTGTCAAAAGAGAACAATGGAAGGCATATTGTGTTTGTGAGAAGACGACCAGATGACCAACATCCGAATAGGATTCTAATGAACATAAATACCTGAGCTGCATCTCCTTCCTCTTCTGCATCTCCTGACTGTGCAACTCCTCCATGCGCCGCAGTTCCTCTTGTCGCCTGAGCAGATCTGAAAGAAAACATGAAACCAACACTTGTCATTGTTGCACAGCTGCACGCCATTGTTTCTTTTTCAAACCTGACAACACCACCACTAAACCTACCTTGTCTGAGCAGGTTGGCCTGGTGCTCATGGTATGCATCCTCCATCTCACTCTCCAGCTTCTCACGGGCCTCGCGCATGTTCTTCTCCACCTGCTGCCTCTGCTGCTTCTCCATGTCATCCAGAGACTTCCAGCGTTTAGAATACTCGTATTCAAAAGAGCCGGGGCGAGCAAAACGGGGAGGTTCCTCGCGCTCTCTGTAGACACAATCAACAAACCAACCAGCATTTTACTACAGTAACACTCAAATATTATGATTTCATCATTCCAATAGTAGGATATTGCATACAATAAGCAATATGGACATTGGTGCTAGTTGCCAGTGTGGGGGTTAAAAGACTGCAGGGAATTTCCCTTTACCTCCTTCCCTCAATTTACATAAGTGAACACATGCCACTCCACACAAATTGATTTTTAACAGCTGCAATCCCTGAACCTTAAGCCCCCCCCCCCCCCACAAATCCGCAGTGTACCATCTGGTACTCACAAAACAATGGCATAAAGGAAATGATGTGCGGAGTAACGATGACTGTTCCAGTACGACTTGCATAAACCTTATTCAACTCAAAGTCAATACAGCTCTACTTAACCCCACAAAGACAGATGGATGGGGACAAACTGATTATCTTACGCTTGATATCTGGGGTTCTTCTGTGCCAGTTTCTCTGGAAGACCATCTTCATCATCAAACTGCTCCAGAGGCTCGACAACGACAGGCCGGGGTGACCTAAAAAGGGGAAACAATCAAGACAAATAACCGATAGATTTCTATCTCCTTATCTGAAGGTGTGTCAATTCATTGTGCAATCTACAAAAGTGTGGTTTTTGAATTTCAACTGTACTTACGTGGTGAGCAAGAAGACACCTTCATTGCACCGATCCAGGGCTTTTCTAGCTGCAGGTTTGGAGGCAAATTCGACAATGCCCTTGCCTGTGGGGCGCCCGCGATCATCCACAATGACAATGGCCCTCTCAACCATTCCAAACTGCGAGAAAGCTTCTTCCAGGAGCTCGTTTGAAACAAATGGTGACAGATTCTTCACAGACAAAGCTGCAGAGTGTGTGGCAAATCTGACACGCAGGGGTCTGCCTTTTGTTGGTGTGTCATCCAACTCTGCTTTTGCGATCTCTGCAAGTGCGCGGGACTCCTGAAGAAATCGAATTTAGAAGTACTGATAAGTATTGTTTTCTACCCACGTCAACAATTTATTGTATTTTGACTTGAAACAAGCTAGACATTTAGACAGGAAAGAAATAACTGCTAGCTGTATGCCTTCAGTACGGATAAAATATTATAGACAGAATGTAAATCTGTACTTTACAGATTTATAGTAATTATCTTAACTCCAACACAACAGAAATTCTTTATTACACATGGATACATTAAAGGGTGCAATGTCTTACCAATCGGATGAAACCAAAGCCTTTGTTTTTGTTGATGAAGACCTCGCTGGGCTCTCCATACTTTGCGAACAGCCTCTTGAAATCTTCCTCTGTGATGTCGTTGGGCAGATTTCCAATGAACAGACGGCATCGCTGGGTGTATGTCTTCTCACCGGGTTTCAGCAGCATGGACAACGTTGCCTTAAACTCCTGTCGATTGAGTAACGTTACAATATTAAAACTCTAAAATCTGTGTGACACTAGGTAATACATTTTTAGTCGACTATATAAAAAAAAGCACAAGACTGTAATGCTATCTCATGCTCGAATACAGATATTTCTTCGTTTGTTTGCGTGCTCGCGTTAAGCTCAGCCATGTCTTTATTCCAGACAAACCGCCCATCCCCCATTCGGGATGATCAAAGGGAAACGCTTGACCTACATTCTCTGACGCTGACTTTCTGCGAACTAGCGTAAACGAGAAAGTCAAGAAAACAAATGGTGGTCGTATAAAGATAACATAACATCCCACAATTTCTTTGTTTTGCGGTTATTTTAATTTAAATTAGTGTGGCCGTGCTGATGTTGGACAAAATGGCGGCCAGGTTAAGAGCATAAACTAGGGTGCGCGTGTTTTTGTGACTGCATACACCGCTATGGGTAGCGACACGGAGACGAGGCATTTCAGGATATGCAAGCAAACGCCGCCCACGCGGGTTGCTATGTGTTTTAAATCAAACGTATTGCTCGTACAGCATAAGCTAACGTTAGCGGACAACAATGCCTGTCGACGCCATTGACAGTCGAGAGTGTATTATATTTAAACAATATCAAACCTTTGATGGGACTGCATCTGACGGGGCTGCGTCGTTGTTTTTCTCTGGCTCCTGTCTAGGCCTTGCTGGTGATGGCCCTGTCCTCTGACCTTGGTGAGGGCCTGTCTTCTGGCCTTGGTGGGGACCTGACTTCTGGCCTTGGTGAGGGCCTGTCTTCTGGCCTAGTTGGGGGCCCGACTTCGGGCTCGGGTGTGGGGGCTGCTTCTGCTGCTGACCGTTAGCATTTCCTGCCGGTGACTTCAGCTGCTGGTTCTGGTTCTTGTTTGCCTGGTTAGGAGGAGGTGTGCTCACGTTAGGTTTCGGTGGGGGTGACTGAATCTTCGGCTGAGGCGCAGGGGTTGTTGGTTTCTGCTGTTGCTGTGCCGGTTGTTGCTGCTGTTGCTGTGCCGGTTTCTGCTGCTGTTGTTGTTGCTGCTGCTGCTGCTGCTGTGCCGGGCCTTTCATGGTGAGAGCCGGGCCAGGACTTGGCGGAGGGATAATTGCCTGGTTCTGCGGTGGCTTCTGGGGGGTCTGTGGTCCCTGATTCGGCGCTCTGTTGAAGTTATTATTTCCTCCCCTCCGGTTTTGGTTCTGATTCTGGAAAGGATGGCTCCTGAAATGTGGGTTTCCCATTAACCCACCTCGCATCGGGCCGCCGGGCCCACCGCCTCTACGTTGCTGGAAATTCATCCCAAGGCCGCCGCGATTATTGGTAAATCGAGACATTGATTCTTATATCAGCGAAACTATAATTAAAATACTAAACACGTTATAAATAAGCTGCGTAACAACAGCTTACTATCTGTGTCGGTAGGTTGGTCTGCTCAAAATGGCGACCAGCGATGGTGTCTGGAAGAATACTTCTTTCTCCAGGACAGTGAACACCGCCCCGATCAGCTCATTGGTCCACTGCTGCCAGCTGGAGGAGAGGCGTTCACTGTCCTTTGAATGAGCCACCCCTTTGTATTATCATTCTATCTCTCTGTATGAATCTAAATTAATGATTAGCTCTACAGGTAAGAGGATTTTCGAACTGTTCCTTTCAGTTATAGTCTTGAGAAAAGTAGAGATACAAAAATATAGGGCGTTAGTCAGTCGCCATTATATTAGATTTTATTTGAGTACACATGAATTGTCTGTAGCATACTTAGACTAAAGAAAAAAAAAACACTGAAACTTTTGGGCTTGGCTTTGACCTTGTTAAGATAAAAGATGTACAAAAATATTTTCTCCCTTTGCTAAAAATAACTGTTCAAGAAGAGTTATTTGACCCACTCCTACTACAAACACATAAACCTGACCACTTATTAATTTTCACACTTTAAAGAGCACACCATTTTGTTAAACACTGACAAAACACCTCAGAGTGATCATAGCCCATGATCATAACATAGTAAAATGATCATCAACTGTAAATCTTTCTCTAATTGGAGTTAACAGAGTTTTAATTAAGGGTGAACCCATTTAAACTCATCCACTTTGACCAAACATCTGTACACTTTTAGAGTTGTAGTTACTAAAAAAAGCAATTTTGGTGACAGACAAGGATTTAAGCAAGTCTGTGGAGCTAAGATGATATGATATGGTAAATTTAAAAAAAGAGGAGGGAACTTTCAGCCTGCTGTTAGTGGACACTATAAGGCAAGATGTTGGACTCGAGTCACAAATTTGATGACTTCAGACTTGACAAAATTTAAATTAACTTGTGAGCACTTGGAACTTATGCAAGTGAGGCAGGTGAAGTTAAAAAAATTCAGGGCTTCAATCCAATTTTTTGTACATAAATGCTGTATACAACTTTTTGTTTTTCCTGTATATATATTTATTTCTCAGTTGAAATTAACTGAATCCACTGATAGTATGTTAAGTTGATTTCACACATTTTTGGGGCATAGATATAAAGATATATTTACACTATAACAATAATATTCAGTTACATATATTCATTTAACTACATGTTCTTGTTTGATAGTATTTGCTGTCAGAAACTGGTATATTATCATTTAATGTTAATTGCTCATTGCAGATTGACATTTCTTTAGCGTGTATGAATGGGGACCAATGTTATGTTTTAGCTCCCTCTAATGGTTATGTGCTAGATCTCATGTGTTGGACAAGACACCACCTTCAACTTGTCTTTAATTCAGACTAATTGTTTTTCAGACCCTGCTCAAAAGTCATTGGTCTGAAAGTTTGCCTGTGCTTCAAGAATAGATTCATATTATTTAACCTGAAAACATAGTGCCTTAAATTATGATTATATCCTAACACAAATTTATTTGTATTTCCCTGGTTTGCATTTTTTCACTATTAGTCTTTTGTGCAGAGACTTGTTTTGGATGCAAAACTTTATGATTTGAGACTGTATTAGTGATTTATGAAACAATGACTTGACCCAGGGCTTGACAATATTAATCAAATCACTGATTACACTTTTTCCCTATCAAAGGACACTTCTGGTACTCGCTTAATTGTGGATTGTATAAATATGTTTGCATAATAATCCACATTAACTCATCTTCTAATATGGAAAATGAAAGACGCTCAACTCAGATGGACTTTTTTTTTGTCATTTATTCCGCATACAGGTGTTTTGGAAAAAAAAATAAGTGGGGAGACCACCAAGTCTCGCCTGAACATGTTTTCTTAATGCTCATCATTATAAACAGACACAAAAAAGAATGAGATGACAACAGTGACGAAACACAAGGAAACATAACTGATAACCAAAAAAACATATGTAAAAAGCTTAAAACAGGAAAACACGGGAGATGGAGCGATGTCATGACACGGGGAAATGTTAGAATAATTTTTTAAAAATGGTGGATGGAAAATAAAAACCAAACTAAATAAAGAAAAACGAACAGAATGCAGGGCTGCATCAGTGATTCAGAGGGATAGGAAAACAAGAAGACTGGAGGAGGTTAGAGACACATTCATTGATTTGTCAACAACAATCAAAACAGATGTCTTTCCTCCTTCTAAAGCAGGATTGAAAACAACAATATAGAACAAGTAATCACGAGGAGAGTAAAATTAACATTCACAAAGGAAAATGCAGAACACCTGATATATATTTTTAAGCACACATGACTCCTCAGAGTTACACTCCTATGTTCAATTATCACATGTTGTTCAAGATTAATGTTTTTTTTAGTTTGTAAAATCACCCTTCAGTTACGTTGGAACAGCTTCTTGCCAAAGCCCTCCCAGTGTATAGCCATATTTTTTAAGAAGTGAACCATAATAGCATTGGGTTTAACTTTAAATCTGACCTTTTATGTTCTATTAGTGGGTTACAGTAAGTTGCCAAAGGAGGGAGTAATGAAGTGACTATTTTCTTACATTTTCTTGGGAGTAAATGGTTGACAGTTTAAAACTGCTTTGGTGTCTTGGAAGAAGATGTGGAGAAAGCAAATCTTCCCAGAGTTCAAAACAAACATGATTGAAAAATCGACTGGGAGTCATGGAGAGGAGGCTGTTAATGGGGAGTTGGATGCTGGAACAGCAACACTTGAATAGGGAAAATGTTTGAAGTGGAAAAGTCGGTGGGAGGAACAGTGAAGCAACTCATGGTGTGCAATCTGTGCGGGCCTGCAACCATTATTTCATGCAACTTATATCTCTCAGTCATTCACCATTAGGTATACAGTCTTATTTAAAAAAAAAAATAATAATTTAACAATCACAAGGTAGAAAAAAACATGCAGGTGTGGAAGTTTTGAAATAAACAGCACAGGATGGCAAAAGCATCGATTGATTAGTTTTATTTTATTTCAATTTAATTTTCTTCAAATAATTCATGATATTTTATCACATTAATTAAAAAAAAAAAAAAGAAATTACGAAATATATGTGAGGCCCTCGTGGATGTTGGTGCGTTAATGAAAAGACAGATTAGCTATACAAGACCTGGACAGGCTGCAGTGTACAAGTCATGGGGTGGCAGGCAGTGGGATGAGTGGGTTGGTAGGAAACCAGCTGCTCCAGCTCTGAAACCAGAACATGAGTCAGACTCTGTTGGGCTCAGACACTGAACTGAAGCTGCTGTCAGACTGAATTGGCAAAATTTGCTTGTGTGGTGTAGCAAAAAATCAGGGGGGTCAGGAAATAGCATGGTAAGGGCTTTACCCATATACTGTATAAAATAATGGACGTGCATTCTTTCTAATGGTTAGCAAGGGGCAACTTGAAAATGATCCTGCTTACTTGAGTCCCTCAAAAACAGTGTTCCAAGAACTACACAACTACACAACTACACAACAACTTCCTAGATCTTGCAGTTGAACACAGTAAAAAAGGGGGTTCTTAAAATTCTGGAAAAATTCCCATGGTCTGAAAACACCTATTATGTTTTTTTTGTTTGTTTGTTTAATTATAGTCCCATTTAGAGTAGCCAACTTGTGATTGCCCTCTGGCTCTGGTCAGATCGACCCCTCACTCCTCAACAGCTCCACCCTCTCATCCAAATATGGTCACTTCTGGCTCCAAAAAAATCAAGATGGTGACAGCCAAAATGCCTAATTCGAGTATGGATGTATAAATAGAACTGGAGGCGGGGTCCCGTTCATTCCTCTGAAAGTTGCTCAGTAGCGCATGGAGTCAAAAAAGTTCAACTGCCACATATAAAACTACCTGGACGATCGGCACTGCTTCCGTAGTACTTCCAGCTACTTCCAGTTTAGCCCTCTGGTAACTTGAATTGGGACAAAATGATTCAATTATGCAGCTCTTATCGACTTTCCAAATGTCGTCAGACCGAACGGATCAAATTCTGATAGTGAAACGAGTCATTTCAGGTTGTTTTTTTAAAGCTCAATATTCACTGATTTACAGACTTCTCCTTTGCCATGTAAGTCTATGAGAAAACGTCTTTTTGGGCCCAACAGCATCACGTGACAAATGTACTTACATTGTTTGGCCACTATGGAAATTGGCTCACAGCCTGGTGCACTTCTGGGGGCCAAAACGGTAGCCTACAAACCAATGGGTGACGTCACCGTGGCTACGTCCACTTCTTTTATACAGTCTATGGTTTTATTAGACTTTGTTAGTGTCTTAGCACACACTAAAGTGTCCCCTCTTCTCTGCTGCAAGTATTTATTAATGGGAGACTACAAACAACCAATATTTTCTGTCAAATTGGCTTGGCATCAGAGAGCCGCAAAAGTTCAAGTGTAAAAGTTCAATCAGATTAAACCAAAAGAGGTCAATTTGCAACAAGCAGCAAGCATGTCTCGCCACACAGAAAAGACTGGAAAGTGATGTCCAGTCTGATAGCGCTTGGGTTTGGTCACTGACAGTATTAGGCAGGTGTTAACCTGCTTATCCAACGAAATCTTATGGTCGGTTTTCCACTTAACGCCTTACAAACTGGCACAGCGATGAAAGAGGGAAAGGTGTGGCAGTGGAAGCAATGGAGGATGTGACAGCTGGAGGATAGGATGAGGCAAAACAAGGTAAAAGAGGAGAAAAACTAAAGTGGGGAGGAGGTGACAGAAAGAAGCTGTTAAAATAAAACCAAAGGGAATGTATTGTGTGAGTCAGTGTTTCTCCCTCCGAAAGGCTAAGACTTGTGAGTGTGAGCACTTAATGATGTTATAATCAAATCAGTGTTTGACATATCTGTTTTCAGTACGAGTGTTGTTGGATTTAATTGCATGGAGAAGCATGTGTTTTGTTTAGCAGTGTGGATCAAATCATGATTGTTATGTCTGTCTGTGTGTGTTTGCATGCGTGTGTTTGTCATGTTGCCGATGTGTGTGGAAGAGGGGTGCTCATGGCTGTTTCCTGTGGGAGAATGGCAGATCGGGGGTGAGAGGTCAGTGTCTCAGGGGGTCACAGTGGGGATGAGATGAGGTCAGATTCGGGGCAAATACTTCTCGATAAATTCCTTTACAGCTGCCATCTCCTGCAAGAGAACAAAGTAGATATTGATAAAGTTGACAAATGATTCTGTTGTCTCATCCCTACTGAAAAGTAAAACGTTATTGAGCTACTGACTGTTTGGAGGGCTGCACAGTTATGGGCAAAATGATAGTGATGATATTTCTGATCAGCATTGAGATCAGGATTATTTATCGCAATCATTCATTGATTCCGGACATTTACAGGTACAATGTGAAGGATTTAGGGGGCTATATTGGCAGAAATGGAATTTAATATGATAAGTTTGTTTTCTTTAGTGTATGTTTTTGTTACCTTAGAATGAGCCGTTTATATCTACATAGGAGCGGGTCCATGAATAGGGATGGGTACCGCACCCCGGTATTGAACGAGCCCCAGGGCTACATTCTTCAAGACTGCAGTATTGATAAGCACTAACCTTAACGGTTCTGCTATTGGTACTGGAGCAGTCGCGTTTATTTTTTTTTTTTTTACAAGATAAACGTTATCTTGTACATTTATCTCACCAACTCCGTCAATTATCCGTCATTGTATCATAATTTTTGCTATTCTCCCTGAAGACGAGAGATCTGTCTCGCTCAACCTGGCTGCCTGCTGTGTGTGAGTGGAGAGCAGGGGGGCGGGGCTGTTGTTCCAGTGAAACATCCAGAAAGATGTACAGTGTTTGACTGCCCTAGCACAGCTAGTTCATCTACATCCAGTCCAGGTTTGTAACATTATGCTAGCAGCCAACACGTGGAGTTAATAACCATTAGCTATTTTGCTACCCTATTTACTAAATAGGGTTTCAGATTTGGGATTTTATTTGTGTATTTTTTAGATACTTCTGAATACATGAATATAACCATAATTATGGCCTGGGCTGGGTGCGTGGGATTTCCCCCCCTCTGGTCTAGCCTTAGTGATTAATGTTACATCACCATATAAAATACCTAGAATATCTAATATTTTTACTTGTAGGCTAGATTTGTTTATATATGCTACAGTGATTTGTTTTCCACAGAGCTGTACAGTGTGAGCATTTTACTGCATTTGCTGCAAGTAAAAGAAATCATTCAGGAGCACGCTGTGCGAGTACAGATTTCAACCAGCAGCAAAATCCTGTCGGTTGTGGGTTGAACGACAGACACAGACAGGAATACGTATTCCTGTCAAATACGGCGGCCATAGTGCTCCGTGGCGCAAGATAATGGCTTACCGGCGACGGAGAAGCCGGGCTCGAGGTCCAATATCTTCCTCTTTGTTGGTGTCATGACTGTCCAGAAGTACCTGAACAGCCGAGCTGTGGCGGCACGCAGGTATGTGACGTGTCAGAGGAGAAACGAGCCGTTCACATTTCTCTCTTTGTGGCAGGACAAACCTCACCGCACTTTAGGGACTGTTCTTTACTTATGGAGGGACTGTTCTTTACTTGTCAGGGGAGGAGGGTGGCTGGTTGATTTTTATTTTATTTATTTATTTTATTTTGATCCCCCCTATGTTAATCACTTATTGATGCTGTTTTTGAAGTATGAATAAGTCAATAAGTAATTTATTCCATTGAAATATCATTGATGTATTATAGAAAAGTGATTTATCTTTTTATAAATGACAAAAGGCACATCTGCCTAATTTTTGCTGTCGTATCGTGATACTACTCAGAACCGTGATACTTTCACTGGTATTGTACCGTGGGTCCCAATTTTGGTACCGTGACAACACTATTATTTTATGTATTTTACATTTCAAGTTGTAAAAAGTAAAATGTTTTGTTAAAAAAACTATTTTGTTGCATAATGAGAATTGAGAAAATAAAGCAATTTATGTTCTTAATTTGTTTTTTTCTTCCTCAAAAAGTATCGATAAGAGTACCGTTAAAATACCAGATCGATAAGCAGTATCGATAAGAGTAGTAAAAACCGTTAAAATCTTAACAATACCCAACCCTATCCATGAACCACCCTTAAAGTTACACACTGGACATTCAAATAATCAGAACAGTGCCTACACCCCCATGTTGTGCTACATTCCTACTAATTAACAAATTTTTGCAAGACTACAAATTTTTGCAAAACAAGACTGGTCCTTTCTCACAGTGCATCTCCTAGATGCAAAATATAAAGAAAACTTAACACAAAATACAGGCAAACTCAAATAAATATGCTATTACACCATGTAACCAATGAAAACTAGGGATGTTCCTAACCACAAATTACCGCTGTTAAGGATGTCTGAGTTGCTGCTGGACAAGAACAGGGATTCAGTGAGGTAATGTTATTATTCTTGGCCTTCATGCATTCACCTTTCTCCAGATTGTGGTGCTTTATCGGGTGGTTGAACAGGTCAGTTGTCTTGCTTTATCACGCACAGCACAGTCACAAGTCTAATGCACTATTTGCATATGATGTGTCTCTCCTACATCCGCAATACTTTCAAATACCAGGTGATAAAGTTGATTCTCGTTTTACCGGTTTGCAGTCGCAACATTCAGGAACGTTTTTCACAGGCTGCCGCTGCTGCAGGGTGCATGCATAGCCTCATAACAGCTCTTGAAAAGTGCAGGCTGCTGTTAGTTTAGGAGGCAACTGGTTTGATATGCAGAGCAGTTTTCTATGAGCGCCTTCTAAATGTAAATATCACAGCCGATTGTGTTCATTTAATTGTGGGATGCCAACATTGTGATTATTATTTGACTAATTGTGCAGCCCTGAATGTTCGTCTCCAAAAGTATGGGGGATAACTTTGTTTTGAGGACAGACTGTAGTAAGATAAGGGTTAGACAATCTAGAGTTAGAGAATATTTCAGGTTTCTAGAGATGAGAGACCACTTTATTTTCTGTATGGACAATGTTAGGTGACTGGCAGGTGGAGCACTATCAGGGAATATAGGGACATGAGTCTGTTCTGATTGAATCAGAAACTGATTTGAAAATATTGTTAGAAAATATCGGGTTCAAATGTATCCTGGTTCAAGCAGTACCTGAGGTTTACACTTTGTAGACACCTGATACAGCTTTGCCAACAGAAAGAAAAACCCTTATAGGACCAGTGTGTAAAATGGGCTGAAAACAGTGACATCAGTGGTCAAATTCTAGATTGCAGGGCTCACTCGCTCACCCCTCCCGTCGGGTAAATGACGGCGGCCTCGTAGGGACAAAAAGCCTTGTGCACGAGTTTTTCAGGAGTAGGTCTATCTAGCGACGAGGTGAATATTTATTTAGAAATCTAAACCATGTTACGATATTGTAATGAATCCTTCACGAGCAGGAGACCAGAGGAGCGTTCGGGAAAAAGGCCTGTTTATTTGAGCACTCCAAAAACTCTGGTAACACTCCAGGGGGTAAAAGACTCCGTCCCAAACTCTGACTCTTCTAGCGTAACAGACACTTCATACACACATACTCGTTTACCATACCGAGTGGGCACCCCCTCCCTCTCTGCTCCACCAATCTCCAGCCCGCACACTGACTGACAGCGTAGCCGGTAAACAGAGCTCAGCTGTTTATTTAGCCTAGCAATATCTCCGGACTATAGCAGCTGCAATGGACGACTTTGAACGCGATTTTGAAGGGTTTCTTGTAGCGGACACAGACCCAGAGCCATACCTGTTTGAGCCGGAGCATACAGATGAGGAACTCCATGCGTTTGATGCTGAGCGGGCGAGAAGAGAGGCTGAATGCACAGAGTGGGATTCGGTGCTACTGTTACCATGGTTGGGGAGATATATCATCAGGAGGAAAAGCGCTGCAGAGAGTGCATCACAAGGAGTGAAGTTGTGTCTTCTTTTCCTCGCAGATGACGGTTCGGGTTCATTCTCTCCTGTTGCGTGGCAAGTGTGGTCCCTTCGCAAACTTTATAACTAAAAAAAACATTTCACTACTCTCTATCGACGAACTACTAACACTCTCTGCTGTTTCCTCCTCCTCCTTCCTTCCGCTGTCTGCGTTGGTTCATTTATACACGCGAAACGCATTCTCTGGCTGGCTGGATTGTCCGCTCGGTCTGCCGTACATACATGGCGGTGCAAGATGGCGACCTCTCTAAAGCATGGCCCTTGCTATATATATATATATATATATATATATATATATATATATATATACAGTACAGGCCAAAAGTTTGGACACACCTTCTCATTCAATGCATTTTCTTCATTTTCATGACTATTTACATTGTAGATTCTCACTGAAGGCATCAAAACTATGAATGAACACATGTGGAGTTATGTACTTAACAAAAAAGGTGAAATAACTGAAAACATGTTTTATATTCTAGTTTCTTCAAAATAGCCACCCTTTGCTCTGATTACTGCTTTGCACACTCTTGGCATTCTCTCGATGAGCTTCAAGAGGTAGTCACCTGAAATGGTTTCCACTTCACAGGTGTGCCTTATCAGGGTTAATTAGTGGAATTTCTTGCTTTATCAATGGGGTTGGGACCATCAGTTGTGTTGTGCAAAAGTCAGGTTAATACACAGCCGACAGCCCTATTGGACAACTGTTAAAATTCATATTATGGCAAGAACCAATCAGCTAACTAAAGAAAAACAAGTGGCCATCATTACTTTAAGAAATGAAGGTCAGTCAGTCCGGAAAATTGCAAAAACTTTAAATGTGTCCCCAAGTGGAGTCGCAAAAACCATCAAGCGCTACAACCAAACTGGCACACATGAGGACCGACCCAGGAAAGGAAGACCAAGAGTCACCTCTGCTTCTGAGGATAAGTTCATCCGAGTCACCAGCCTCAGAAATCGCAAGTTAACAGCAGCTCAGATCAGAGACCAGATGAATGCCACACAGAGTTCTAGCAGCAGACCCATCTCTAGAACAACTGTTAAGAGGAGACTGCGCCAATCAGGCCTTCACGGTCAAATAGCTGCTAGGAAACCACTGCTAAGGAGAGGCAACAAGCAGAAGAGATTTGTTTGGGCCAAGAAACACAAGGAATGGACATTAGACCAGTGCAAATCTGTGCTTTGGTCTGATGAGTCCAAATTTGAGATCTTTGGTTCCAACCGCCGTGTCTTTGTGAGACGCAGAAAAGGTGAACGGATGGATTCCACATGCCTGGTTCCCACTGTGAAGCATGGAGGAGGAGGTGTGATGGTGTGGGGGTGTTTTGCTGGTGACACTGTTGGGGATTTATTCAAAATTGAAGGCACACTGAACCAGCATGGCTACCACAGCATCCTGCAGCGACATGCCATCCCATCCGGTTTGCGTTTAGTTGGACGATCATTTATTTTTCAACAGGACAATGACCCCAAACACACCTCCAGGCTGTGTAAGGGCTATTTGACCAAGAAGGAGAGTGATGGAGTGCTGCGGCAGATGACCTGGCCTCCACAGTCACCGGACCTGAACCCAATCGAGATGGTTTGGGGTGAGCTGGACCGCAGAGTGAAGGCAAAGGGACCAACAAGTGCTAAACACCTCTGGGAACTCCTTCAAGACTGTTGGAAAACCATTTCAGGTGACTACCTCTTGAAGCTCATGGAGAGAATGCCAAGAGTGTGCAAAGCAGTAATCAGAGCAAAGGGTGGCTATTTTGAAGAAACTAGAATATAAAACATGTTTTCAGTTATTTCACCTTTTTTTGTTAAGTACATAACTCCACATGTGTTCATTCATAGTTTTGATGCCTTCAGTGAGAATCTACAATGTAAATAGTCATGAAAATAAAGAAAACGCATTGAATGAGAAGGTGTGTCCAAACTTTTGGCCTGTACTGTATATATATATATATATATATATATATATATATATATGTGTATATAAAAGCATAATTATAAGGCTATGAAAACCAAACGATTTTATTTTATAGCGATTATACACTTATATAAACATATTAATGGGTAGAATATTCAGATTCAGATTGAAAATAAACCATGCCAAATATTACACACTGGCCCTTTAAATGTCAAAATGAAACACACACACACACACACACACACACACACACACACACACACACACACACACACACACACGGTGTTACAGTACCTGAGGACAGGAGCTGTGGTGGAGCCCTGGGAAGGTTTTGAAGGTGACCATCTGAGGGTCGACTATGGTTCTGAGTTTATCTGCCGTCAGACAACCATATTGTATCGGGATCATGCCATCCATCTCACCGTGGCACTGCAGGATTGGGATGTACTTGTTGCCACTTGACGCCTGTGGGACAGATACAACACAGACTTCAGACACAGACACATCAAACTGACATCAATGAACTAGCTGCAACGAAGGCCGACAGTTGCGTCAACTCACTTTCCTGTGTCTTGGCCACACAAATGCATTTGAACACACTGCAAAGATTACAGCCAAGCATAGCATGCAGCAAAAATCTGTGATCAGCATTTTTTCATGGGGCCAGGGTCAGGCCTGATATTTTGGATCTGATCAGAGCCCTATGGCCAACCAGCATGTAAGTTCTGCGCCTGTGTGAGAGGAAATAACTATTGCCGACTATGGCCAATGCTGAGGGGCAGACCACAAAAATGAGGGCCACAGACGCTCACTGACAGCCTGACATTGACAGATGGCTGACTGTCCTCGGTGTGTTAGGGCCTTTGGAATTGAATGGAGGAAGCAGGAGAATCAGCGAACTTCACCCCAGTAAAACTGCGACTTACCGTTGGGAAACTCCTGTGAAGTGGTAGCCAGCAACTGAGGGCCATGACGCCAGCCAACTGGTGCTGGCAGGTCAAGGCGGTATACAAGGACAAGGCTCCACCCTGAGGAGGAATGGAGGAAGTAGACCAAGCGAGAGGTTTATTAAATGCATAAATTTACATTTCCTACACAGAGTTACAGATATTAAGACATTAGTCTTGTTGAATACAGTGAAAACTGCTAATACTGATCACACCTGTCGGGTCAAACTGGTTACTCTAAGTGGATGAATTTCTTTTCTTTTTCTTTATTTCTCATGCAGATTACCTTATCTTTGACATCTATATATTTATTACATGGATATAAAGTAATAAAACAGACAGCTTCATGACTGACTGAATTTTATGGGTTGTTTCAAAACACAGTACAGCCGTTTCTTTATGTGGGCATTACGAGACTGAGCATTATAAATCCACTTCATTAGGACGGCTTCAAACATGGGTACTCTCCCTGTGTGCACTTGTTTTCTGTTTCCATCACTCAAAGAGTAGACTCCGTTTTTATTGAGAGAAAATGATTCTTTCTCCTGTCATGAATTCAATATGCATGCAGCACTGACCTCAGGTAGCCAGCTGGAAACCAACGGTTGCCTGGGTCCAGACCTTGGAATTCGCCCACTCCACTCATTTGGAGTTGACTGATTTGACTGGCATCATGACATGAAACAGTGGTTTCTTGGTTAAAATAAAAACCAACCAGTGAGTGCAGCAGGGGGACTTCAGTGGGACAAACAGCAATGTAAAGCTGTTGTCAAGCGGTGCCAGAACTAATGAGAGGTAGTAACGACAATGGCAAGTGCTACTGACAAGCTAAACGCTGGTATCCAGGCTGTTCTAAAAGTTTGCATAGGAAGCTTTTTGATCCATATAAGCGACTGATCACTGTAACCGTGATCACTATAAGCAGTTTCCACTGTATAACAAAACGCTAAGATATGAAGTCCTACCTGAGAGAAGCCACCGAGCATTATGCGATGTGGGGGGATCCCATTTTTGACCTCATGCTCGATTATGGCCTTGACTAAAGGAGAGCAAGGACAAACATGATGGTTACTGTATCAGAGAGAGAACATATTATGATAACATATAATTGTAAACAAACCCTTCCCTGTCACTTTTAGCTTTTCTTTTGCTGGACAGCAGCATGCTAAGCCTCATAAACACAAAACTGTCCATGAGTGAGAGAGGGATGTTACACCATTGATTGGCGTGAGCGAAGACATAAGTGATGGAGTTTTCCCATCAGCCGTTGCTCTTTTAAAATGAATTGGCGTTGAAAGAGCCTTGGTCACTGACAGTCCCATATTACTGTATTCCTCATTTTCTGTAACCAGTGTAGCATTAAAGCAAAGTGGAATTAGCAAGCTAGCTAGCTAACTAGCCAGCTGCTACATGAGTAAAATGTAACAACTTAATGCTTCATCCATCACTTGTCACAGTGTAGGAAGCATAATGCCATTATCAGATGAGTGACAACTTTGCTCAGCTCATTTTCTATAACCACTGTGATGTTAGCATAAAAGCACAGTGGAAAAAGCAAGCTATAACAGAAAGGCATTAAATTTATTCAAACTTTGTTGACCATTATGTGTTACAACGTAAGCATCGCCACTGTTATGAGCAGAAAGTGAAAAAAGACACCGGTTAAAATTAATATTGTGTTAAAATGCCAAATGGATGCCACCACAATGAAAAAAATTCTCCTTTTGATGATTGGCCAAGATAAGTTGTTTTACAAACTATCTATCAGTGGAATTTGGCCACCTTTTACATGGGGACGTACATCAAGGACTGGAGCTGAAGAGGGGGGGAGGGTTGTGTTAAATGATCAGTGGGTACAGCTCCAGAGAAAGCAGTGCCCCTCTTCTGTGTCCAAGTATACCATTCTTCATTTTAACATGTATTTACATTTATTTTTGGGCTGGATTGCAACAACAGGGCCAGCACTGTGACCACAGATATACATAGAGAACTGGATACAGTGTTGGAGGCAGGCCCCATCCATTCCTATGAGAGGTGCTCAGTGGCACATAAAGCCAGAAAAGCTAAATTTCTGCTGTATGAAATTACTCAAAACCTTTTACATTGTGGGACCCACAGAGCAAGTGCTCTTCAGACTTCAGCTGGCTAAACGGCTTCCTTCTGTTTTAGCCCTCCGCTAACTTGAATGGCAGTAAAAGTGATTTTAATGTGCAGCTCTCCTAGACTTTTGAAATGTTATTGGACCAAATTCTAGTACTGAAACGAGTAATTTTGCAGGGGTTTTAATGCTCCAAAAAATTATCCACTAATTTACAGATGTCTTTTTCATAGAGTAGGTATATGGAAAAAAAGTCTTTTTGGGCCCATTGACATCTCATGATGGACCTGAAAGTTGTAATTTCAAGGTTTCCACAGTGTCAAATTGGCTTCAAAGTCCAGTGCTGTTCCTGGGAGCTTGGCTGTTACACTGAATGTCTTACTTACTTTTAAAATTAATAGTCCTCATTTCAAAATATAAGTCCTACAGCATTTCAGACATGGTCCAAGTTTGATCTAGTCTTGTTTTACTCTGTACTTTAAAGAGTTGTTGTGCTCTCTGACCACTGGGAGGAGCTTCAGGCCTTCAACACATTTCTGGCTGTTAGGAGGTCAATCTTGAAAACTAGACGCCTGCCTGAAACAGTCTCAAAGCAAAAATGTTTATAGGTGTTCTGAAAGGTAATGATGGGATGAAAAGCTGTGCATCATAGAGAGGTAACAATCATGTAAATATCATGTTTCACACTTTCAGGTCAACTCACTGCTTTCTGCTGCCTTCTTGATTCCACATTCATCCTCCTGGCAGTCGGGGCTAAGACCCATGAGGTCAAACCTGAGCACATGCGGAGGCGAGCATTTAGGGAAATCAATAAATACAACTGCAGTATTGTCAATGCCAGTATGGGAGCCTATTGTGATTGCCAGGGAAACAATAGCAGCCAGTGTTGAGTCTGTTTTCATCACGCCAACTCACCACGCGGGCATCATAGCCTTCATGTTGAGAGTGACGGGGATCGGGGGTCTGCAGGGAGGACAAAGAGGGGGAGGCAAATGAAAACATGACAAGCAGTGTAGGAGATCACCAGCAGATAAATGTTGGTGTATTAATTTATTTTGATTATAGATAAAGTATTGATTTGAAGCTGCTTTTACATTCTGATGTGCAAATTGGCTGTAAAAAAAGAGCCAAAACCTGTTTATTTGTTCCCAGATTAGAAACTGCTCATTATTTGAGAGGGGAGCGGGATGTGCAAAATGGGGGAGGCAGGTCAAATATTTTTTTACACACTGGGAGGGACTTATGTTTTTTTTATTTTGGCTTAAGGAAAAAACATACAACTTTAAATTGTTGTATTTTGTATTTATTTTTAATATTCTTTGAACTCCAAAACTTGCTGATGAGTGTCAAAGGCATATTTACTTAAACTTATCACAGCCAGTAGCTGTAAAAACTGAAATTATGGTCAGAAAATCAAAATTCTGACGGTCCTTGAACACATCATGCTTCTATCAGGACACATAACCAAATCTAAGCTTAAAGGAACAGTGTGGAGGATTTAAGAGGATTTAGTGACACCTAGGTGAGGATTGCAAATTGCAACCAGCTGAAACTTCTCCAGGTCAGGATTCCTTCAGTATTAACTGATCAGGAGGTTTTTACCGTGAGCCAAATTATCTGCAGAGGTCTTTTTCTCTCCAAAACAAACAGACCAGGTGAATAAAACTGGTAAAAAAACACAGAATAAAGCAGTTTACATTACAAATCAGTGTTTCTCCAACCTGGTTCAGCACGTTGCAGATGCCATGCTTGAGCGGTGTCTGGCACCTGCAAATGTGTGCTCACCTTATTTCTGATCCAGACATTCAGGACATTTCTACCAAGAGAAATAATAAAGAAACCGAGCCACACCGCAGCCACCCCCCCTTCTCTGATAAATAAAGAGCAGCCTCTTCCTTCACGCCCCGTAACCACACAAAAAAGGGAAAGATGTTACTTTTCCTCCCTGCCGACAAGTGACAGGCTTGGAGGAATAAAATATGACAGAAGGAATCAGAGAGGAAAAAATGACTTACGCGTGGGGGCAGATGAACTTGACGTGAGGCAGCTGGATCCCTGTCAAAGACTCTGCCCACCCATGCCTGACAGAAAACACAAAGAAAGAAACTCTTGGTTTCTCAACCAGCTTAAGCAAAATGACAAATATGCAGCACATCAAATCCCAAATGTATTACAACTTAGCACAACGTACAATACAGAGAGTGACACCACATGTGGCCTATAAATAAAAAACACTTTACATGTACTTGAGGTACAATCAGGCACTTAAGAGAAAAACACCCACCAAAGGGAATATTTATAATCTCCACTGACACAATTTAACATCTGATTGAAGGCATCGTCTGACATGAAGTGCTGATTCAAGGGCTTTCTAAATTAGTTATTCACAATGTTATGAGTGGTGTATTTATGAAATTAAACTACATGAATGAGGGCATCAATTAACCTCATTTATGCTTAGCACCACTTCATGTATCTCTGGCAGTTCGAACAGCAATCTGATACTAAAAAAGAGACACAGCCAAATGTAAATCTTACAGGACTGTAGTCAGGATCTCAGAAACACTGAGGTCTTAAGTTTCAATGCACAAACTTACACATCTAAGAAGATTCTGACTAGACACAAAAAACAATACTGCGTAAGATGTATTAAAATAAGTATTCAGGAATAACAAAACTACACACATTCTGTTTTACGTTTCAAGTCATACTCCACTCAAAAAAGAAGTTTGCTTATTGTCCCTCCACTGTGATGTTTGTGCTTCACTGTGCAGAGTGATTTTATGTGCAGACTTTGGTGTTTAAAGGCTGTCTTCACATTGATCTGCTGACAGAGAAAAGTTTCCCTGTGCTCAAGTTAACAAAAATTGCCTGAAATTGTTTTTTCAATCCCTTACTTTGAGAAAAAAAAATAATTTCATATAACTTTTTTTATTTAGTGAAAAAAGCCAAAAACTTTCAAATATTAAAATGCTGCTATCTCTCTTTCAATTTATTTTCTATATACTGTAGAGTCTGTTGTTGGTTCGAGGTGGGATTTTTCTGTTTTGTATTTTTGTTGTTGTTGTTTTTGATGTAAAAGAGTGTGTATATGTTTGTTACATTTTTAAAAAAATGCATTGAGATGTTGTCTAAACACATGCACAAGAACTTTGCCTGAATAAAAAGAATATGTCTCAAATTGGCCATTTTTATTATTTAAATACAAAACAAAATAAGCAACATTTCAGTTTCTAGTGTATAATAATATTGGTAATGTTGCATTATCTGAAGCAGAAAACTAATTTACAATGAAGATACCCAAATTATGTAGAAAGTACAGGTTTACCTATTCTCTGATATTACTCACATATACGTTAAATCATGACAAATAATTAATACACAAACAGAAAGACAGGCCCATTAAATCGTTCACTCGATGCTGCGCTACAGACATTTAAAGGGCGGATCCATTATTATCATGATCATTTTCACTATTATTTTGAGGGGGTTTTTTATATCATTTGGTAGCTTTCCAGTAGTGTTCCTGATGTCTTAAAATCAGAATATTAAAATTTTGGTCTAAGTATTTGTATTTTTTACCACATCTATTGCACATCTGTCCATGCTGGAAGAGGTACACCTCCTCAGTTGCTCTTCCTGAGGTTTCTACCATTTTTTCTCCATTAAAAGGTTTTTTGGGGAGTTTTTGAGGGTCCAAGGATGGAGGGGTGTCTGGTTCTCCACACTGGGACCATGCTGACAGCATCTACTGCAGATAATACACTGACTATGGATCTATATATGTGTTTACACAGTACAAATGCAGCATTATATTGAATCTCTATGTATCTTCGCCTGATTAAATAAAGGTTCAGTTGCACCATTTTCCACCTCCAAGCTCAACTCTTCCAAGCTAATACTTTTCTCATTCTCCATTCTTACACTGTTCATGAGCAGTGTGTGTAGGGAGTGAGGGACGGGTGGGGGGATAGACATCACTCACCCTGAGTCCCCCAGCCCATGAAGGAAGATAACCTGCAGCACAGATAAAAAGAACAGCAGTTAGGACTCTCTCTTCAGATCAGAATTTATGAATATACACACTATACTGCAAATGCAGATAAAAAGACATTTAGAAGTTCCTGATAGGGATTGATCACATTGGACACATTATCTGCTGGAGGGAAGAACCAACAGTAAACCTGCTTTGACCTTGGAGAGAATTTATCACATTACATCCATCTTGTTGTACTCCATGTACGACAGCTAAGTGTGCGCACTTGTTCCAAAACAGGGAATATAACAGGTGCCAATCTTCAATTCTTGCCAAGATAAGCTCTACCTGCCAGTTTCCACACACGCTGCTCCCCGCAGAGAAACCATGAAAGGGAATAACAACAATTTAGAAAGCTGGCAATTCTCTGCTCGTTGGCTGGAAATCAGACACTCAGCTGTCTTCACAGAGATCAAAGCCCTTTCCTTCCATGTAGGGTTTGCTAGGAGCTGGGTTCAGTGACAGTCAGCTTTGATCTTGGTGTTTCACAAATCCCTGCACTGTACCTGACAACAGCTTTTTAATTTTTACACTCAGATCCAGCTGAGCATCTACACAATGTGTCAGCTTACTGCACTGTACCTGTAACACGTCCTGCTACAGGTGCAGCTACAGGTGCAGCTACAGGAGGGCTCCTGATCAAAGAAATAGTGTTTAGTAGGACTTTTTATTAGGATTTCTTCTATGCTGAACAAGACTGTGTATTACTGCAAGTTTTGGCAAAGGATGAACTTGGTGTTGATGGCTTTTAAAGGCACATTATGTCATTCAGGGTTTTATCTGAAAATATGATTCAGGAGTTTGACTTTGTAATGAAATGTAAGCTTTTTGTTTGTTAACTGGTGGTAATTAAAATAAATTATGCTTTTCTGCAGTAAACAACCTTTATTACCCATGAAAATTTATCAAAAACTTAAAAGTCCCTTAAATGTTTTAATACTTAAAGTACTAGTATTTTGTTAAACATGGTTTTCTCACATAACACTTAAAATAACTCTGACAAGGGACTGGAAACAGATCTACTCTTGCTCCCTCATTTAGAAATTTGCTTGCAGTAAGTTTCGTTTTTACTTTCCACTTCCTCTAGCGCCGGCACAAGCTACTAGCGCTTGGTTGACCGATGAAAATGCAGCGCGCATCAGAGAGATTCAGCCATACATGTTTGAGCCTCAGTCAGATCCAGATTCAGATAAGGAGTCTGTTGTGTACCAAAATTGGCCTTGGAATGAGTGTAGTTAGCATCTTTTATGTATGTTGTTTGTTAGCTTGTTACTGGCAGTGGCTGACACATGCATTGGTGGTCATGAAACATACAATAGTATCTGCTACGATGTTGTTGTTTTTTTGGTAGATAGTGGAAGGAAGCTCCAGGTTCTGGTTTACAGCCAAATAATGGCACACTTTATCATATTTACTTTCAAAACTTTCACTACTCTCTGTACCAAAGAGTCCGCTCTGCGCCGAAGGTTTCAGGTTTCTTTGCCATTGTTGTGTCTAAGTCTGCTCATCCATCAATATGTGTTTCCCGATTAAAAAAGAGATTGGCTTTCTTATTTCTGATGTGCCCAATCTAGCTAGTCCAGCGTATGTTTGAATCTCAGATTTATAGGAAGTGTACTGACATCACCCCCTTCAATAGAGGAATGTGAAAGACCTCTCTAGTGACAAACTTTGCATGGATACAAGTCAATATAATGAAGTCTTTTTTTTCTCTTTTTTTTTTTTTAAAGATATTTTTTGGGCGTTTTAGCCTTTAATTGATAGGACAGCTTAAGCGTGACGGGGGGGGAGAGAGGGAAGGACATGCAGCAAAGGGCCACAGGCTGGAGTCGAACCTGGGCTGCTGCAGCAACGGCACTGTACATGGGGCGCCTGCTCCACCACTAAGCCACCGACGCCCCCAATATAATCAAGTTGATTCATTTTAGGGGACATAAACAGAAGAAAAACACATTTTTGAGTTGGGGGGTACTTTAAAAACGTAGCTGTATTTTAGCTAGTAACTAGGCATTCAGGTGAGATGATCCAAAACAACCCAGAGAGCCCAGATTGATTAACAGATCCATGAGCTCCCCCACAGGCCTGGAGAACTTCTGTTGTATCGAATGGATATGCAGCGTTTCTCTGTGTTTGGTTTCAGGGTTTGTTTATTTTTGACTCTGAATCACATAGCACCTTTTTTCATTTGCAGCATGTTTCCGTTGTTGTATTTGATTTCATATGCGTTATTAAATTGATATCATATATGACGTTGCAGCATGTTTCTTGATGGAAATATTTTGGATCACTGAAGCTCATTTGTCCCATAGACTGTATTGTCACCCATTGGTTTGTGGATCCCATTTTGAAGCTTCAAATTTGGCATTTTGGCCATTGCCATCTTGATCTTTCAGAGCCAGAAGTGACCATATTTGAGTGATAGGGTGGAGCTGACTGAGAAGCTGAGGATACTAACAGCAGTCGCTCAGAGCTGCCACAACCTTTAATATGCTTGACTTTAAGCCTTGATAAAATGTAAAGAGGTGAGTTACATAACTGGCTTCTGAAGTTTAAGCCTGTTTAAGGAACTGCAGTTTTTGGCACTTCAATGCTGGCTTCATTTTCAGCCTCAGGAGTTGCTGCTTGGTTTGCCCTTGTCTGCCACCATACCTTTAATATCAAGCACTACAGAGCAGTGACTGTCTGATATAGTTTTAATGGAGCAAGAGGTCTGGAGAGGAAGTCAAACTCCCTGTTACCATATGAAACATCAGCATCTTCAAACACTACAGATTATGTGGTTTCCACTCACCGCCGCGGTCTCCCTCTCCTTCCCGGACACCGTCACAGCCTCGGCGAGCAGCGGCACAGACATGTTGTTGCCACACATACACTGTAAGAGGTGCTGGAATCAGAAGAGATGACAGAAAAACCAGCTGAGTGCAGAACACACAGTATGGAAATACAAGTATGCTGTCTTGTGCATTTAGACCAAACAAAGAGCTTTATTTAACGCATACATGTTGAGCAAACTGCCAAATTTCCACATGATTTTAACTTTCCAGTGCCTTCATAATAAACACTATTAAACAGTAAGGACTATTTACATGACAGACAACAAATATTAAAAAATCTACTCAAAGGTCAAACTTGACATCTTTTATTCCTGTGGTTGTAAAGAGATTAGTCAAGACTCTTATCTAATGCAGCATCTTATGGATGATAGATGTTTTTAATAATGGATACACAAATAATCTGCCAGTCAGCTTCGATTTTAATGAATCAGCCCTGGGCTCTAGAGTCATTTGATTACATCGTAATGAGAATCAGACTTAATATGGTTCATAGATCTACAGGACAAGTGAACTCTGCACAAGCTCAATAAAGCAGACAAGAAGATAATGTTCAACTTTTTAAAATTAAAATTCCTTCTTTTACAGTTTTGGTTTGATTTTCTCACTAAATGTTTTCTGACAGCAAAAATGCAGACAGAAAACAGAAATATTTCTTTATAAGTTCATATTGTTCAATATTCATAGTCTCCAATTATCACCCCTCAAGTACATACAGGCTGACCACTGATTGTAAGAAACTGTTGTTAGTATTTAGAGATAAAAAGAAAAAACCTGTTTCCACTTCCTGTGCATGTGTTTAGTAAATCAAAAATAATTAAATCTATATTTTGGTTTACAGTAAATAAATATTCTCCTGAAGTGGTACAAGAACTTAACATTAATAAAAAATAAGGCAGTAAAGAGAGGCACTTGTTTCAGGAAACATTATTCATCAATTATACTGAATCTGATTTAACGTAAGGTCAGTGAATTAATACGACAGCTGTTTAGGAAGAATATAAATTATTTTTGTTGGAATACCATTAAGGTCACAACAGTTATTTTCATTACTGAATAATGTGCAGATTATTTTCTTAATTAATCCTTTAGTCTGAGTTTATAAGTGGAGAAAATAGTGCCATTTACAATTTCTCCAAGCCCACAGTGAGGTCTTCAATAAGCGTATTTTGTCTGACCCTTACCTTAACCTCAATTATAATAATTCAATTAGAGCTAATCCGCAACAGTGTATGTCGGCAGCAAAGAAACCACAGTACAGAAATTATGCCAAATTAGGTTTAATATAATTTAGAAACAGTGTCACCATTAGACAGTATATCCACCAGAGAGCATTAACAAATGTATTTTTAACTGTAAAGTTAAGTTTATAACTTTGGTCAAAAGTCTTTAAAAAACAAATCTGAGTGATCTGTATCAAGACTACTGTTTATCTTAAAACATTTTATTATCATTATTAGATTTTTAAACTCACAAATATTCATATCAGTACAATAATCAGACTGTTGATCAACTAATCAATTAATCACTAATCATTGCAGCTGTAAATACCATTATCATGGAATGCATGAACACCAATTTTAATCATAAAAGGGCTATTATTTGCTAAATTTTAATAAATTATGGATGCATGATTTTTGCCCATATCCAATATTTTTCAACTTACATGTGCACACATTTCTTTTCACCTAATTGCAAGTCTCTCTTGTAGTGGAATTAACGTATTATCACACCTACTCTTATTGTGATGGCCCACTGGCAGATGCAGACATAAAATACAATGGTTTTCAAAATGTACATGTTGAGCATGGAAAAATAAGAAAACTGCTTCAGTTTAGGTTACGTGTAAAACATGCCATATTTATTTCAAGTCACATTTTCAAACAAAACGGTTCAACTCATCTGACTTTAACACACTTGGATGATACTCTCCCCGAGACATCCTGATAATAGCCACAACCTGGGAAAATGTTACCTATTTCAACTAATTAAAGTTGCATAATTAAAGCATCATCTCATCAGCCTGTCACATCAGCAGAAATGTTCATTTCTGGCCAGTGCCAATATTTTCATTTTACGGCATTTGATGGGCAGCCCTGATAAAAATGTATACACATGCATGAAAAGCAGGATTCCCTCGAAAGCACAACAACTAAATGTGTTAAATTCTCTTTTCCAGGTGCTGACTGTCACGGTGGATTTGCTAACAATGTGAAAAAGCAAATGTCCCTATTAGAGCCAGTGTTTGGTTTGTCTGTTCTGGGCTACTGTAGAAACATGGATGTGCAACATGGTGGACTCCATAGATGAGGACCTGCTCCGTATGTAGATATAAACAGCTCATATCAAGGTGAAGAAAACACAATGATTCTTATTTTGAAGTGATTATAAACTAAACATGCTTATATTATATTCCGTTGCTGCCAAAACATCTCCCTAAATCCTACACAGTGGATGTTTAAGTAAAAAAAAAATGCTTATAACAATTCTTTTCCTTCAAAAGTTCAAATTATCAGGATTTATTCAAACTCAGAAAAAAGTGGAGCCTACTTAAAATAGGTTACAGACACAGGTAATGGGGAGCGTCATGTATATTTGTATCTGTTATGTAGTTTAGGGGGACTAAACCTTTTTTAAACATAAGCACTGACAATGAACAGCTCACTGTGACAGCTACATCTCCAGCCATTTAGCCTACAGACAGGAACAACAATACAGAACATACCACTTATACACACACACACACACATGAATAAAGACGCTGCTGCTGCTGCTGCTGCTGCTGAACCTGAAACAGCAGTCATGAGGTATGCTTGTTTGTGTATGTCAGCAACTGACGAGATTCATTAACTAAATGTAACGCACCCCCTCCCCTCTACTGTACTCTGTAAATCGGCTGCAGACGCCCGTCTCTCTGCACAGTGAGTCAGATGTCAATAACAAGCATGAGATCAGGTGGTTGCTTTACAGTAAAGTCAGGCAGTAAAAGCTCCTTAATGCCCTCTAACTTTTATGTTGATGTGGGAAAGAATGAGGCAAGACAGGACGGGCGGGTCAGATGGCGTGCTGCCTGATTGGTAAATAGACAATGAGGAGATGAACAGGGAAATGACTCAACCTCAAAGGTTAATGTGTAAACCTTGAGCTGGATTATACTCCACGGGTGTTGAAATTCCTCAGCTGTTAGGGCCGAGCAGCTACATGCTGCTGAGTTCAGCCTGTGCAGTGTGTGTTTCCTCTTTGGCAGGTGACAAATCATCATCTGAAGGTCAAACTTGCGGCTAAAATACGTGGAAGTGGATGGTGAATGTCTGATTTCAGCACCCAAGTGTGGACAAAAGAGGGTTGTTTTTGCCCTGGATACTGACCCTTGATAAATGAGTGATAGTTTAATAAAAACTGGGCAGGGTTAAGCACCAGGAAATAGTCTCTTTCAGTGCTGTACAGATTTCTAGAATCAATCTTCACACACCAAGAAGGAAAATTTCCACATGTGTAATGTTACAGTTACTCCAGTGCAAGTTTAGGTTCTTCTGTTTTACTTGAGGATTTCCATTTTATGCTATTTCATGCTTCATCTCAGGGGGAATGTTGTATTTATTACTCTACTACATTTATCAAACAGCTACAAATCCTATCAACTTTTTAGATTCAAATTTCAAAATTTAAAGACATATTGGCTTGTAAATAAAAGGTATTGTTAAAGATTAAACTAATTATTCTCAACCTTTTTTACTTGTGTCTTTTTTGGGCCTCTTGCCACATTTCTTTTCTCTGATTTGTCAGGAGTTTCACCAAAGAGTGATTTCACCTTTGAACTTCTCCGACCGTTACATTTTAAGGGGCTTGATGTGAAGCTGACTGCACACAGTTCTCAACATGGAGGTTGGTGAGCTGGCAACTAGCAGCTAAAGGCGCTAACTCCAGAAACAGCACTAAAAACAGCAACTGTGCTGAGAGAGTGAATGCTGTTAAGCAGGGGAAAACCAGAGGGTGGGCGCTACACTTCTGCGCCCCTGCCGTTACGATATCAGTGTTAACCACCACATGAGCACAGTGCAAAGAGGCGGTGATGAGCTAGCCTTTGGGATAAAACCATGCACGATCATACATACATGGCTGGACTGGCTTACCACAACAAACCGCAGAGAAGCTTGGATTGCAACAAAGACACAAGCCTCTTTCACACGATATTGGAATGGGGCTACAGAGCTGTCTCAGCCCTGTAGCATCCTCTGTGTAAAAATGGCTACAGAGGTAGTGTGACTGCATTTACTGCTCATGACACCATCACTCCACTATATCTTTACACAGCAAGTAGTTGCTCTGAGTGATGCATATAAAATAACTGACGATAAAAAGATAAAATAATCCAAGTTTTCTCAAAAAAGAACACGTTTGAGAAAAAAAAATCTACAGATCTGCAAATCTGTGTAATGCTGGATACACACTACACGATATCAGTCCAATTATAGCCCGACACAGTGTCGTACAGCGTCAGCTGGGATTGTGAACGACCATGAGTGTGTCTTACGCGATTATCCATCATTTCATCTCGTGTAGTGTGTCATAGTAGATGACAGCCGACGCCAAGTCTGGGACGCCTCCGACGTTCCAACAGAAAGTCTAGCATGTTTGATTTTCTTTTTGTGGTTCACGACTGCTCCCGTCACAGCCGTCACTTTGACCAATAGGAACACAGTGCGATCTGCTGCAGTAGACAACTGTATGACAACAACACCCCATCCCTTTTTGATATTTCCTTAGGGGCGTTACCACTCAGAGTAAAAGAGAAAAAATGATGGTGTGAAACAGCAGAGGCACTTTAGCAACCCAGTGAGTACTGCCATTAGCATCAAGCAAGCAAACAATATCACTTCTTCATAAAGGAGGATATAAAGTAATAAAATTAAAAAGTAGTGGCAGGATTTTTGCTCACCACAACTACCGAGGCTACCAGCTTCATTTGAAACAGACTGGTGGCACTTTTTACGTTATTACAACAATACTTCGGCCGGCACGTGAACAGACACAATGACTGAAATAATAATACTATAAAAATAGGACAAAAATAACCCGATGACATCACACATGTCATAAAAGACGACCGGGGATGATTGGTGTGGACCATCCTGTAGTCTGTCATGTCTGATGGCCAAGTCACGGCACGATTTTATGATTCCACAATCGCCTAACATGACATGGTGACTGTTGGAACAGACAAAAATGTTGTGTAGTGTGAAACAAGCAACATATATCAGTAATAGGGCTGCAACAATTGATCAGTTGTCGACTATTAAAATTAATCGCCAACTAATTTGATTAACAATTCATCAGTTTTCATCAAACTTTTTTATGAAAAAAAAAAAGTCTCTGATTCCAGCTCTTTAAATGTGAATAGTTTCTGGTTTCTTTACTCCTCTGTGACAATAAATATAATATTACATTAGACATTTGAAGACAACATCCTGCGCTTTGGGAAACACTCATTGACGTTTTTTTTTATTTTACCCTTTTCTGACATTTATAGACCAAACAACTCACTGATTAATCAAGGAAATATCAATGGATTAATCGATAATGACAGTAATCTTTAGTTAGTCCTAATTAGTAACAGGGCTGTTTTTCTGCAGAACCAGTACTTTAACTTCTAATACTTTAAATAGATATTGCTAATGATACAAGCATATTGAAACTGCGGTATTGCTATTTTAGCATTCAGTACAAGATGTGATTACTTCTTCCACCAGTGAATGCTTTGACAGGGATGATGTGTAATGTGGTTGCGATGTGCATCACAAGATGTGCATTCACTGTCACCAAATTCTAACTCTGGCAGAAACCCATTACTTTCAATAAATGTAATTTATCTGCACTCTGGCCCTGAGTGGGAGTAGACAGAGCCACATTGATAATATGACTAAAAGCGAACTGGAAAGGAAGAGGAATCAAAGAAAAGGAGATCATAAGAAAGATAAGGAGTGAGAGATGGAGGAGTGTAGGAACATTGGACAACCTGTTCGAATAAGCTCTCTAAACATGGTGGCACATGCAAAGAGGAGATTAATCACACCTTTTTTTTCTCTCCACCTTTTATTGTTCAGTAGATTCAAACTGACCCATAACCCGGAGTACCAGCATAAAACAACCATGTGGGTTTTCAATGCTCTAAGAAACAATGGCTCACTCTTTATGCCTCTGAAGGAGGCTGGTGGATAAAAATAGTGTCACGCTGTGCACACGCATCTTGTCCAATTCAGTTTGGGTCTAAAAAAACAACAACTGAAAACAGGACTTGTTCCACAAATTCAATGTAATCCACAACATGGAGTGTCTGGTCGTGCACTCCTTAAACAACTGAATGGATGCAGCAACAATCTCATTATTAATGTTTCTGTGATTTTCAACGGCCCTCTGCCAGTAAGCCATGGATGGTAATGCACCAACTATACATTCACTGCCAGAGAAGCCTTCAAAATGTATTGGTAGAAATGATGCACTTTGTTGACTGGATTTTTGAGATATCGCCAGTCTTCTCTGGATGTCAGTGGCTGTGATTTGGACTGTGACAGTTTTTTTCATTATCTGTTAAATTACGTTTGCAATTAATCAATTGGTCTGAAAAATGCCAGAAATAATGGGCATGAAAAGTGGCAGTCAAAAGTTCTTAGAGCCAATGGGGAGCTATTAAAAATGTTTATTTTGTCAGACAATCAGTCTAAAATTAATAAAGACTGAATATAAATGTATTATATAATAGAGAAAGTTCTATTTTTACTTGACAAATGGATCAAATAATCAATTTATTATCAAAATGTTTGGCAATTAATTCACTGTTGACTGACTAATCATTTGAGCTCTGAATTGGTTATTCATTTAGGTCATTTATCAAACAAACAAACAAACAACATAAACCCTAAACATTTGCTAGTTACAGCTGCTAAAATGTGAGAATATGCTACTTGTGTTGTTGTATTATACTGTAATGTATATTGTATGATTCTAGTTTGAACAGCTGATCTGACAAAATGAGCAAACTTAAGACCTCACCATTAGCTCTGGGGACACATTTTACTATTCTCTTTACATTTACTGCATAAAATGATTAAGCAATGAATGAAAACATTGGTTGAGGTTCCAAGCTTGTCACTGGTTTGTCCAATCTGGAGTTGTTGCATGCCAGTGGCGGTGGTGTAACATAATTAGGTAATAATATTTTGTTTGTTTGATTTCCAGTCAGGCCCAGGCTGCATGTCAGATTAGATTCTACATGCTAGTGACTACTTTCTTTAAGTTATGAAGATGTTTTTCTTCCAAGTGTAATACACTTCATTTTTACATGTTAAGAATAAATAAATGTCACAATTCTCAGAATTCTGACCGCTAACTTTTTTTATTACCAGCATTTACTTTCAATTTTTAATTACATTTACTATGATAAATTAGTTTTGATACTTAAGTAAAGTAAATATTACTCAAGTAATATTTTAATAGGTGACTATAACTTCTTCCTATGTAATTTTCTAGTAAGATATCTGTAATTTTACTCAATATGGTTTCAGGTACTTCATCCACCACTGACCTCCCCCTTTTTGTTGTCTACTACAGGCAAGAATAATTTCAGACCTTGACAGTTTGGTTTAGAAGATATAGTCAGTTTATACAAGTATGGATACTGTCAAATGATGGCGGATAGCATCTTACATTTTGATCATGAGGATATGTTAATTTAGAGTAAATGTTTTCCTGATATTCAAGACTGTGTTGTAGTTAACTGACACTTATTTCACTTTAACAGAGCATCAAATATTGTCCCATGAATGAGTAAAAAAAAAAAAAAATTAACAGCAAATGCTGCTGGTTTTACTTTTCTGCAACACAAATCACGAGTCACCATCCTGCGTGACTCCAATTACACACAAGCCAAACACACACACAACAAAAAACAGTCGTGCTGCAGTTCATGTGTGTGTGTGTGGACGTCAAACGGCTGAACACACACACACCAGGGGTCACTGACCAAATACATAAATCTCTGAGTAGACTCACGACCTAAACTGAGGGCACGCACAAAAGCAAATGTTCTTTTTTTGTCATATTCATAAAGCCACACGTGCGCCAGATTCTGTTTCACGTATCTCAATCATAGTGGAAACGGGCGCACGTGCACGAGCCTCATTTCTCCTCCCATGGATAGCCATACATGGATGTAGAAACGTGGATGTACACTGATCATTACCAGGGAGATGATGACTCAAATATGAATAAAAAGAACTGTGAAATTAAATCACTCATAAGTTTACAAAGGTGCCTGTGGCTGACATTTAACAATATGATGTGCAGCTCGCAAGTATACACAATCAGTGAAATTATTAATAACCTAAAAACAATGTTACCCATCTCTTATCTTATATTCAATCTCGCCCTTATCATATCACCCACAGTTATATCAGCAGCGTGCGCCTGGTGTAAACTATGCGTAATGTGCGCACATTCTCACCGCAGTTTGTGCGTACGGATCGCCTATACATCTGGCCCCTGGCTGCTGCATACAGACAGTTACGGATGGCTGGCAAACAACAGGATAATATGCGGCACTGAGTGACAGGCATCCCCCTTCCTCCTCCCATACACCATCCACCAGCAGCCGCTAGCCCTACTCTCCGCCTGCTGCTGATGGAGGTTAATAGCTCAGCTGCTAGCTAGCTGGTGTAGAAACACACCGCAGTGAAGGGAGCGAATGGAAAACAGTCAAATGTTACATAAATATAGAAAGTGTCGGTGGCTGAAGAAGGGGAAGCGTGTGGTGGGGGTGTCGAAGAGGAAGGAGACAATGAATGGTTGAAGCTTAGCTATGTTATTCGACCCATCATCCTCAGTAGTGATGGCATTCAGCGATGTAAAACCTCTGCTGCCCCAAAAAGACTCAATAACTACGGCTTTAATCTCTCTCTCTCTCTCTCTCTCTCTCTCACTCACACACACACACACACACACACACACACACACACACACTCACACACTCTCTCTCTCTCTCTCTCTCTCTCTCTCTCTCTCTCTCTCTCTCACACACACACACACACACACACACACACACACACACACACACACACACACACACACACACAATAACCGGGGCTAGTGGTAGTAGAGCTGCTAGCTAACGTCGCGCACACACACACTGATTGTATTGTCCCTGCCGGTGTCTCTCTTCGTGCCCCTCACGCGACTGTTGGGATTCACACTCAGACCCCTAACACGAGCCGTTTGTCATAAGACACCTTAAGCAACAAAAGGCTACACTCACAATCGGTTTGGACTGGGATAAAGTAGTTAAAATTTAAACCCGCGGCCCGCTAGCTAATACAAATGCATGCACTTACCGCTTGCTGTCCCAGTTCACGACGGGAACGGAACTTCCGGTACTGGCAGCACACAAGCAGGCGGCGGGGACAGAGCGTAGAGACGTCATCACATAACAACGCCCAACCGTGGATAGCAACATTTTCTTATCACGACTGTCTTCCCTCATAAAATACAGATATAGTGTCAACAAATTATCAACATACAGGGGTTGAAAACTATTTACTCAATAACTCTATTTTAATTGATAATACTTGGCACTTAATACTTCAATTCCATCACATTTATCTTACAACTTTCCTAAGCTGATCTACTTTTCAAATTCAGGTTTGACATTTAAAACATATGAACTGCTTTTAAAATCTGATACACTTTCATAACATCTAGCCCAAAATCATCAATAATCGTAATCCAGTATTATAATATAGCACACCTAATTTTGATACTTAAAGTAGATTTTGCTGATAAATAATGTAGTCTTAAAATAAACTGTTGAATTTGGGACTTTTTGTAATGAAGTTTTTTTTTTAAGTGGGGTATTGCTATTAGCTTACATAAAATACAAATATAATCATATCATCTCGATATGTGATCAATATAGAGTACTTAAAGTATATTTACTAATTTACTTGCTACCACTTGTTACTTTATGGGTTATTTCCCTATATTTTAGAGGCAAACATTGCGCCATTATTTCCACTACATTTATTTGACGACTATAAGTTACTATCTACTTTTCAGATTCTGGTTTTACCTTTAAAACATTTGATCTGTTCATAAAACACTGTACATGCTTATAAATGACGCTACTACCAACATCTGGCTTAAGATTGTCATAGTGATCAGATATGATAATATAGCACCCATACTGTACTTTTGATACTTCAAAAACATTTTGCTGATAATACTTGTGTTGTTTAAAAAATAAAATGTTGAATTTGGGACTTTTTCTGTAATTGAGAGGTTTTTTTACGATGAGGCATTGCTTTTAGCCCATATAAAATAAAAAATATATCAATGTATCTCGAGGAGTAAGTAAAGTATATTTACTAATTTACTTGATACTACTTGCTACTTTATACTTTAACGTTACTACATTTCAGAGACAGAAACTGTACTGTTTACTCCATTACAATAATTTCTGTGCTGTACTTTCTGGTTACTTTATCAGATAAGACATTCAAAACATATAATCTCTATATAAAACATGATACATTGTTACAGATAACACCACAACATTTTGCTGAAGATAATCAATGCATAATCAATTATGCCATATTTATTATCTATGCTGTATTCAACATTTGCACATATTATCTTATCTTTGTTGTATATATTTTCATTATTGGTTGCATCAATTGTATTTTTAATGTTTATATTATATTTTTATTCCAAGCACAATACTAGAGGGGGCACAATATAGAGATGTATTGAGCATGGATTAATTACTGAACGGGCCCAACGGGCACAGGCCCAGGGGCTGAAAGTGTCAGTCCTAACACAGCTCTAGTCTACTGGCAATGGGAAAGGAGTCTATTTCCCAATCTAAGCTGCTTTAAAGATACAAATGAAGTGCAAAGAGAAAAAACATATAAACAAAAAGGGGAAAAACAACCACAAAGGGACACCAAATGACCAAAAAAGACAACATCAAATATATAAAACCACAAAAAGATGCATGATAATTACAAAGAGACTTAAAATCACCACAAGGTCTCTGTCTTTCCCTGACGTACGTGGTGGGGCCTTTTGCATACCTGTGCCCAGGGTCCTGTCTCATAATCTGCCAGTGATGTTGAGAATGTGACAAATAAAAACTTAAAAATCAACAGCAGCAGGACCAGTCTAATAAGTAGTGAAGTATTTTAACATTGCTGCTTTTAATTTGGTAAATAATCTGAATAGGTTTTCCACCACAGTCTGTGCTATTATAAGAATAACAGATATGAGCTATACATCCCTGTAACAGTATGACTGCAACATTTCTTTGTGACATTGTTGGTAGCTGTACAGTCTATATGAAAAATGAGATTTTAATACACTTATATTTGTGAATTTTCAGTATAGGTTTAAAGCAACTGGTTGCTCACTTTTATATTTCTGTCTTCTTTTGTTTGTATTACATGGACTCCCTGAAGTCGTCAAAAACAGTCTGAAACACATGAATATTATACTGCCAGACTTTAGTGCAATCTGTATGAGTAGATACCACTAAAGGTAAGTGATTTTTTATTATTCTAAACTCAAATATTTTCATAAATATTTGCTTTTAAAAAGTTCTGAAAAAGTATCTTGTAAATTAATAAAATTAACAGTATGTAGACATCATCACTATCAAATCAGAGAGCAGACAATATGTTGTTAAATCATTTCAGTGCACGGTTAAGCATCAAACACACAATTCTTCCATTTTGCTGCATTTTAATATAGCAACATACTTGGAGAGCTCAAACGTCACATTTACTGACATATGGTCCTCCACACTGAGCTTATACATTCCCATAAATTTCCTCACAGGCTGCTGCTCACTGCATGACAACACACTGCATTACTAACGTAGTGAATTCAAAGATGATATCACTCCTCTGTGAAGGAAAATAGAAGGAATGAAGGTAAAAAGATCATTTTTAGGGAGTTTTTGGGGGGTAAGCTTTGGTCACATGGCAATGTGGATGTGGCATGTTTCTATTTAAGCGTAGAGAAATCACACAGGCTGTTAAAACAGAACTCTGCTGCAGGAAGTCTTGGATGTGGTCCAAGCCTGAGTCTCAATTCTTCATACAGGCTTCCTGAACGTCAATTCCCTCGACTCTACTAACATTCTCCCCCTCATATGATGGCAAATTTATTTAATTAACTGAGTCAATGTATCAATCAACCACTGGGAACTCATCTCATCACACAGATAAACTGAGGACAAACAAAGAGAGCTTTTTGGACTAAAGAAACCCATGGAAGATCTACACTGAATTTTTTTTCAATGCATCATTTGTTATTGTTCCCATTTTTCACAGGTTTAAAATAAAGACTTTTCTTAAGAACTCAATAGATATATTTCTCTCGAATCTTGGTCCTAAATTTGTTAAAATCTGTGGTAGTGAGCACAAGATAATCCATCCACCTTGCAGGTGTGGGATATCAGGACACTGATTAAACAGCATCATTACTACACTGGTGTGTCTCATGATGGTCACAATAAAAGGCCACTCTAAAATGTGCAGTTTGATCATACAATATGATGCCACAAGTTTTGAGGGAATGTGCCATTGGCATGCTGACTGCAGGAATGTCCACCAGAGCTGAACTGAATGTTAATTTCCCAACCTTAACATATCTCCAGCATCATTTCCCTGAATTTGGCAGTACATCCAACCAGCCACCCAATTAGCCAGGGAAGGTGACATGTTACAGCAGCCCAAGAGTCAGAAGCAAGATACAAAAAGCAAAAAAAGTGATTGAGTGCTAAAAAAGGAAAAAATATTACAATAATAAAAATTAGATGAAATAAAAACAAAAGAGTGTAAAATCTGTATACATTATATACACCTTTCACTTATACAGACACTGTTGCACAGGATAACTGAAATACACACATGGTGTGTAGCATATAGACAAGCACAGTATATTGTGAAAATCTAGAAAATACAGCCTAAAGATATTATTGCACCTAGGTGGTAAAATATTGCACAGTTGGAAGTTGGTTATGAAGCCAAGCTACTGTCAGCTCAAGACCCTGGTAGGGACGATGAGCATACATATGAGCTTCCCTGAGACGACTTCAGACAGTTTGTGCAAAAGCAACTATCGCATCAGCTGTGTGTGACCACATGTGGTCTGTGGTTGTAAGGCTGATTGGATTTACTGTCAAATTCATAGAAACAACTTTGAAAATGTCTTATGGTTCATTCAGTCATTCAGTTGACAGGCTACAGCTCTGGTGGAAATTCCTGCAGTCAGCATGCCAATGGCACGCTCCATCTGTGGTGTTGTGCTGTTTGATCAAACTGCACATCTTAGAGTGGCCTTTAACTGTGACCATCCCAAGATACACCTGTGTCATAATGATGCTGTTTAATCAGCATCTTGATACGCCACAACTGTAAGGTGGATGCATTATCTTACAAAAGTACACATGCTCACTAACAAGGATTTTAACAAATTTGTGACCAAAATTTGACAGAAATATATAAACTGAGTGCATAAAAAGTCTAAGATCTTAAAATCTTCTATCTGAACCTGTGAAAAATTTACAAAAGCAAGTGTTGAATTAAATTTTTGTTCAATATAATAATACTAAACCACTAGGTGGCAGAAAATATCCAGAGCTAGTTAGAGGACAATGTGTTGACTTTACAAAAGACAACTAATGGAGTATTATAGGTATTATTTAAATTTGTACACATTTAAAAAGGTGCTCATATGTCCAGAGCTGCTTAAAACATATATCTTCTGACTGTAATTAGGCAGCATCTTTCTTTTTTCGTAGATGTTTGAGAGCAACTGAAGTTTCTTTACATGTACCCAAAAGTCTTCCTGAGAAGCTGATTATGAATCAAAGTTGTAAACATGGCAACAAAAGTCTCTAATTAATCAAACAGTACCATCATTTATTTCCAGCCTTCCATGATTTATTTAGTAGCTGTGACTTTATTGAACTGGTGGACATCTTTAAACATGTATCGGATTATACAGGTTAAACTGATAGCAACAGACTTTATCTGAGTGTCAATTCATGCATTATTATTAAGCTTTTTGCCCACAATAGACCTTCACTCTTTCTTGCCATAGAAAACATAGCAACAACTTGGCACTTCCAAACACATCTAAAGCTCTCTGGTCTTCAGATTTCAGTGCTCAGACCCTGTCGATCTTGAACCAACCTGCTGCGACGCAGTGTTGATCTCATCTTTGACTTTTTGTCAATGACAAAAACCGAAACAGCTCCTCATCCTTCTCCTCTCACTCCTCACTCTCTGAAGCTTCTTCAGGAAATGAAGTTGGTTTGTGGGATGATGCTCTCCACTTTGTGATCTGCAGGGTTCGCTGCGGCCTCATAGTTACAGATCGTCACTTCGTGTCTGTGAGCCTAAAGAACATAAAAAGGACAGGTCAACAAACATTCAAAGATATAGAGTGTATAGTGTTTCAAGTTATATCTATTAATAAAAGGAAAGACAGGGCTAGGGAGGGGGAAACAGCTGGTAATACAATTCTGCTATGTGTATTTGTTACAATGTCAACTTAATTTATTTAAACACAATGGGAGAATGGCAGGAATGGTAAAATGCTGAAAAAAAGACTGCCAGACTATCAGTTCATTGTTGAGTCAAAGTTGCAAGTGTGCAAAATTTCAAGAAATTCCCTCAAGGTGTTCCTGAGATGTAAAGTTCACAAAAATGGGACAGACGGACTGACAGATAGACAGCCTCAACACATAAGGCCTCATATCACGGCTTTTGGCAGTGTGGAGGCACAATAAAACTGTGAGAAGCCCTGACATTAAGCTTCAAGAGAGTGACAACAAACAGTCAAAGACATAAAATGTACCAGAACGTATGGAGCAAACAGGATCTAATCAAACTAAACCGAGCACCCAGCAACAGCACCAGGTTTTGAAGGCAATTACACACAGTGGTCAAACCGTACAATTTCAGGTCCATCACATGATGCCCAGAGAGACATCAAAATATTCTGAGAAAGAATCTGCCCCCGGGATAAAAGATGAGTCAAAATAATGTCTCCTTTCAGTGCAGTCATGATATGACGCACATAGACAAACCAAGAACAACTGGGGAAAAAAACTGAGGTTAATCACTTCATCTGTCCTGGACGCAGAGTCTCGAGACAGTCCGGACTTAATTCCTACATTAAGGAACTCATCAAGGATTAAAAAAGCCAGCCACTTTGAATACAACAATCCTGGAATAAATCCTCCATTTCTGAAGGTTATAATGTAAGTTTTTGTTGAGAGGCATTGACTGATAGTTTGCTCAGAGGAGTTTCTAATATTGAGTGTATCCTCACTTATACATTTGTATCTACAACATTATTAGGATATTTTAGATGATCAGAAAAAAAGAGGAACAAGCTCACCTCTGAGTATTCTCCTCTCAGACCGATGTAGTAGATCCTGGTGCTCTCTGCTCCAAAGTTCTTTGAGATGTGGATGGAGAGATGGTTAACATTGGAAAAACGAGCGATCCTGGAAACCAACAGGAAAGACACTTCAGTTTGAGACAACAGATTAGGAATGCATACATACTCAAAACAGGCCACAGTGAACTGTAGTGACACTGTGGTAAATATATTTGTGAAGGAGAAATTAAACATGTCCATCCCGAGCCATGGCATGTTGTGTTTGTGTGTGTAAATGAAACTGAAACACATACACATGCGGAGACAAGCATGACTTACTGGCACAAACAGAAAGAAAAGCAGAGAGTTGGTTCCACTTGTGTTTTGAACGCTTCTTTGACCAGATCACGAAGATCGAATTTCACTGCATCTTACACCTACCATACACTAGAAAACGTTTATTTTAAAACACTTAAGTCTGACACCATCTCCCATCTTAAGACAATGTGAGTTTTTAGTCACACCCTATAAGATTTTACAAAGACTGTGGATCTTGCAGGGTCACTTTTTGCAAGACTACAACTGGATTCTTTTTGATACTATTTCCAATCCTGCTCCTGGTGGAAAATATTAAGCCAAACCACATAACACTAGAAGCACAAGATAAAAGACGTCACATATCGACGGTGTTCTTGTCAATTTGGCATGAATATAATCCATAAAGATAAACTGTATTGGAGCACAAACTTTAAATTTGGGATTTTGCCGACTCAACTCAATACCAGCCTTGGTTAGTTAGCTGCACTACTTTAGTGGGAGGAGAGTGTGGGAATGAGAGGTTAACCATTTAAAATTAAGACTGCTCACTAAAATAAGTGCTCGTTCAAGGATCAGATACACGCCAAACTACACACAAACTCCTGCTCACTCCACAACTCCACCAGTTTCTCTGACTTTTCCACTGAGAGCACTGAGACTTGTTCACATTCTTGTGCATGTCCAGAGTCTCCTCTATGTTGACTGTCTACCTGGTTAGCTGCATCCTGTTTGGTGCAAGAGAGAGTGCAGCTATTGGTTGTTGACAATGTTCATGTCATTGAACTTCAATATTTGCATGAGCCAAGAATACAAACTTACAACAATATTAAACATGTTGGATTTTGTCAAGATGTGATTAAGACGTGATTAAGACTGACTAAAGATTGCCTGCTTGCCTGCAGTGGGCTTTTCAACAGACATCTTCCTGTAAGCTTTGTCAGCAGTGAGCTGGTTGCGGCTATCAGTGTCCAGCTAGCTGCCACAATGTGTGTAGGCTGAGTCCTTACTTAGCAGCAACCAGGGTTCAAGTTTGCAAATCTGCAGCCCTTTGCTGCGTGCCATCCTCTCTCTCTCCTCTTTCCTCTCTCTCTCCAAGCATCTATAATAAAGTCAATAAAAGCCCTAAACATTAACCTAAGACAAAGAAGTAGCAGCCATTGCTCTGTTTCTCATCATCCTCATTATCATCAGCTCACAAATTCGCTGGCTTCAACTACACATTAACTTAGAAAGGAAATTGCAAGTGTCTCCATGTTTACTTCCATTCAAATGCATGTAACAGCTTTGTAATTGTTCTTGTTCTTGTTCCACATTCTGATCAATGCAGGGTGCAGACCAGTTCACACGGGAATATAACATTGGCATCATTTAAAAAATAAGATGAATGTAGCCAAAGTGTCAAACTCAGACTGCAGATGTCTTGAATGTACCGCTCACTGAGATCTCATTAGTGTCTCCAATGTTGATTTGGGAATTTGGTGGGACTAACAGTTCCTGCTTGAGGGCTGCAAGTTGCTGAAGTGATAAAAAACACTGTGCATGCTCTCACTTTGTTGGGTACTCTAGCTCAGCAGCAGGGTCTCTGTTGAGTCTGAAGGCTTGTTCGGGTTCTCTGCCAGTATCGTCGAAGGACATCTGAGGGATGTTCTTATACCTGGAGTGGAAAATATGTTAATGAAATCACTGCCCTCTAGTGAGGGAAGGCACAGAGGCACTTTAACTATAGTTTTTTTTCTTGAAGGTTTTCATTTCTTATTTTAAAAGGACTTCAAATCCCATCAACACCTGTTTTTGTATAATGAAGACAGTTTATTTATGAACTAAGATTTTAGGGTGTCCACATGGCCTCGGGGGGTTTAGGTCCCCAGTTCAAATCCAGCCAGGTTAGCTCCCTAATCGAAGAAGCACTGAAAGCACACTCACAGTCGAATCTCAGCAGGATGAGAATCATCATCTTCTCCAGATATGATGATGCCCTTCAGCTTCACGCTCCCTGTAAAACTGAAAGAGATGACACACAGTTCCTTCACTGCTAAAACAGGGTGAAATCACACAGAGGCGCTTTCAGGACCAAAAAAGCAAGGCGTGAACGACAAGAAGCTGTAATGAGAATTATGAAAAACCAAAAATGAAATTATAACCAGAAACATTTTAGAGTTTAACTTCTTACTATCAGTGAAAAAAAAAACTTGTTGCCAACTTACATAAAAGCACATTTCATAATTATAGCTGCTGCGCAGCAATGGTTGAGGCTGGGCAATTTTAGGCAATTCTGAGCAACAAGCAGATAGGAGGATGAAAAAAGGTGGCCTTCTAAGCATAAGAGACTATGCTCTATCTCACTGAGCTTATTAGCAAGAGACAACTCTTGGGTATATATATTTAAAACTTCTTCTAGCTCATTATACTGATAAGAAGTCATAATCTATTTCATCATAAAACACTGAATGTGTGGTATATGTAAAAGCCCTTGTGAAAAATGTAATACACACACACACTAAAACAAAGCATATCACAACATAGACGTTACATCATATAATTATGGCATGCCCTTCAAATTGTGGATGAGTGGCTGAAGTGATCAGACTCATAATATACAAAGGAAAGAAAAAACTCAAGAACAAGAAAGTAAGAATAACATTAACTGCCAGCAATTATGAACAAACTGGCCTGATCTAGCTTAAAGCTAAACATTATCCATGGTGACAAAGATGAAAACATTTTTTAAAATGTAAAAGTAGCTATTGGATAGACTCTGTATATTGACTGATAGCTAAGCCAAATAAACAGGGAAAAGAGACAAGGGATAACAGGGAAAGGTGTTGATAAAGAGTATTTGTCTCTCCACAAAACTGCCTGGATCATAATTATTTTAACCTTGGTAGTCTCTAATCCACATAGCATGATGCCTGAACATAGGACTTTCACATTAGAATGTCCGTTCTGCCTCAGCTGAGGCTTGAACTCACAACTTCTGAGACTGAGGTCTGTCTTCTATCTCACTGAGCTAATTGGCAAGTGACAGCTCCTGTGTGGCTTCACAAACTGACTAAGCCAAGCATCAGGGTGCCAGACAGTAGCCATCCATGCCATGGAAAAACAAATTTCAAAGTGAAAGTTCCAAAGCTGTAGCACATATGGTTGATTTGTTATGAATTTTCAAAGTTTTGAAATTTAGAGGCTTGCTGTAGCGCCACCATCAGGACTATTGTCTTGTGTTTCTAGTTGAGGACATCTGGCATGAGACTGGACCTTTATGAAAAGTTTGGGTAGATTTCTCATATGGAAATGTTGCATGAGCTGAGGCTTGAACTTACAATCTTCAACACCAAGAACCACCCTCTATCTCGCTGAGCTAATTGGCAAACAGAACATGTAGTTTCACAAATTGACTAAGCCAGTCACCTGTGTGCAAGACAGCAGCTGTTGGTGTGTAAAGGCAGAATTCAAACGGCTGTCAAAAATTCAGTTATTAAGACAAAAATCCAAAAACACACAAATTGCATCTAGACATCATGGAGATGTTGGTAATTTGTTTTTAACAATGATTTATTGGCTCCATAAGTGAAAAACTGATGTTTAAAAATGTCATTTTTGCATTGACTCCAATTGTTCACTTGTTGTTCAATTGTTCAAAATGCTGTAAAAAATTCAGTTTTTGAGATAAAATTCTGATATTTTCCAAACATCATCTACCATGACAAAATTTTGTCATTTTTTTAAATGAACATTGAAAATGTATTTAGCAAGAATTTGCAAATATATGTTTACAATACTGTTTACAGTCAAACATTTTGATGCACTGTAGGCTCAATTTTCAATAAATCAAAAATCTGTGTGGATGGTTTGTGTAGGACAGTCTGAAGATGCTCTGTAGCAAGTTTGGTGTCAATTGAGCAAAAATTGTGGGAGGAGATAGGTTTAATAAGTTTTACAGTTTTTGAAAAAAAAAGTGTGTTGATGGACTTCATAATTTGCAATAGGTTTAAATGTACAAAAGTTTCTTCAGTATTGGGGCTACATTTTGGTGAAAGTTGCAAATCTGTAGCACATATGGTTGATTTGTTGTGAATTTTCAGAATTTTGAACTTTAGAGGCTTGCTGTAGCGCCACCATCAGGACTATTGGCCTGTTTTTGCAGCTGAGGCAATCTGGCATGGGACTGGACCTTTGTGCAAAGTTTGGTGATTTTTCGTGCATGGGAAGTAGGATTTCCTTGGAAGAAGAAGAAGAAGAAGAAGAACAAGAAGAAGAACATGCAGGATAACAATAGGGTCCTGGCAGCTTAGGCTGCCCGGCCACTAATAATACAGGCAGAAAAGCACAACATGTTCATTCAGGAGAAAAGCTTAATGTTCAGACTAATATTGATGATGACGACGACAGTGATGGTGATTATTTCAGGACTTACGGGATATTGAACAGCAGCTCTTCATCTGCATCACTCTCCACATACTGAAAAAGAAAAGACAAACAAGTGTGAATCCTTTCTGAGTCATCAAAGGGAAGCAGCGGCAATAAAACAAACACTACAATCTGCACAGACACAATCAGATACTGGTTTGACTGGTTTGAAGGCCACAAAGATTTTAGTATGAACGATCACAGTGGGGCATTATTTTACAATTTTCTTACATTTTATTCACCAAATGGTTGGTCAGTTAATCAAGAAAATAATCTGCATTATAATCAATAATGAAAATCTCATCATCTTTACAAACACCAGTTATATTATTTCACATATGAATTTGACAACTTTTGCTATATTTTGACATACTAATAAAAAACTCTTATTAACATCATAATCGTGATTTCAATAGTGGTGGAATAAGTATTCAATTAATTAGAAGTACCAGTACAGCAATGTAGAAATACTCAATTACAAATAAAAGACCTTTATTCAAAGTAAAACTATAGATCAGTTAAATAAACTTAAAACATTAAAAGAAAAGGCCCCTCCGAGTTATACTTTATTATATATTACATATTAGGATTCCAAATAGTGATGCACCAATGGATAGGTAGCTTTTAAATGTCATATGTCATCATGGCTGAGCTAATTTTAATTACTTGACCTCTCTGACAATATACTGCATTTCATAAACTCATATGTTTTTAATGTCATATCTTATAAACTCTTCATATGTTTTTAATGTCATATCTTAATCTGCAGAGTAACTCGGAACTGACTAATAAATGTAGAGACTAAAAATGGCAATATTAGAGATTACTGATGCAAAATAAAGATAAAGTAGGTTATAATATATTATTATAGGTTAAGCCATCCAGCAGTGCATCGTGTTATAATTAGCTCACCTTTAACAGGTGCAATACTAGGGTGATGTACATATTAATACATCAGTAATTATGATGCATTAATATGTTAAATGATTCCAAAATGGGCCATTCTATACATTAAGTACTTTTACTTTTCGTACTTTATTTTCTCCTGTACATTTTTAGGTTTATTTTTATTTTTAACCAGTGACTTACACCGTACATTACTCTTGACATTGCTACTCTAGTTTAGTTTTTGCATTTTTCCTTGGTGTTTTTTTTTTTTTTTTTTTTTACAGTTTTTAATGATTCATTTTTAATGTAACTTTATTTCTCCTTTTCCCCTTATACTTAGTATATATAGTCTGGTTTGTCAAACATTTAACTGTGTACTTTAATGTTGTGTTTTTATGTGTTAAGCACTTTGTAACTCACAACAGAGGACACACCCTGGACCTGGTCATAACCTATGGCCTGTCCACTGTTGTGTCCTCTGTTGTTGACCTGGCTGTGTCTGACCACTACTGTGTGTATTTTAACATCACCAGTTTTAGCCATCAGGAGGCCCCAGTGAGAACAGTGAGGAAACGCTACCTAACTTCTGAAGTGGCTGCAAATTTTATCCAGATTTTACAGAGCACTCCTGCTGAAATTTTAGCTGCACCCTGTGATTTTATTGTAGACAATTTTAACATTAAATTAAAGTCAACACTTGACTCAGTGGCTCCACTTCTAACCAAAACAATAAAAAAAACCTACACCCCTGTGGAGAAATGATGATATCAAAAGACTGAAAAGAAAATGCAGGAGTGCAGAGAGGAGGTGGAGAAAAACTAAACTGACAGTTCATTTTGAAATACTATGTGAACAACTCAAATCCTACAATAAAACAGTCAAACAGGCAAGAATATCCCACTTTTCAAAACTCATTTCCGATCATAAAAACAATCCTAAATTTCTTTTCTCCACCTTCGATCTTTTAACCAGCACCAATTTTAATAAATCATCCAACATATCAACAGATGCCCTCTGCGAGGACTTTGCAGACCACTTCAGAAGTAAAATTGACAATATCAGATCCAGTCTTTTATCCCAACAGAATGTCATTTTTGACACACCTGGATCATTGCTTTTACCTGAGGAAACACTGGAGAGTTTTGCCCTGGTTGATGCAAGGACACTTGGTCGAGTTTTCTCCCAGGTAAACCCAACAACCTGCCTTTTAGATCCGATTCCCACATCATTTTTAAAGACATTCTATGGATTCTTTGAGGAACAGATTTTAAATATAGTAAATTACTCTCTTCAGACAAGTGTCTTCCCCGCTGCCTTCAAACCGCGGTGGTAAAGCCCCTTCTGAAGAAGAGTAATTTAGATCCCAACATTTTTAATAATTACCGACCTGTATCCAACTTAATGTTTTTAAGTAAGATTTTAGAAAAACTGGTTTTTAACCAAGTAAATGATTTTTTAAAAAGAAACAATATTTTAGAGAAATATCTATCTGGTTTTAGGATAAACCACAGTACTGAGACAGCCCTTTTAAAGATTTTAAATGATATCAGGTTTAATGTTGATTCACAAAAACTCACAGTCTTGGTACTACTGGATCTAAGCGCCGCCTTTGACACAGGAGATCACCACATTTTATTAAACAGACTCAGAAACCTGGTGGGCCTCTCTGGTACTGTCTTTAACTGGTTCAGCTCTTATCTCACAGATCGTTTTTTCTTTCTAAGTATGGATACATGTTCCTCCAGAACGCATGAAATCAGGTGTGGGGTGCCCCAAGGGTCAATTTTAGGTCCAATTCTTTTTAATCTATACATGCTTCCCCTTGGGGACGTCATCAGGAGGCACGGCATCAGCTTCCACAGTTATGCAGATGACACACAGTTGTACATCGCTGTGTCTCCTGATGACACAGGGCCAATTGATGCCCTTTTAAACTGTATTTTAGATATCAAGTCATGGATGGCAGTGAATTTCCTACAGCTCAACCAGGACAAAACAGAGGTCTTAGTTATTGGTCCTGAAGGCCAGAGAGAGAAACTTTTACCAAAACTACAAGATTTTAAACCTGCACAATGTGTAAAGATCCTGGGCATCATTTTTGACTCTGAGCTCAGTTTTATTCCACACATCAAAAATGTAACAAAGATAGGTTTTTATCATCTTAAGAATATAGCCAGAGTCCGCCTGTTTCTCTCTCAGGCTAACATGGAGGTGCTGATGCATGCTTTTATCTCTTGTCGTTTAGATTACTGTAATGCCCTGCTGTCTGGTCTTCCCAAAAAGACCATCTCTAATCTGCAGCTACTCCAAAACTCAGCCGCACGAGTGCTGACGAGGACCAGAGGGCAGGCGCACATCACACCAGTTTTAAAGTCGCTGCATTGGCTCCCCGTGTGTTTCAGGATCGATTTTAAGGTTCTTTTATTAGTTTTTAAATGTCTTAACGGTCTTGGGCCATCTTATTTATCTGATCTGCTTTTATCATATCAACCCTCACGGATCCTGAGGTCCTCCGGCACCGGCCTTTTAATTGTTCCAAAAGTGAGAACAAAAACCTGCGGGGAGGCTGCATTCAGCCATTATGGCCCTCACTTATGGAACAGCCTGCCGGAGAACATCAGGACTGCAGAGATTGTTGATGTTTTTAAAAGGAGGCTCAAGACTCACCTTTTTAATCTGGCTTTTAACTGATTTCTTTTACTATTTTAATTCTTCTATTATATGTTCTTTTTACTTTCTAATGCTTTAAAATGATTTATTTTTAAATCTTTATGCATTTGATTATTATTAAGTTTCTAAATCTTCATTTATTTATTTATTATTAATAATATTATTTTAAACTTTAAATCTTTAATTTTTTATAAATCCTTACACTTTTATGCATTTTATCATTATTTTATCTCATACTTGTTTTATCTTATCATATTGCCTTTTAGTTTTTAGTTTTTAGCTCCAGTGTTTCCTCATGGGGGGCCTCCACACTGAGAGGTCTGCCCGGTCTGCCCGCAGGGACGTCATCCTGGACATCCCTCAGGCCCAGAGTACTGGGGGCTCTGCACCATGTGTGGAGCCTACCTCGGTTTGTCTGGGTCGGGGTGGTCTCTGAGGTGGTGCTGCCTGTGGCCGTAGGCTGTGACACCTCTCAGTGTGGATGGCTCCCCATAGGTGGCTCTTTCCTCACCTGGTTCCTCAGTGCCCAGCCATGTTGTTGACTATATTGACTCTGTGTGTGGTGTGTGTGTGTGTGTGTGTGTGTGTGTGTTTATATGTGGGGGTGGGAGGGGCGGGTTTTCAATATGTAGCATTTTTGTTTGTTTTTTTATTCTGTGAAGCACTTTGTGCTGCATTTTTAATGTATGAAAAGTGCTATACAAATAAAGTTTGATTTGATTGATTTGTAATGTTGTTTTTGATTAACGCTATACAAATGAACTTTATTTTAATAATAATGAGTATTATTTAAGTATATTTTGATACCAATACGTTTTAACTCTTACTAATGTAAGGATTTTAAATGCAGGATTCTTACTTGTATTTTTACACAATACCGTTGTTACATTTATTCAAGTAAATGGATCTGAACACATCACACTAAAAATAACAATACTCATGTAAAGTACAAGTACCTATTTTACATTTTTTGCACCACTGGATTTCAACCATATTGCTCAACCCTCAGTGAGGTAAGTGACAGGACTGCAGACTCATGTCATTTGGCAGCTTCAGTGATGTCAATAAAGTTGTGTTACATTTAACAACTGCGCAGCTCCACGGCGAAGCTTCTCGACAAACGCCCTTGCAGACCTGCACCTACATCTTCACCCGAGAGACAGAGTCAGGGAACACCCATGAGACTTCTGCTGCTAACATACACCACAGTGGACAGAGACAGTACCACTGACCGGGGCAGAGGCTCTGTTCGGCCGTTACCTTGTCCCGCTCATTCCGCCGATCCCACGGTTTGAACACCAGCTTCCCGTCCCCGTCTCTGCTCTCGTTCAGACACTGCAGCTTCTCCACGTCGATCCGCCGGTACAGTCCGTACTCCAGGCCCCTCTCCGCGGGCTCATGCTCCCCCTCGCACCCGCAGCCGTGCCCGTGCCCATGATCGTGACCGTGCCCGGACATCGTAGGGCTTAAAGCACTGTTTTCTGTTGCAGTTGGTTTAGGCAGAGACGGGTGGCTGACAGGCGTCGCTAGTTCGGCGTGTTTTCACAAAGTAAACTGCGATCAGCAAGTTTCGCTTGGCGGCCTGAAGCGAACTAAAGTCTGCGTCACGCAAACAGACAGCAGGAGTGTACTTCCGGTTTAAGATTTTCAAGATAAAACAAGCTGTTTCCCTGATATTTAAGGACGAGGGCTGAGAGTACTACATTTACATAACTTGCTCGGCCCTGTTTGTCTGGATTTAGAAAGGGACAAAAGTAGCATTTAAGGAAAATAAACATACTTGAGTAGCATTAGGAACTACACTTATCACGAGGAAAGTGTTGTGAAATGAAAACAGACTTTGTGACATATCACATTATATATGTCTGTGGAATTAAATACAAATGTCCTGCAATAATCCCTGAAACTCTGGGAGAAAATAGGATTATTTAGATTGCATTGCATTGTTTCATATTGTAATTGGTATATTTTGTTTCTATTGATCCCATAATGTCTTAATCATTCAATACAAATAAATTGGGCCCCCATAAAAAATAGCCTTAGACATGTAGGATATATATTCAACCATGTATCCAGTAAGTTGTTTTGAGATTAATCAGAACCAGAGTAAGGTTTATTACCCAGGTTTACACATACAAGGAATTTACCTTGGTGTGTATATAAACATATTAAGAGGACATGAAATAAAAGCAAAGCACTGCAAAAGTAAAGACAAATGAAGATAGATTAAAAAAAATTACAATAGAAATATGTGTAGTGTTAGGGTGTTGTGTCCAGAATGGAAAGGATTGGCCACAGTATTTTCCCGCCTCGATGGCTGGGAAATAATACAGTTTTAAATATAGTTTTAATGGCAAGTTCAAGTTCTTTAAAATGTACATGATATTTCACATTAAGCAGCCAAAACATTAAGCAAATCAGAGTGGCAGTGAACATTAACATAACATTTGTGGAATGAATTTACCAACCTAAAGCTCAGGCTTTCAGATGACACCATTATAAATGTGATAAAATATTCTTAACTCAATATTCACTAGCTTTTTTCGGCGCTTACAACTGTTGATGTTTTTTTATAAAGTGGCTGTTAGTGTAATCTCCTTTCTCTTTGAACGACACGCAGATATTTTATTTTGAAGGGAATGAGTGTCCCGCAGGAAATCATCCTCTACAACTCTGTAGTCACTTTACAAAAGTCATGTGCTCTCTGATTGGCTAAAATCTCTGACCACCAAACGTCAATACTGTCGCCAACAGTTTACCATAGTGTCGTAAAGTGAAAGAAAACACATCAAACCACAAAAACTTCCTACACTAACAATATTCTGCTTTAAGTCAAATCGGTGCATCACAATATATTGTGTATTTCACATGTAAATCTAGTTGATTACTGGTGACAGACAACTAATACAAGGGTGTAAGTACAATATGGATTGGTAACCCCATAAAATAATTAAACAGTTCTTGTGGGTGAATAAGTATTTAGACCATGTACAAAAAAAGTTCCAATATTACAATGTAAGAATACTCTGTTATATGGAAAATTCTATGCATTAAAATTCTTACTTAAGTAAAAGTACAAAAAGTATCAGCATCGATTATACTAAAAGTACCAAAAGCAAAAGTACTCATTCTGCAGAATGAGATAAAACATATAGCCTATATAGGCTATTATCATTGTTGATGAAGGGAGAGATTTAATTCATCAAAATATTTGATGATTTGTTAAATAAATTACATTTCATATTAATAAATTATTACTGAAGATGTGTACCCTGGATCACCCTCCAAAGGAGAGAGCCCACCGGAAAACTCCACTGTGTCAGCCTCGTCAAGTGTATTCTCTAGGTACGTGCTCGCACTTAAAGGACTGTTTACATCTTGTCCTGTGTTTTGGAAACCTGCAATGTTATTTAAACTGTCAAATAAATGGAGTTAAAAGTGCAATACTGGCTTCTAAAATGTTATGGAGTAGAAGGTAGAAGTACAAAGTAACATCAAATGGAAATACTAATTTTGCTGTATCATTGTGAACTATGACCGATTAAATCTAACCACTGAAAGGTTACCATCTATTTAGATCCTGGACATTGATAAGAGGTATTTGAAACAAAGAAATAAACTCACAAAATCTAGGTTTAATTAGGAAAAATACCACAATACATCATTCAGGGATAACAATATACTAAACAATATACTAACAACTCTTTATTTAGGCCTACAGGACTCTCTTGAGTGACAATTTTTCCATATTACTGTACTTCCTTTTTGGCAGACTTTATGAATTTGTTCTGTAATTTAAAGAGAAAATGCAGACACAAAGCAATACTCCTTTCTCGTGTTCAATAGAGAGCATACAGAACGTTAGTGTTGCTTGATAAAACACCATCACACAAAAAGATTCCTGCACACATGCTCTTTAAGGGCAAAAAGTCAATTTTAATAAAAATGACCGTAGAACATTTATTAAAATCTAATAAAATTACAGTTTTTATTCTACTTCCTTTTGGGCCCATGTTGTGGGGTGCCAGGTCCCAGGGTTGAAAATAAATACATCTCATCATTGTTGTTGACCGAAGCTGCAGGCATCCTTTTAACTTTCCTTTCTTATTATGTTTAAGTGTTGTTCTTCTTCTCTTCCTGCAGTCTCATCAGCACTCACTCAAGCTAATTGTCACAGTGAAGCAGATATAAACAGGGACACACACATTCAACAGCAGGAAAAGATGATCTGGAGCCACAGGAGGGTTAAAATAACTCTACAATGTGTCTCTCTGTGTATTTGTGTAGTTCATCGATATCATTTTAGCCCTACACATTTAAGAATGCACCATGATTAAAGATTCATGTGTTTGTTTTTTAAAAAGCAGAGACTTTAACCAGCCGGCTGATGTCTTGGCTGACGTGCATCATGCATGCCACTGAGATTAAAAAAAGCCTGTGTAAAGGTTTTCCTCATGTAGTGTATCATTTCATCGTAATGAAAAGTAACAAACAACTATTCTTTAAATTAAAATAATCTGTTTTTTATGTCCCATAAAGAAAAAAAGTTTGATATTTTAGAAGAAGAACCCTTTTTTGCTTTCTTACCAAGAGTCAGATAAGAAGATCGACACCACTCTCACATCTGTATGTTTAATATAAAGCTGGAAATCAGCTGTTGGCTAACTTAGCTTAGCATAAAGACTGGAAACGGGGGTAATCAGCCAGCCAACTGCCAGCACATCTAAAGCTCACTCAGTAACATGTTATGTCTCATTTGTTTAATATGAACAACAACATGTAGTTTCTTGTTTAAAGGTGACAGTTCAAAGTTTAGAAGGGGTAAGGTACTAAACTATTCTAGGTGATTCCAAATGTTCTGGTGAAGAAATAGTTTTGCACATAGCCCCCCAGTAAAACTACAAATTGTCCTTTTTACACGAGATAGCACATAAATTAAAAATATTTAGCTTTAGTGGTGCTGGTAGGCAGAGATTGTTCCCTTTAGACAATCTGGCTGTTTCCCTCTATTTCCAGCATTTGTGCTAAGCTATGCTAAACTAAGCTAAGCTATGCTAAACTAAGCTAAGCTAAGCTAACTGTCTGCTGTCTGTTGCTTCGTATTTAGCGTACAGATATGCAAGGGGTATCAATCCTCAGTTTTAGCTCTTGTTAACAAAGCAAACAAGTGTAATCCCCAAAAATCGAGCTGTTCCTTTTGAAAAAGAAGCCAGAAAACAAGAAAAAGTAACAGACTGTGTGTTGTCCTTTGCATGTTGTAAAAAGTCGGTGACTTGAATTTCTTAAAACAGACGTCACCACACTCACTGACCGTTATTTAGGATTTAAATACTCATTTCATTTTAAGATCCCTCTCAGAACAAATGCCACCATTTAAATACGTTTGTTTGTTTTAAATTAACCATATTTCTACTGAAAAGTTCATATGATATGTTTGGTGGGTAAAGACAATGGTGTATGTGTGTGTGTGCGCAGGAATGAGGGGGTCTCCAGTAAAATTTCTGCTAAAGTTAAATTAAAAACACAGTTGGAATTCATAAAATACATTCAGTCTCTTTCACACTATCGGCGGGAGAATCTGTTCTTGAAAGCTTTGATAGTTTTGGCCATCATGGGGGCGATTTCTGCGAAAGGAGGAAGAACAAAATCGTTTGTGAGATTTTAAGAGCTCAAAACACAATTCTGGCTCTTTTTATGATCCTATCTTCAGGAGCGTTAAATCACACTTACTTTTGACCTGTGGCTTGTCCCGAGCGGCAGGTCCTCCTCCACCTCCAGCTCCTCCTCCTCCGCCGCCTCCGCCTCCGACGCCTGGTGCTGAGGAGCGAGAAAAGCTGGTTGAAGGGTTTTGTTGAGAGGAGGAGGAGGAGCGACCCATTTCACCAGAGTAATCTATAGTAGCGGGTCTTATTCTGAAAGATAGAGGAAGAGAAAGACAAGCCTGTGACTGTGCTCAATCTTTAATAGTGTGCCACAAAGTCCTAAACTAACCAAGAAGTGCACCAAGAAGTCCCCCCCCCCCCCCCCCCCCCCAAACTAACTGATTTATGATTTAGTCTATAAAATGTAGAAAGACAGTAAATGATTCTTACATTTTAAAAGCTGAGAACAGAGAATTAATTTTATTTTTTCCTTTGTAAATCACATAAATAATTTATTAATTGTCAAACTTGTCAATCTTTTTTTTTGTGGTTTGACCATCAACTAACTCAGAACTTAATGCTAATGCTGTCTTTACAATATGCATTTGTCCAGAACAAGTTTGGGTTTGATTAATTAATAGTAGGTGTATACCTATCTTGAAATTTCTGTGTGTCACTATTATTGATGAAATTTGAGAATACAAAAAATGTATAATATTCATCAAATTAAAAATTTGCATAGGCTTACTTTACAAACAACTTGCACCGATTCAAAGGGACAGTGTGAGATTTAGGGGGATTTAGTGGCATATAGCAGTGAGGATTGAAAGATTGCAACCCGCTGAAACTTCTCCTGGTTAGAATTCCTTCAGTGTTCATTGTTCAGGAGGTTTTTAGCAGGAACTAAATTATCCGCAGAGGTCTCGTCCTCTCAAAAACAAACAGACCAGATTATTAAAACCTGTACAAACACTGAATACAGCAGTTTCATGTAAAAAAAAAAAAAAAGTAGTGTTTTTCTAACGATGCTCATCGCAGAGGGGCTGCGAACAACTATGACTGATGTGAAAATGCAAATGGCACTATCTAGAGCCAGTGTTTCATTTGTCAGTTCGAGGCTACTGTATAGACATGGCGGAGCAACATGGTGATCTCTGTGTGCGAGGACCTGCTCCCTCAATTGATATTAAAGGCTCATTCTGAGGTAACAAAAACACAATGATTCTTATTTTCAGGTGATTATACACTAAAGAAAACATACTTATTTCATTATGTTCCAATCCTGCCAATATATCCCCCTAAATCCTACACACTGGACCTTTAAGTTAGTATTATCTCCAAATATTTAATGAAGATCTGTGACAAAATTTGGAGGGGCTCTGAAAGACAATTCACTCCCTTAAACATTGGAAAAACCCTATGGATACATACATAAATATATAAATCTTCCATATTTCTCAAAAGTGTCCCTTTAGCACCTAATTTAAGTCATAAACCTAAATGCCAAATACAACAGTATGCTGGATGTGACACTGACTTGATGGGAGCAGCAGCTGCAGTGGAGGCAGCTGATGAACCACTGATGGTACCGAACTTCTCCTGTCGACGGCGGACGTCACGTGGGGGCTTGGCGACAGAATTCACAAACGCCATCTTAACCTGACGCCCTGCAGGGACAAACACAACGTTTACACTAAAAACACCAACACCCAAACACCTTAAAGGGACAGTGCACACCAAAATCAAAAATACATATTATGCCTCTTACCTCTCGTGTAATTTATCATGTATCATGTCTTTCGAATGTATTTTTGGCGCTTTGAGCACCACAGGCCGAGTGCCATCTAGTTCCATTATATTGGAGAGAAGGCAGACAACTCTACAGCTGATATCTCCAACACTCTGCAACTCACACCAAAACAATCTAGACTGATAAATAGCACTACAGGTAAGAGGAAATTATGGAGTTTTGATTTTAGGGTCCCTTGTCCCTTTCAGAAGTAAACCTCAACAGCAATCTGTGGTGTTTTTGTCAAATCTCATGTTCATTTTTGTCACTATCTAGTGCTCATTATTACAAAACAAGAGTGACTTCTACCTTTTGGCTTGTTGGCATGAGCGGAGGAGATGTTCTGGGTGAGCAACCTCAGACGCTCCTCGCGCTCGTCATGCAGCCTCAGATACATCTCCCTCCACGACTCGTACTCTTGAGGAGTCTCGCGCTTAAAGTCCCGCTGACAGTGACGCATCCAAAGATCATCAGAGTCCTCTGTAAACCACTGAAAGAAGAAGGGAATAAAATCAACAACGAGAGCCATTAGGCGTCACACACATTGTGCTCATTGTTCTGTATTTCATTTTTCCTCTCGTCTTGTTCATTCTATTTAGGGAGGTCAGTTATTGTACATTAGTTCCTTTTGATTTTGTTGGGTTGTATTTGTTTGTTTGTTATTTTGGCCATTGCCCGCGTTGAAGTCACTTTTAAGCTCCATCTATTTTAAAACACATTCTAAATAAACACCTCTGTTGTTAAATGTCAGCAGTCTGTCTCTGTGGCTGCTTGGGATTTGGGGAAGATGAGTCTCTTTCATGTTGTGACTCATCCACCCACAGACGGAGCATCACACTAGGGCATGAATTGTGTCAGTGACAGTCCTTACAAGTACAGAATTACAAATGTGTGTTACCTGGTTGCTCTGCTCGATGCGGTACAGTTGCTCTGGTGTACATCTCTCCAGCACTGGCTCCAGGATCTCAAATGGCACTCCTCCCACCTCAGCAATGGCTGTAGGAGCACAGAGGCACAGCAAACAGTCACATCTGTGCAGTTGTGTTTGTTCCTGTTTTGTTTGTTTATCTTTCAAGATTTGGGGTGAGCGTCATACCTCTGGCACCTCTATTCACATTTGTTCCACATAACTACTACAGTAGTATTTGATGTATAATAAAACTCATGAAAACATTGTAGTGCGTCTTCTATAATACACAAGCTTGTGACAACACTGAGGGTGTCTGCAGGTGTTCTAGTGCCACCTGCTGAGAGATTCAGTGACTGCTTTGCAGATTTGCTGCTCATGATCTGATAATAAAAGAATATCCAGCAGCTCCACTCACAGTCAATGTTGTTTTGCAGCACACGGATACACTGCTCGTACAGAGTCATCATCCTGGGCAAGTAAGAGGTCTTTGATCCAGAGTAGACCACCATCTTTGAGTTGAATCGTTTCCCTGTAAACCCTGCATCCTCCTCGTCGTTGCAGACAGGAACTGAAAGTGTAAGTCAGAGAGTGTGACACAGAGCAGGGCAGGATGAACTCCTACAAATATGGTGACACTGACAAAAAAGAAAAAACAAGAATAACTAGATTACAAAAATGCACTCGTTCGAACATGTCGAGGCTACAATTTGGTATTTGACACCCAAATTCTATGGAACTGATTCTGAGTGAGCCAGAAGCCTCCAGACAGGACAAGACAAGTTTATTTATGCAGCATGTTTCAGCAACAGGGCAATTCAAAGTGCTTTACATACAAAGGGCAAAAGAAAACACATTATAACAGGACATTTATAGGACATACATACTCTTATTTTATAACTGTCAAATCAAGTGAGCAACTAATATGCCTATTTGGGAATTAATACCTCCGCCTAGTGTATTTTACTTGTTTTTCCGGGGTGGGTTTAGGAATTTGGGGGCCCCAGGCATGTTTTATTTTTCACCCTCTCTCTAACTGGAAATGTTGGTATTGACAGTGGTGGAGGAAGTCAAAAACCTTTGTTTGTATTAGCGGTTCTCGAGAAAGCTGCCAGCAGCAATACCACAGGTCGAGCAATCAGCCCATATTGAACGGGCTGGTTTTCAACTGGTCCTAGGACATCCTACCAGTTGGATGTGCCCGAAACACCTTTACCATGAGGCGTCCAGGAAGATCCTGATCAGATGCTCAAACCACCTCAACTGATCCCTTTTCGACACAAAGGAGCAGCGGCTCTACTCCGAGCTCCTTACAGATGTCTAAGCCTTTCACCCTATCTCTAAGTCTCAGCCCAGCCACCCTACTGAGGAAACTCATTTCGGCTGCTGGTAAACTGACAGCTTTGCCTTTCCGACTCAGCTCTATCTTCACCAATATGGTCCCACACAACACCCGCATCCCTGCCAACGCTGCACCAATCCTCCTGTCCATGTCAAGCTCCATTTTATCCTCAGTCGTGAACAAGACCCCGGGACCATTGAACTCCTTTGCTTGGGGCAGTAACCCACTCTCAACCCATTGTATTTGTCTATATATTTTGTATATGTTGTGCCTTTATACTCAATAAACATTTGATCACAAAATAAAGTCTTTTTTTGCATGCCTATACTGGTATAAAACCGACTGGTGACTCAATTACCCGTATAAATGGCAAAGATATCTGAAATCTAGCCGCAGAAATTTAGTTTCTGTAATCTCTTTCCACAGATTACAGAAACCAGGTTTCTTATTTACATGATGTTTAAGAAATGAGGTTACTAGAGAAATTCAACTGTAACAAAGTAACTGAAATGCAACGCACAGCAAATTAGACATAACGAAGAACAGATGTTGATACATGACAGAAGCACTGTCAACAAGAAAACACAGGAAACTGTGAAGGAAATATTGATCCAAAGTGAAACCGTTCTCTACGTAATATATAATATGAGGATTATGTTGGACATTCTATGAGTTCTTAAAGCTATAAAATGATGGTCTACATTATGGCCATCACTGTTAAGAAGAAGGAACTATGATGTTTCATAAAAAAGACATGAATCTTTAAGGTGAGAGCGTTACCTTTCCGTCTCTGAGGGGACAGTGGTGTGACGTCGATGGAGGGCAGAGGTCTGTAATTAGGTTGAATTGCTGGCAGAGGGATTTCAGGGAGAGTCGGAGCGGCTTCAACTACCTGCAAACAACATGACACATTAACATCAACAGGCAGGATGTGTTAAAAACTCTTCTTACAGTCTCTGCTTCTGTTCTTACCCTCTTGCGTTTTTCCGGTGTTGCTGAACTGGAGCCTGAATGTGACCTCTTGGTGCTCTGAGTGCCATTAGCTTTGCTCCCCTTGGAGGAAGAGGAGGGTGTAGGCGGAGGGGTGCGTGAACGATGGGAGGATGACGTGGAGGAGGAAGAGTGAGAGGGTCGACTGTGTGACGAGGATGATGATGATGATGGCTTCTTCTTCTTCTTGACAGGCGTTGGGGCGTCATATGTGAGGAAAGACTCAAAGGACATCGTGGGAGTCTCATAGTCTTCTTCCTCCTCTTTGGGTGGAGACTCCTTTGGCGCCCGCAGTCGCCCTGGAAATGCAAATGGAAAATTAGGAGGACACTGTGAATCATGGGAAATCAGGAGCCAAGTCCAAAGTGACTGACAACTACCAGAGACTGGAAAATGGTGAAACCTTTCAAATAGCATGTTGGCCATGTCAGGCTAGAGCTGCGACTAACGATTCAAGTTACATCTTCAAATTGCCTGTTTGTCTGACAAATGCTCCAAAAAAAAAAAAAAAAAAAAAGATATAGAGAGTAACCTAATATACATTTGGGTTACGCTCACAAGTGATAAAGAAAAGTATAAAAACTTTATATTTAAAAGGGGAACACCCCGTAATTTCAGATTTTCCAATTTGTTATTTCTATGACCCAGGAAAGCTCAATCAATAATTGTGAACATGGGCTACTCTCTCTCAAAGCCAGAGACCGGAGAAGTAACTCTAAAACTTGTGATGTCATAAGGAAAAAAGTCCGAAGCTGCTCCTAGAAAATTAATGGGAGACTGATTTTGTGGACCCACAGACTGTTTGTTTTCTTCTTTATACCCATATAAACTTTATTCTATTGAGGCGTTCCCAGTTCCAAAACAGAAAATGTACCCACATACTCAGAACTTTCCTCAGGGTGCTGGGTCATCTAAAACATCTTTCCTAATTTTTTTGACAATGGAGCAGCTCCAGACTTTACACAATATGACACAACAAATTTTAGCCCTCAAGTTTTTGTATTTGGGAGTTTTTTTCAAGTTCACTTATATTTTTGGACTGTCATAGACCACGGGAATAACATGAATGAATTTTGAAAATATGCATAGCTCCCCTTTAAGAAGCTGGAACAAAGATATTGTGACCTTAGTTCGATTAGCACAGGAAAAGCCCTCCACTGGACTCTAATTACCAGCATTTATTCGCCAACTGAAATTTTCATAAATGTAGCCAGCCAGTCACAACATGTCTCCCCAAATATGATCATTTACTATTGTTTAAGAAACAGTTTTTGCTTATACATTACAGGTCTGTCACTTCCTGTCAGCAGAGTTACTTAACAAACAGATTTAATCTCAATTAGCCGGTACAGGATGTTTCTGTGGTGTGGCCTCATTTTGTCGGCTGATGAAATAGAAACTTGTTTTCTGGTGCACAGAGCAGCACAACCAATCATCTAATAAACACATTATCATTAATTTGACTTCTAAGGTTTATTAAATGCAATGGTTTTGTGAGCTGTGTGTTTACAAGACTCCTCTGAAGCATCAGAACAAGTGCAAAGAGTTCATAAACTGTCTAAACCAGTGTTTCTCTTTTGTGTCAAGGACTCCTAAATTGATAGACATTATGTCAACACAGCCACAACTGTATAGTGAAGGAAGTGAAAGCTATGATCAGAATAGTCACTTGTATGACTCTTACTCACATTGGACTCACTTCTTTCGGAATAAGCCAAAGCTCAGAAACTATGTTCAAATCAAATTACTACACTGAACCTTGAGTAAAATTAAATTAAAAGAAAGGGCAGGGGTCCCTTTGGGCTCAGCGAAGAACTGGTACCTTGCAGATATAAAAGTATTCCTAAAGAGTAGTGTTTATGTGTTTCTTTTGATCTTGATGTTGTTGAGGATGATTTTCATTTTGTGTTCCATTGCCCCATGTACAATGACTTAATGTCTTCGAGTTGTCTCGGGTGTGACAGTGAACATCTTCCATAAAACACAAACTGTGCGAACACCAATACACTCACCATCATCTCCTCCTCTCTTCTTCTCCTCCCTCTTACTCTCATGTGTGGTGGACTTCCTGCTGTGCTTTGCAGACTTCTGTATTGGACTCTGCTGCCTCTCTCTGTCCGTGCTGCGTTTCTTCCCCTCACTACCCCCTCCTCCTCGATCGCTGCTTGTCTGTGCATGGCGTTGCCGCCGCTCCTCGTCTCTGTCCCTGTTTCTGTCGCTGTGGGAACTATGGTGGTGGTTTTTGTTGGGTTCTTTGCTTGGTTTGGTGTGGCGGACCTCTTTGCGAGGGGGAGGAGGGGGAGGACTAGGCTCAGCCTCAGGCTCTGGACTCTCGTACTCGTCTGACTGGTAGCCTTGCTGTGGGGGGCTGTACTGCTCGTGTTGAGGTGGTGAGGGCAAGTAGTTCGTGTGATAGCCTCTATCCTCCTCCTCCTCTTCTTCCTCGTAGGGGGGCTCTTCCTCAGGGGAGGGCTCGCGGGTGCGTCTGTGTCCTCCACCACCTACCTCTGGGCCTCGAGAGTGTGTGTGTGACCGAGGTGCTTCTTTGACGTGGCTGTTGGTGGGTCTGAGGTAGAAAGATAGGCAGGGGTGAAAAACACAGAACTGTTTGACTTTACTGCAGCACTTTAACACAAATCTGATGCATCAGTAACAGGTGTGGCAGAGAAATCAATACTACTGTTTATCATCTTTCAGTGGTGATGGGATCATATCACGATGACGACAAGCATCTTGTAATTACACACTAACAACAAGTTCATAAAGGTTAAAACATTTTTTTTCTCTGATGTCCTACATAACAGTAGAGCTTTTTGTATTAATCTTATTGATATTGTCACACAGCTTTTAGCCATTTTGCACAGCCCTAATTAACAGTTTCCATTGGCTGAGACATTGTACTTCCACCACATGTATCTGACGGCCACAGTTACCAGTTACTATGCAGATCAGAGTGACATGCAAAACATTAAATTAACTACATGAAGCTCTGTGAGTTTAACCGACCGAATGACAACAATACTTACAAATGTTTTTCTGATAGTTGTGAATAATAACACAATGACATCAAACTCATGCTTGTAAGCTGCTGGAAACTCACAACAAGAAAGCCATAGCAGAGAGGAAGAAACTGTGTAGAGTGAGGCTTCATTTTACGAAGACAGAAGACAACACTGCTGCTTGTAACGTCTGTAAAACGATAATTTCAAGTCACAGTGGAAACACCAGCAATACGCTGAAACATCTTTCTATGCAACATGGGCTTAAACTCTAGGAATGTCATGTATTGGACACTCTACTCATAACCACTGCTTCCCAACCAAGCAGCGCGTCCATTACTGAGAGTAAATACCTTGTTATAATAACATCTGCGCCACGCTGGCAGGCTTAGTTTGACTAAGAAAACCTTAATGAAAACAAACGTTATACAAATATTCTCTCATTTCATCTACACTATGCCGACACTGAAAATGTTCTATGTATCTTTTTTGCAAACAGGGAATTGATCAGGAATCAGTAAGGGAACTGATAAAGAATTGGACCAATAAGCAGAGTCAATCAAATATTAAACTGGCCACCAGTTAACTGGAGTTTAAGACCCCTGGGACGGATCGAGGCAACTGGTGACAATGGGTTAGAGGCAGACATTTCATCTCCGTTATATATGATCATTGCAGAGACAGAGACGTACAGTATTCAGGGACATGAGTGCTAAAGAAAGGACTTGTCCACTCCTTACTACTATTTGCGTGTCTAGGCACAGGTATGCAGTACGTACCTGTCTGCAGACTGAGGAACCAGTTTCTTCCATTTGGCTACAAGGTCTTTTGCCACCTCACCAGCCAATTCATGTTTCCTAAAAGAATTCACAGTCTTCCCAATTCCAGTTTCCTACAAGAGAGAGCAAATCAGAGTAATAACATGGGCACAGATCACTCTCTTTGCATTCAGGCCCAGCTTTACTTATTTAATTCAACAACACAAAGCAATGATAACAAAATACTGTTTACATTTATAGTCCAAGCCTACAAGTCAAACTTAACACATATATATCACATGAAAAGTGTCTGGCATCCTCTTCTATCTTGTCTGTATGTGTTACAACTTTAACAGCTGCTATCGTATCCTTTGCAGCTCCAGTCAAGTGATCTGATTGGTCAGAAACATGTCAAGGCTGTGCTGATAATTTCCATAAATCGCACCTGACAAGATAGAAAAAAGCTGACTGAGCAAAAATGTTTGTTACCAGCAAATCTTTGTTTCTCTCATTCTACAACCGCTGTCTTGTGTTGCTTTTTAACTGGAATTGTCAGTGACAAAATGCTTTGCTAAAGAGCACTCTCTCAGACTGGTTATCTGCTGGTCTTGTCTTTCTGACTCTGGGGGTCCAGCAGGTCACTGGAGCTTGAAACAATTTCACCACTGCATTGTTAATGTCTTCTTTTTATTCATGGACAATATAGTTTGAAAATCATGAGGATCCTCACCACCAGTATGTCCACAGTCATGGGAAGTTCCCCCAGTCTTTTGAAAGTCTTTAGTAGCTGGAAAATCAAGAAAGAAACGTCAGTGGACACAATTTCAGTATCAGTACAAAAGCAGAGGTGTATACAGTGTGACTACTTATAAATCACACCATTACTTTGACATTGCTTAAGACAAATAAATGACACATGAATCTTCATTTAAATCTAATACGTTAATAGAAAAGGTTTCAGTGCCTGTGTGTTAGATATACTGTAAATTAGTCATTTTTACCATTTTGCTGATTATTACAGTTGGACTATATGACAATATATACTGTGAGATTGATATTTATGTACAGCAACTATCCCTTTCATATCTCACCTTACCGGCATTACTGAATTTTTGTGCCTTAGGCATTACAGCGATGAAAGACTTTGATTTGTAAGGTATCTAATTAACTGGATTATCCAAAGACAGACACTCCAGTCTCATTCTTGAACCCATAAACACATTCTCAATAGTTAAGTGGTAGGCAGTTATTATAATGTATATAAATACCAATATATTGATGTAAAGAAAAGAAATTTGTGATGTCATTAAAAGCTGAAAACTAGAATGTAACATTAGTGTTATGAAGGCTATATCACTGTTGACTGGTATAGTTTTTGTTAAGTGTCAGTATGTCATAAAACATGTAATGAAAAAGTCATATTCTGGCTTCCTATAATGGCACTCAGTCATCAAAACTTTGAGAAGTCCTGATCTAAGACAAAAAAATGCAATAAAATGGTCAGTTCATAGTTTGAGTTTCTAAAAATTTCTCCGAGGCAGAATTCTACCCAAACACCCCTGTATGTTGAGTCGCAGAAGGTGTTGACTGAAAATGAGAAATAGGTAATTAAAAATTAGTTTTTCCAGAGTTTACAGCTGCATCTCATGGTCTTCCTCAGTGGACATCCACCTGTGATTATGTGGTAGAGGTTAAATGCTAAGGGTCACCTGGCAACAACTGAGCCATCTCCATGACAACAGAGCAAAATCTACCTGCTAAATTAGTCCAAAAGAAGAGGTTGAAAGCAACAAAAAAAGCAAGCAAGGGGACTTGGAGTGAAGATTTTTTAATGTCAATTAAAAAAATGCATTTAAATTGAGTATCAGAAATGTTTTGATGGAATTAAATGGTATAATGAATATTGTTCAGACCTAAAGATTAAAGCTGATTTGTAGATTTGTATTGCGATCTTTAAGAACATTAAATAACTAACCCCCATAGCAGAGACATAGAAGTAGATTTCAGGAGGACACAGGGGACACACCCCCCTCAGTATTAAGAACATGTGCATTTGCCCTCCCAAGCATAGGACTTTTAATGTGACAAAATCAAATACATTTACACCATAAATTCATACATAAAAATTCCTCAGAATGCCCTGGTGGAGGATCCCCTCCCCCGTGTTAAAATGAGACCTACGCCCTTGAACAGGGATACTCCACTTGCTTTGCCCAAGGGGCAACTTTCTTATGCAAAATGACGGGAGGCCAGGGCAAAGTAAATAAACAAACATTAATAATTAACATATAAATAACTAGTCTGGACCTCTGTTAGGCAGATCCCAGGACCCTCCTCTTTTTCTAAATAAAGAAGCTCTGTTTTGACTCTTTTATATGCACTGTGGCACCTTATTAATGCTCAAAGTGTACGAAAAAATCTCAACATGAATCAGTTTATTTTCATCACAGCGTGGACCCTGATTTGGGCAGATTTGGTATCATCGCTCTATGATACAAATTGATATTGTGATATAAAACCACAGTGAAAAAGGATTTGGTCTATTTTGTTCCCCTCTATTTGGAGTTGGAGACAGCAGAGAAAGTGACACAGCCATTTTTGTGGTTAGAATAATAAATAATCATCACATCACCATAATTAAGACATGCACAGGGGCGTCAGAAGTCAGCCTACTTGTGGCTGTATCATGATTTGTCATTGCTGAAAACAAATCTTTACGATGGCTGTTGACTACTTAATTTTAAAGCATGATCACATATCTGTATGCATGCACCATAGGTTTGTTCACAGGTTTCAATTTCAATCTCTGTTCTTCCTTCAGGGGATTTACATGAAGATATTCTTAGATGTGGGCTCCCTTTGTTCACATTAATATTATATAAAACCCTCCCTGACCTAAAGACACTACACCTGGTTTATTCCTGGTGTTTGAGGAGCTCTTCCTGATCTTTGAATTGACAGTTAAAATAAACATCTGTGTCTGATTCACAGTGGAAACAGCAGCATTTAGCAGCCCTCCGTCATGGAGACTGAATAATAACGTGGCCTAACGGGGCCGCGCTGTAGTAAAAATCACTCAGCTATGAGTTCACCATTTATAATGAAATACTCTCTTCTAGTCGTCGGAATAAAGCTTCTGTTTACCAAACCTATCACAATCATCCCAACTGCTTTGTTTGGGGGGTTACATTGGAGCAATGACAGTAAACAAAGGGGAGGTTGGACACAGTTAATTATCATTTATCGGCTTTTAATTTTAAACATTTAAAGAGCAGACCCCGGTGCAGTGATGCACAGCTGCTGTTTACCGTGCAGTTACATAAATCAGTGTAACATTACAGGCCTGGAGTCGGTGTAACTGTCATTACTTTAATGTTAGTTAGCTTGAAGGCTAACGGCTACTATGGCCCCGAGTTTCGTTACAGGATAAATAACGTTGTTGTTAATGTTATTATTTTAATAACACATAGTGTGTCTATGGGCGGTGATTAAACCAAGGTGACAAGTGTTAATATTAGCTAAAAGCCAGCGTTAAAGAAGTACGTTATAACTAGTTAAAACCCCGTAATTATCGTGACGTTTCACATGATGCCTTCACATGCTGTCGGAAATGCTGAAATTCTGAAGTGAGCACTAATGAATCATGCCTAAAGATATTCAACACAGTCTTGTGCTGGCATGATCCTTACAAAATATTAAAAAATACATTTTAGAGTATGCAATGCTGCCAAAAGCAGGAGATAGATATCTATCTGGTGAATTGGACTACGATTTCACTGAGACTTAATTTCAACAGCTAATGGATGATCCTTCTTGACTGATATTGCAAATGGAAGAATGTTTTTATGAACATAAAACAAAACATGTAGTAAACTCTGATCACGTGTATATATATAATACAAGGATTGGTAATGAATAGCCTATTATTAAATGGAAAAAGGGAACACAGCCCACACAAATTCTCATAGTTACAAAAGATCAAAATGCCAATTTTTTCTTTCAAAACTGCAACGAAACTGTAATTTATCTATTTTCATCTGATATTTATGGATACTGTTCCTGATTATATTTATTACTGTTTATGTTTATCTACTCACACATGTTCCAAGTATCTATAGTACCACCAAGACTATTGTTAGGTAAAGCTTTTTTTTTTTTTTAAGAAATAAAGAACATTTGGAAGGTGAGTGGCGATGAATAATAATTACCTAACAAAATAAATAAATCAGTCATTATAACGTGATACTGGTAGAAGAGGCAGTCATATTACATTTCTTTAAGGGACAGAGGATATGCAAACTCCGAGCTGCATCTGTTGGTGGATGCATTTTAAATGTTATTTGGGAACATTTTAGAATAACGTAGTGCTGAAACAAGTCAATGTACTATCAGGGGGGAAAAAGATAACATTATACGCATAAAGCTACCCAAAAAAAGATTTCCTTTTTAACCTCCACAACCTTCCAAGAGACATGTGTGCTTCCTTTTCCAATTTTATAAACTATACCTACTTGGTTAATCACTGAACTACAGATATAAACAATATGGTATTTATTTATTAATTCCAGATCAACTAGTTGCTAATTAGTGGGCTGTCATAGTTTCATATCTGTGTCATGTTTTACTTTCAGTCGATTTTCTTATCTACCACTGGACAACTCGATTTATAAATAAAAGAGCTATTGCAGAAAACTACTGCGGTTTCAGATTTATTTTATTTTGTATTACGACCAATAATATGTTCCGAAAGCTCTTTTCTGTAAAAGATTTTCAGAGAACGGAGCCCTACAGCGGCCCTCAAACGCAGCATTTAAAAACCGTTGCGACTTTCGGAGAAGTACCGTGGCCGCGGCTCCGTTTGAGTCCCAGGAAACAAACCGTCGCGTTTCGGGAGACAGTCGGTGCTAAATATCAAATCTGTCCGTCTTCACCTGTGCAGTCGTTACCTTTCGAGGCTCTGGATTCTCCAGAAGCCGGGACTGAAGTCTGTCCACTGTTTCCAGCAGTTCCTCCGCCATGTTTACTGCTGGTACCCTGTCGCCCGGAAACTACTTCATCCTGCCTGAATTGAGACTGGAGGAAAAAAACCGAGAGGTTCCGCTGGTTTAGTGACTCCTACTGCGAGGAGGAGTCGTTTTACATTTGTAAAAAAAAATAAAATAAAAAATAAAAAAATAATAGTAATACTTGAATAGTAAAACCGCACCAATTAATACATTAAGAATTAAATTATTCAGTGAAATGGAGAGAAGCCCTGAAATTTGTACATTTTATTTATTAGGGAACAGTCAGGACGGAAATACGTCACACACAACACAGCTAACGCAGCACGTGGGGACACCTGTTAGGTTGACGTCAGTGAAAACGCTGAATTAGCATGTAGTATAATTTCTTCTGTCATAGAAATAACCACAATAATGCTGTAGACTTAATAATAACTTAAAAGTGGCCGCCACTCTGATGAACAGACAAATGAGTCATACACTGTCAGTACATCACAACACCAAAACATCCACTGCTCCCATTATAGATTAGGATCATTTTACATTTTGGAATCCAGCATTTTAAAAACGTATATGACCTGTCACTGCATATATAAATCCTACACACTGTATACAGGCCATAGACATGTAGTCTATACATGCACATACTGTGCATAATCATCCAGTCCATGTATATCCATTCAGTATTTGTATAGACATTTTATTTTTATTTTATTGATGGTCATTGGTGCTTTTAGGCTACACCTATTTTTTCCCCACATACGTGCATACATAATAGTCCTGTCTATTATTTACCTTATTTGTCCAGTTTTGTTGTCCATGTTCCTAACTGTTGTGCCGTTTTCTGTGCAAGTACATGAGGGCAACCCCCCACCCCCACCCAGGTTAAAGGTGGACTAAGTAGACAGAAACCAGCATATAGACCGCAGGATTCCCAGGATTCCTTTTTCTTTACATGAAAACATAAGCCATCAAAATGATTTAAAATGTCCTACAATCACGTAAAATTCTTCACATAACATTACACTTAACAAACAACATAACATGAAATGTAACAATAAACTGTTTGATATTAGTATCAGTGGTGAAAGAAGTACTCTGATATATTACTCGCACAAGTACTACCACCGTTTAAAAATACTCAGTTACAAGTAGAAGTCCTACATTTCACAATAAAGTGACTACTTACTAGAATGAACAATATATATAGTGGAGTTTAATGTATAATGTATCACAAAATGGAAATACTTCAAAATTCAAAAACTTAAGTACAGTACTTGAGTATATATACTTTTGTAGTTACATTCCACCATTGAAAACAATAATTTATTTGATCTAAAACATATGCAAATACACGCATAATTTACATATACAGTACAGGCCAAAAGTTTGGACACACCTTCTCATTCAATGCATTTTCTTTATTTTCATGACTATTTACATTGTAGATTCTCACTGAAGGCATCAAAACTATGAATGAACACATGTGGAGTTATGTACTTAACAAAAAAAGGTGAAATAACTGAAAACATGTTTTATATTCTAGTTTCTTCAAAATAGCCACCCTTTGCTCTGATTACTGCTTTGCACACTCTTGGCATTCTCTCCATGAGCTTCAAGAGGTAGTCACCTGAAATGGTTTCCACTTCACAGGTGTGCCTTATCAGGGTTAATTAGTGGAATTTCTTGCTTTATCAATGCGGTTGGGACCATCAGTTGTGTTGTGCAGAAGTCAGGTTAATACACAGCCGACAGCCCTATTGGACAACTGTTAAAATTCATATTATGGCAAGAACCAATCAGCTAACTAAAGAAAAACGAGTGGCCATCATTACTTTAAGAAATGAAGGTCAGTCAGTCCGGAAAATTGCAAAAACTTTAAATGTGTCCCCAAGTGGAGTCGCAAAAACCATCAAGCGCTACAACCAAACTGGCACACATGAGGACCGACCCAGGAAAGGAAGACCAAGAGTCACCTCTGCTTCTGAGGTTATAAGTTCATCCGAGTCACCAGCCTCAGAAATCGCAAGTTAACAGCAGCTCAGATCAGAGACCAGATGAATGCCACACAGAGTTCTAGCAGCAGACCCATCTCTAGAACAACTGTTAAGAGGAGACTGCGCGAATCAGGCCTTCATGGTCAAATAGCTGCTAGGAAACCACTGCTAAGGAGAGGCAACAAGCAGAAGAGATTTGTTTGGGCCAAGAAACACAAGGAATGGACATTAGACCAGTGGAAATCTGTGCTTTGGTCTGATGAGTCCAAATTTGAGATCTTTGGTTCCAACCGCTGTGTCTTTGTGAGACGCAGAAAGGTGAACGGATGGATTCCACATGCCTGGTTCCCACTGTGAAGCATGGAGGAGGAGGTGTGATGGTGTGGGGGTGTTTTGCTGGTGACACTGTTGGGGATTTATTCAAAATTGAAGGCACACTGAACCAGCATGGCTACCACAGCATCCTGCAGCGACATGCCATCCCATCCAGTTTGCGTTTAGTTGGACGATCATTTATTTTTCAACAGGACAATGACCCCAAACACACCTCCAGGCTGTGTAAGGGCTATTTGACCAAGAAGGAGAGTGATGGAGTGCTGCGGCAGATGACCTGGCCTAATATCAAACAGTTTATTGTTACATTTCATGTTATGTTGTGTGTTAAGTGTAATGTTATGTGAAGAATTTTACGTGATTGTAGGATATTTTAAATCATTTTGATGGCTTATGTTTTCACAGTCACCGGACCTGAACCCAATCGAGATGGTTTGGGGTGAGCTGGACCGCAGAGTGAAGGCAAAGGGGCCAACAAGTGCTAAACACCTCTGGGAACTCCTTCAAGACTGTTGGAAAACCATTTCAGGTGACTACCTCTTGAAGCTCATGGAGAGAATGCCAAGAGTGTGCAAAGCAGTAATCAGAGCAAAGGGTGGCTATTTTGAAGAAACTAGAATATAAAACATGTTTTCAGTTATTTCACCTTTTTTTGTTAAGTACATAACTCCACATGTGTTCATTCATAGTTTTGATGCCTTCAGTGAGAATCTACAATGTAAATAGTCATGAAAATAAAGAAAATGCATTGAATGAGAAGGTGTGTCCAAACTTTTGGCCTGTACTGTATATAACACTGCTATGGTAACTAGGTACATTTACGAATGTTGTGTACTCAAGTGCAATATTGAAATATATGTACGTTACTTGAGTATTTCCATTTCATACTCTACTTCATTTCAGAGGGAAAAATTGTACTTCTTACTCTATTGAATATAAGTATTTTACATACGTAGAAAACACATTACTACCTCATTAAATATGATGCATTTTCATACAGCCTATTAAAGTACCCAACATAATGTAAAGTTGTCAAACTGAATGCAGAAATTATCCAGTAATATTAAATGACTAATATAACTGTAAAACCCACTCAAAGCTGAAATTTGACAGATTGATTACTTTCACTTTTGATGCTTTTAGTACAGTTTGTTTGGAATCTAGGACTTTTCCTTGTAATGGAGTATTTTTAAGTTGTTGTAATCATACTTTTACTTAAGTAAATGATCTGAATACTGCTAGTTAGTAGCTTTAGTAACTCTATAGTAACCTGTGTTCCCCTCTGTCATACTAGATAACATGTTGCAGATACGGTAAAAAGTTTCTTGTGTTTTGATGGTGTGGATGACGAATTAGTGAGATTAACATCAAACAAAGACAGCAGACACACAACCAAATCTAAAACCTGATACCCACAGGCCGTGAGGGGGGTGAGGTGGTGTTGGGTGAGAGGGGAGCTGGCCTCTTATGGGATATTTTTGGAGGGGAGGGCGACGAGGAGTGCCTGTATTTGGAGATGGAGGTGGGAAACGAGAGAGGAGCATCTGAAGTGAGCCCAGAGAGGCGTGGTTGGATTTTAAGAGGTTTCAGGGAGAGGGCGTTAAATCATACGTCACAGCTTCAGCTGGGACCCTGATTACAGATCTGATACTGACACACACACACAAACACACACACACAGCACTTACAGAGGACGGACAGACGGACGAAGCAAAGAGATACCTGTTAGAGAAGGACAACAAAGAAAAAAGAAAGAAGTTAAGTTTAAAGTTTGAAGCTGAGAGCAAAAAGAAGAGAAGAAGAGCAGGAACCAGGAGGGAGAAAGAGGTAAAAATACATTTAATTTTACTGCATCACAACTCGAGGAGTTTGTACATAAATTAACAAAAGGTCTGCATTAAAAAATCTCCACTTACACTTTTCTTTCTACTAATTTTTTTTATTTAAAGATAACTGTCTGTTGACAGGGAAATAAACTCAGATGCACTGCACTGGGCAGAACTCAGCAGTGAAATACATTTACTCAAGTACAATGTTGAGGTGCTTGTACTCTATACTTCTACTCCACTACATTTTAGAGGCAAATATTATACTTTTTCCTCCACTACATTTATCTAACAGCTTAAGTTACTTTTCAGATTAACATTTTACAAAAAAAGCAATCACTCACAATATGATAGTTAAATATAGGCTATTTAAAATCCAACAAAGTAGTAACATTAACCTCCATCTCCACCGGCTCTAACATTAAAATACTGTTTGTGTGTTACTGCTTCAGTAATTATCAGATAATATATGATATTATAATACTCACGTAGTATTTTCACATAGTGTTATTGGTACTTTTTATTGCACCTTTTACTTAAGTAAGATATACTGTATGAGATGTCTTCGACTTCTGGAAGCCACTAGTGGTGGATCTTCCTTTTGGCAACATGGACAGCCGCCTTGGGTGCCACCAAGAGGAGACATTTTAAAAAAAAAAAAAAAAAAAAAAAAAAAGCCCTGACACACCAAACAAACATGAAAAACTAGTGGTGATGAAAGCAGACTGTTGAGTTGTACCACATTACCTGTGTCTCAGTCAAAAAGTTGCCCCTGAACACACCGCAAAGACTACAGCCGACAGCCAGCTTGCACATTCATTCTGCACATGTGTGAGATGATGTCACCACCAGGGGAAACTTGCCAAGAATGTCAAATGTGCTAGGCCTAGCACTGGAAACCACATATCAAACGATAGGTCTAATGACATCATAGCATTAATCTGTAATTTATACTAATACTTATATTTAACTGCTGAGTGGAAACAATGTGAAGAAGGTGCCAGTTGCTGTTGGGATACTGCTACACTGCAGGAGGTGTCGGCCCTTCTCTTTCCAGCCCTTAGCTGTGAAACACACACAAAGCACACACACACAAAGTACATGTTGTGTGTGTCAGCACCTATAAATACACTCATGAGATAGACAAGGAATTCAGCTGCAGCCACGGAGAGATAGAAGAGGTGGAGAGACCTGCAGTGTGGTGTTTGTGTATGTATGTGTGTGTGTGTGTGTGTGTGTGTGTATGCAGGTACAGGTGGTGGAACAATTAACAGAGAAACTTCAAATACAAAACCACAGCCCTGCAGTTAATATCACTTTGGTTAAGCTCATAATGTTCTGGTTTTATTAGGATAGTCAGTGGTGTCAATTCAGTTGTCATTTTAAAGGACATATTGTCCCATAGTGCTATTAAAGCGGTTATAATCAACTATAGTTTACAAATCCACAGGAAATTGTCACCCAACTCTGCAGTTCCCCTCTACTCTATGACATATTTTACCATCTTTTAGCTCATTGTTTTGATTTAACAGCAACTTTACTGTTTTGGTTCACTCTCATCACTCTAATAGAATCGTATTTCACAGTAGCATGCAGCTATTCTTAGAGTAAAAGCTCTAGAAATTCACTACGCACTACCTGCACAGCACCAAATATTGCAACGTGATCTCATCCCTGCTTGTCATATTCTGACACCTGTATCTTAGCATATTTTTTTGGCTTTTTTTGCCTTAATTAGATAGGAAAGTGTAGTGTGGAATGGATAAGAGAGAGGGGATGACATGCAGCATAGGACCAAAGTTGTAATCGAGCCTGCAGCTACTGCAGCAAGGACATAGCCTTTGCAGACGGGGCGCCCACTCTACCAGATGAACTAGTGGGCACCTCTATGATGTATCTTGATGCAGAAGGAGTCAGCAGTTAGGTTTAGGCAACAAAACTACTTGGTTAGGGTTGGGGAAAAGTCGTGATAACTCAGTGGTGACACTTGTTTTTCACACAGGATGCGAACACCTGTCTGCCTGGTGCAAATTTTTTTTGCTAGGATTGCAAAGGCATGACCCACCCTACTCTGCCTCTGATTGGCAAGTACTTGCCTTTGTTGTGCCTTCATTGGTTGGGTTCAGGCTGTTCCAATTCCCAGGGCGTGAGATATCGCCACTTTGTCTTGCCTTTCAGCATGGGATATTGACACCAAAGGCACCCTTTTTCATCTTTATGAGATCTACTGCTCGCTGAGAGTAACTGATGAAGTACAAAGAACGAGAATGTCTCAATGGGTCAAACAAAACTGGACTTTTATCCAGGAGACTAAAGTTTGTGTCCTGTGTGAAACCAAAAGTCAGTGTTGTTTTAACGTAACATTGTTTTACATTGTTGTGCGCTGACGTCGATGACATGACAGATTTACCAGCGTTTACGTAACAAATGTGCTTATTTAAACTCATAACATCATCTTTTTTTCTAAACCTAACCACGTAGTTTTGTTGCCTAAAGCTAACCATGATTGCTTAACAACATTAACCACATGTTACAGTGTTTTTCTGTTTCTTTTTATATGTCGCTGTGAGAGGTTGAGGGGCATGACAAAGCGTTGGTATTTAACGACCTAGAAATGAGAATTGGTTGTTTAAGTTGGTTAAGTTTAGGCAGAATAGGTGAAATTGGTTGGGGTCAGGGTAAGCCAATCAGAGGCAAAGTATGGAAGAGTTGAGCAGGTCATGCCCTCATCATCCCTGGTGGAAAAAAAAGACTTGCTTAGCTGAGCTCTGCCCAAACTTCAAAAACACACGTGTACCCAAAGTGCTGTCGATAAGCTAAAATTTGCTGACAAATGAATTAATAACGGGATTAAATAGTAACTGGAAGAACGTGTTAGTTCTGGTTACAGCATGCTGGTAGTTGACGGTGATTCTTTAATCGAAGTAATAAACATCAAAGCAGAACGATAAAGAGACTCAGGATCATATGAATGTGGTTCTACCCGGCAGCTCTCCAGTGTGAAAACCATCAGTTATGTTATTTATTTTGGAAGCACACAGTTGTGTCCTCTGAAAACAAACACAGCTCTGATAAAAGCATCACAACTCTTCACTCCATGTCTCTGCTTCTTTGCAAAGCTCCAACACATTGAGGTCAATGGCTAAAAATAACACGCAGACCCCGAGGTGCTTAGATTGCCACTCTCCTCCTTTTCTTACACGCTTAGTTTATTTTTCCTTAAATTAAGACCCATACCACATCAACACCTGGCAACCACAAATTAATCTGCAGTTATGCTGTTCTTCTCCATCGTGCTGTGAACAAACATTGAGGGACGTGATATTTCTATCCATTATCAGTCATTAGATTTCTGAGGAGACAGTTTCACGTCACATGACCTCAAACATACATGTAATGTTAAAAACAAAATTGGAGTTAACTAAGTTGTAACCAGAGTAGGTTCAAGATGTAAATAAATGTCTATAAGTGACTCAGAGGTACATACTGAAACCCATGTTTCTGAAGTGCACGTGCTGTGATTGACCTCAGTCACTCAAACTAGGCTCTATTTCTGTCCAGCTGGATGTTAACATTAATATCGCTAATAAATATCTTTCAGAGTAACTTATTACACATATGGATTAATGTGCTTTAATCTTAGGGCCTCTGAGTGTTTTGGCTTTTTAAAATTTTGACATGAGGTTATCCTACTCTAGCATTTAATTTAGATTAATAGTTTTTATCTATAATTAGTGCCATATTAAATAGCTCTTCAGTCAATCAAAATCATTTAAAAATGATCAGTTAAAATGGTCTACACATTCTTTAAGAGCATGTTTTAATGTGTTTTCCTTTGGTTGCTGTTGTTTTGAAAGGAGATGCTGTTGTTAGATACAGTATATTTGATACAGTATATTTGTCAGTGATGATGATGGTGGTGGTGGTGGTGGTGGTGATGGGGGTTGAGGGGTGGTGGTGAGGGCTGGTTCTTAGTATGGTGGATGATAGAGCAGCTGCTCCCTGCACTAACCTTGGCCCCAGATATTTCTGAGGGCTGATCTGTGCAGAGTTTATTTTCATGCCTCAGAATCACTGAACAAGTGGTTTGTTTTTCTGAGACGTCACCAAGAGTTTGATTTTACGGACATTATCTGCAGTGGTAGAAAGTTACATTTACCTGAGTACACTTTTTAGGCACTTGTACTTTAGAGTATTTCAATTTTATACTATTTTATAGTGCCACTCCACAACATTTCTAACAACCATGGTTAGGGTTAAAAAACAACAACACATAAACACAGCACGTTGTAACAAATTAAACCAGTGGGTTAAGACCTTGTTGGAGTTTTCGGTCATATTTCACTGTGATCTCACAGAAATTCTTGAAATGTTTGAGACCTCTGAACACTGCATTATGTGGTGGTGGCATTACTGTGTTGAAATTTGGTGGTGGTGGTATGGTTGGGTTCAGGCACCAAAACTACTTTGTTAGGTGTAGAAAAAGTGTTTCTGATTAAAATAACTATGTTAGTTACATTAGGGACATAAGTACATCATAAAGTCATGTATATATGTAACATAATGTGACGTAACTATTTAAAGAACGTGAGTAAATTAAGTTAAAAGAAGTCACCACTGACCTTTAGTTTAACACTGGACACCAACAGCAGGCTCTTGGGGGTAAGTCCTGTGTTTGTTTGACCCATCCACCACCGCAACCTTCTCTCTGTGGACCTTTCACATCTTACAGTCTTTAACATATAGGGTTGTAATATTAACCACCGTCCATTGCGTAATGCTGTTGAACCAAGGACTTTGTGTGTCCACCTCGACAAAAGAATCCTAATTGACTTTGCATGGCATTGTTTCCATGGTGCCAGCATGAAATTTCAACACCATATGTGCCACCGCCACGTAGTGCAGTGTTAAGAGGTTGTGGTGTTCTCATATATTTCTGTGAGACCATGTTGCATGTTTCAACATGTTTTTTTGAACTTGCTCCACCTCAAACAGCTACAACCATCAAATGCTGCTTACACATCGATGCATCAGTAATAACAATTTAATAACGTCATAAGAATATATCAGTCAAAGGAGACATTTTTCTGCAGAATGAGTACTTCACTTTGGTTACTTTAAGCACATTTTGATAATAATACTTCTGTACTTTTACTGAAGTAGGACTTTTACATGTGGAGTATTTTTTTGTACTTTTACTTGAGTGAGTTTAGTTTAGTTTAGTTTAGTTATTTACCCATTCGTGTGTACAGAAAAGACAGAGGATACCTCCCCTAGTAAATAACAATAATCATACATAAATAGAAAAAAATAATAACAAACATTGCGTAATTGAACAAAAGTTCTAGACTAAGCAGTTATCCAAAATGAACAAATTACAGAGAAATTTGTATTTACAAGCACAAAAGAATCACTGAAATGTCATGAGTCTTTGCAAATTAGAATCCTTTTCAGATGTGTTTTGAATAACGATAATGTCAATGTTGATTGTAGAGATGGAAGCAGGGTGTTCCAAATAGATGGTTCTCTGTATTTCAATAAATATTGGTTAAAGGAAGTCAGACAATACAAATGATTTTTGTAAAAAAAAAAGCACAAAATATTTGGAAAGAGATTGTTCCTGTTGTGAGAAAGATCGCTTTTTAAATGTTTTATCAAAGTCTATGGACCTGCTGTCGTAGTTAAGATTACACTGCTCATTCTTAAAAAAGTCAGAAGATGCTTTTATTTTCCACCTTGTTGTTTTTGCATCAGTCAAATGTGTTTTTGTCATCATCCTGCCCCTCGTGTCTCCAGTTAGCCCTGACACTGGGTGTATCATGCTCCATGCTTTAATGGCTCTGTGCCTCTGTAATCATTAGACTGAAAGAGTCACATTCACAGAAACTCTTGGCTGCTTTCTAACAGCAAGTAACTCTTCGTGTTGTTTAATTTGTGGTGTAATGAGGTAATACAGTGTCCAGTGCTGGACATTACTGTTTCAACTGTTTAAAGCGTGATTGCAACATCTACAAGTAGCATGTATGGTCTGTAACAGTGAGCCCCTCCTTTTCATATGACACCAACAACAGCTGCTCCTCCGTCCTGTGTGATCCCGTGTCTGTCCCCCGGTCTGTCCATGTGTGGAGGCTGTTGGCCGGTGAGCCAATAGGTGCTATTTAAAAAGCGCCAAGTTCAGACACAGAGCAAATGGGCTGAAGGAGGGGCGAAGAGGGACAGAGAGAGTCATGTGCATATTTGTGGTCAGAAGCAGTGGTAGAAGCATTGCCAGTGTAATTTAAAATGGCCACCAGATGAGGTTATTGAAGAGGTCACAGACAGTGATGTGAAATATGTCAGAGAAGTAATTTTGAGATTGAGCTATACTGCTATGGTAGAGAAAATCAATTAATTGACAATGCTCTTTGATATTCTGTAAAAGGTATCATAAATTGGTTTAAGAATATTAATCTCTAGAAACGTTCCAAGCACATGAACATGAACAGAAAATGTCCATTTCAAGTTAAAGGAGCTGTATAATATTCAGAGGATAGCCTATCACTAGCTCCTCTTACACTGCCTCTTCAAGGTGGGAATTTCATGTCATTATGCCATTTCGCCATTTCATATAAAAGGTACAATCCCAGTATGGGGTAACAGAGTTGTGGTAACAGCACCAAAATGGCATCAGTGTAAAATCATGGGCAGCATGGGGGGGTGACATTTTAACGAGGTGTTATATAAGATCCACCATAGGAGATTTTTTTTTTTTTTTAAGATTATTTTTTCAGGCTTTTTTTTGCCTTTATTGTACAGGACAGAGTGAAGGGGGGGGGGTGAGAGAGAGAGTGGGGGGTGACATGCAGAAATGG